>NC_091284.1:589786050-590092022 GCF_032444005.1 Ranitomeya imitator
AGGTAATGAGTGGAGGAAAGAGGAGACTCTTAAAGAAGAAGTTACAGGTCTGTGAGAGCCAGAAATCTTGATTGTTTGTTTCTGACCAAATACTTATTTTCCACCATAATATGCAAATAAAATGTTAAAAAAACAGATAATGTGATTTTCTGGATTTTTTTTTCTCAGTTTGTCTCCCATAGTTGAGGTCTACCTATGATGTAAATTACAGACGCCTCTCATCTTTTTAAGTGGTGGAACTTGCACTATTGCTGACTGACTAAATACTTTTTTGCCCCACTGTGTATCCGAGTGTCATCTCCTCCTGCATATAGTATATACCTGCATGTCATCTTCTATATATAGCATATACCTGTATGTCATCTCCTCCTGTATATAGTATATACCTGTGTGTCATCTACCCTGTATACAGTATATATCTGAGTGTCATCTCCTCCTGCATATAGTATATACCTGCATGTCATCTGCTATATATATAGCATATACCTGTATGTCATCTCCTCCTCTATATAGTATATACCTGTGTGTCATCTCTCCTGTATATAGTATATATCTGTGTGTCATCTCCCCTGTATATAGTATATACCTGTGTGTCATCTCCTCCTGTATTAGACCTCGTTCACACGTTATTTGCTCAGTATTTTTACCTCAATATTTGTAAGCTAAATTGGCAGCCTGATAAATCCCCAGCCAACAGGAAGCCCTCCCCCTGGCAGTATATATTAGCTCACACATACACATAATAGACAGGTCATGTGACTGACAGCTGCCGTATTTCCTATATGGTGCAATTGTTGTAGTTTGTCTGCTTATTAATCAGATTTTTATTTTTGAAGGATAATACCAGACTTGTGTGTGTTTTAGGGAGAGTTTCGTTTGTCAAGTTGTGTGTGTTGAGTTGCGTGTGGCGACATGCATGTAGCGACTTTTGTGAGATGAGTTTTGTGTAGCAACATGCGTGTAGCACTTGTGGCGAGTTTTGCAAGAGCCTAGTTTTTGCATGTGGCGAGTTCTGCGCGTGGCGAGTTTTGAGTGGTGACTTTTGTGTTTTGACTTTTATGTGGCGAGGTTGGTGTATTTGTGGTGAAATGTGTGCTGAGGGTAATATGTGTTCAAGAACGTGGTAGTGTGTGGCGCATTTTGTGTGTGTTCATATCCCCGTGTGTGGTGAGTATCCCATGTCGAGGCCCCACCTTAGCAACTGTACGGTATATACTCTTTGGCGCCATCGCTCTCATTCTTTAAGTCCCCCTTGTTCACATCTGGCAGCTGTCAATTTGCCTCCTACACTTTTCCTTTCATTTTTTCCCATTATGTAGATAGGGGCAAAATTGTTTGGTGAATTGGAAAGCGCGGGGTTAAAATTTCACCTCACAACATAGCCTATGACGCTCTCGGGGTCCAGACGTGTGACTGTGCAAAATTTTGTTGCTGTAGCTGCGACGCTTCCAACACTTTTCCTTTCACTTTTTCCCCATTATGTAGATAGGGGCAAAATTGTTTGGTGAATTGGAACGCGCGGGGTTAAAATTTCACCTCACAACGAAGCCTATGACGCTCTCAGGGTCCCGACGTGTGGCTGTGCAAAATTTTGTTTCTGTAGCTGCGACGCCTCCAACACTTTTCCTTTCACTTTTTTCCCCATTATGTAGATAGGGACAAAATTGTTTGGTGAATTGGAAAGCGCGGGGTTAATATTTCACCTCACAACATAGCCTATGACGCTCTCGGGGTCCAGACGTGTGACTGTGCAAAACTTTGTTTCTGTAGCTGCGACGCCTCCAACACTTTTCCTTTCACTTTTTTCCCCATTATGTAGATAGGGGCAAAATTGTTTGGTGAATTGGAAATCGCGGGGTTAATATTTCACCTCACAACGTAGCCTATGACGCTCTCAGGGTCCAGACGTGTGACTGTGCAAAATTTTGTTGCTGTAGCTGCGACGCTTCCAACACTTTTCCTTTCACTTTTTTCCCCATTATGTAGATAGGGGCAAAATTGTTTGGTGAATTGGAACGCGCGGGGTTAAAATTTCGCCTCAGAATATAGCCTATGACGCTCTCGGGGTCCAGACGTGTGACTGTGCAAAATTTTGTGGCTGTAGCTGCGACGGTGCAGATGCCAATCCCGGACATACACACACACACATTCAGCTTTATATAGTAGATTTTAAATTTTTGTGGAAATTCAAAAGCTGAAAAGTGGGGCATGCAATATTATTCGGCCCCTTTAGCTTAATACTTTGTTGCGCCACCTTTTGCTGTGATTACAGCTGCAAGTCTCTTGGGGTATTTCTCTATCAGTTTTGTACATCGAGAGACTGAAATTCTTGCCCATTCTTCCTTGGCAAACAGCTCTAGCTCAGTGAGGTTTGATGGAGATCGTTTGTGAACAGCAGTTTTTAGCTCTTTCCACAGATTCTCGATTGGTTTGAGGTCTGGACTTTCACTTGGCCATTCTAACACCTGGATACGTTTATTTGTGAACCCTTCCATTGTAGATTTTGCTTTGTTTGGGATCATTGTCTTGTTGGAAGACAAATCTCCGTCCCAGTCTCAGGTCTTTTGCAGACTCCCACAGATTGTCTTCAAGAATGAAAATAAAAAAGGGGAGAAGCCAGCACTGCTTATGGTCAGAACGCAATACATAAAGTGCACATGCACATATGGATTTCTAACTGTATTTCAAAATGAGACATTTAGCAAACAATTGATCAATTCTTTGAGCCACCTCACCACGCCAAGCCATTCTCATAATGAGGCAGTCCTACTCTACTTTTTTTTATATTCGCTGGGCCATTGCGGCCTCCAAAATGTATTAATAGCAGGACCATATTAAATGCAAACTGTACCTGAAGCATTTCTGAATCACTCCCATGGCGCCAGAAAGGGCAAGCGCAGATAAAGGTTGACCAGGTCTGGACATAGACATTTCAGGTTCAACCTCCACACTGCCTAACCAGCACCACAGATGAAGGGTGAGACAGGCTTAGACACAGGTGCACAATCAAACAGAGCCTAGGGTAGGGCATTGCTGCTGTATGTGTGTACAGCAGCCTAGACCAATCACAATGAACACAGAAAAAATTGCGTGCATTACCCAGAGCGCACGGCAGCAGTGGTAGTCAACCACAAACCAATATCAAAATAAAAAAGGGGAGAAGCCAGCACTGCTTATGGTCAGTACGAAATACATAATGTGCACATGCACATATTGATTTCTAACTGTATTTCAAAATGAGTCATTTAGCAAACAATTGAACAATTCTTTGAGCCACCCCGCCACACCAAGGCATTCTCATAATGGGGCAGTCCTACTCTACGTGTTTTATATTCTCTGTGCCATTACGGCCTCCTAAATGTATTAAAAACAAGACCACCTTAGAGTAGGACTGCCCCATTATGTGATGGCACACGGGTCAGACCCATAGAAGTGCCAGATCGGCGCGAAACGGCCGTCGTCTGGACCTACACAATCTCTTGTATGTACACCCCCAAGCCGTTAAGATTTTATCATAATGGAATAAAGACTTACCTGTTTTAGAAGATCGGTGAGTGCTGCCACTTTCTTTTGTTTATGGGATACATCTACATGTTTTTTCAGCTAAATACCCGAGATCAAGTGACCAGCTTCAGCTGTAAGTTGGTGGTGGTGGTGGTGCGGTCAGCTGTTTTCTCGTTGGATGATAAATATGTGATTCTTTAAAATTTCTTTTTGTCTTTGCCTGATGAAGAGACCCGTGTAGTCTCGAAAGCTTGCAATTTGTTACCATCTTTTCAGTTAGTCATTTAAAGATATCAACCACTGAGGACTCTCAATTTTAAATATTTTTCTATCTACTGGCTAACACGGTACCAAGATATATGTCTTTCCTGTGTTGAAATTCAAAAACTGAAAAGTGGGGCGTGCAATATTATTCGGCCCCTTTACTTTCAGTGCAGCAAACTCACTCCAGAAGTTCATTATGGATCTCTGAATAATCCAATGTTGTCCTAAATGCCTAATGATAATAAAAATAATCCACCTGTGTGTAATCAAGTCTCCGTATAAATGCACCTGCTCTGTGATATTCTCAGTGTTCTGTTTTAAGCACAGAGAGCATCATGAAGACCAAGGAACACAACAGGCAGGGCCGTGATACTGTTGTTTAGAAATTTAAAGCTGGATTTGGATACAAAATGATTTCCAAAACTTTAAACATCCCAAGGAGCTCTGTGCAAGTGATCATATTGAAATGGAAGGAGTATCATACCACTGCAAATCTACCAAGACCCGGTCGTCCCTCTAAACTTTCATCTCAAACAAGGAGAAGACTAATCAGAGATGCAGCCAAGAGGCCCATGATCACTCTGGATGAACTGCAGAGATCTACAGCTGAGGTGGGTCAGTCTGTCCATAGGACAATAATCAGTTGTACACTGCACAAATCTGGCCTTTATGGAAGAGTGACAAGAAGAAAGCCATTTCTCAAAGATATCTATAAAAAGTGTTGTTTAACCCCTTCCCGACCTGTGACACAGCGTATGCGTCATGAAAGTCGGTGCCAATCCGACCTGTGACGCATATGCTGTGTCACAGAAAGATCGCGTCCCTGCAGATCGGGTGAAAGGGTTAACTCCCATTTCACCCGGCCTGCAGGGACAGGGGGAGTGGTAGTTTAGCCCAGGGGGGGTGGCTTCACCCCCTCGTGGCTACGATCGCTCTGATTGGCTGTTGAAAGTGAAACTGCCAATCAGAGCGATTTGTAATATTTCACCTAAAAAAATGGTGAAATATTACAATCCAGCCATGGCCGATGCTGCAATATCATCGGCCATGGCTGGAAATACTAATGTGCCCCCACCCCACCCCTCCGATCGCCCCCCCAGCCCCCCGATCTGTGGCCCGCTCCCCTCCGTCCTGTGCTCCGCTCCCCCGTCCTCCTGTCCGCTCCCCCCGTGCTCCAATCACACCCCCCGTGCTCCAATCAAACCCCCCCGCACTCCGATCCCCCCCCGTGCTCCGATCCACCCCCCCTGCACACCGATCCACCCCCCCTGCACACCGATCCACCCGCCCGCACACCGATCACTCTCCCCCATGCTCCGATCCCTCCCCCCCGTGCTCCGACGCCCCCCCGTGCCCTGATCTCCCCCCCCTGTGCCCTGATCTCCCCCCCTTATACTTACCGATCCTGGCGGGGTCCGTCCGTCTTCTTCCCCGAGCGCCGCAATGTTCCAAAATGGCGGGCGCATGCGCAGTGCGCCCGCCGAATCTGCCGGCCGGCAGATTCGTTCCAATGTGAATTTTGATCACTGTGATATAATCTATCACAGTGGTCAAAATAAAAAAACAGTAAATGACCCCCCCCCCCCCATTTGTCCCCCATAGATAGGGACAATAATAAAATAAAGAATTTTTTTTTTTTCCACTAAGGTTGGAGTTAGAACTAGGGTTAGGGTTAGGGTTAGGGGTAGGGGTAGGGTTAGGGGTAGGGGTAGGGGTAGGGTTAGGGGTAGGGTTAGGGGTAGGGGTAGGGGTAGGGGTAGGGTTAGGGCTAGGGTTAGGGGTAGGGGTAGGGTTAGGGGTAGGGTTAGGGTTAGGGTTAGGGTTTCGGTATGTGCACACGTATTCTGGTCCTCTGCGGATTTTTCCGCAGCGGATTTGATAAATCCGCAGTGCTAAACCGCTGCGGATTTATGGCAGATTTACCGCGGTTTTTCTGCGCATTTCACTGCGGTTTTACAACTGCGATTTTCTATTGGAGCAGTTGTAAAACCGCTGTGGAATCCGCAGAAAGAAGTGACATGCTGCGGAATGTAAACCGCTGCGTTTCCGTGCAGTTTTTCCGCAGCATGTGTACAGCGATTTTTGTTTCCCATAGGTTTACATTAAAATGTAAACTCATGGGAAACTGCTGCGGATCCGCAGCGTTTTCCGCAGCGTGTGCACATACCTTTAGAATTAGGCTATGTGCACACGGTGCGGATTTGGCTGCGGATCCGCAGCGGATTGGCCGCTGCGGATCCGCAGCAGTGTTCCATCAGGTTTACAGTACCATGTAAACCTATGGAAAACCAAATCCGCTGTGCCCATGGTGCGGAAAATACCGCACGAAAACGCTGCGTTGTATTTTCCGCAGCATGTCAATTCTTTGTGCGGATTCCGCAGCGTTTTACACCTATTCCTCAATAGGAATCCGCAGGTGAAATCCGCACAAAAAACACTGGAAATCCGCGGAAAATCCGCAGGTAAAACGCAGTGCCTTTTACCCGCGGATTTTTCAAAAATGGTGCGGAAAAATCTCACACGAATCCGCAACGTGGGTACATAGCCTTAGGGTTAGGGTTGGGTTGGAATTAGGGTTGTGGTTAGGGTTAGGGGTGTGTTGGGGTTAGGGTTGTGGTTAGGGGTGTGTTGGGGTTAGGGTTGTGGTTAGGGTTACGGCTACAGTTGGGATAAGGGTTAGGGGTGTGTTGGCGTTAGAATTGAGGGGTTTCCACTGTTTAGGCACATCAGGGGGTCTCCAAACGCAACATGGCGCCACCATTGATTCCAGCCAATCTTTTATTCAAAAAGTCAAATGGTGCTCCTTCCCTTCCGAGCCCCGACGTGTGCCCAAACAGTGGTTTACCCCCACATATGGGGTATCAGTGTACTCAGGACAAACTGGGCAACAATTACTGGGGTCCAATTTCTCCTGTTACCCTTGAGAAAATAAAAAATTGCTTGCTAAAACATCATTTTTGAGGAAAGAAAAATGATTTTTTATTTTCACGGCTCTGCGTTGTAAACGTCTGTGAAGCACTTGGGGGTTCAAAGTGCTCACCACATATCTAGATAAGTTCCTTGGGGGGTCTAGTTTCCAAAATGGGGTCACTTGTGGGGGGTTTCTACTGTTTAGGCACACCAGGGGCTCTGCAAACGCAACGTGACGCCCGCAGACCATTCCATCAAAGTCTGCATTTCAAAACGTCACTACTTGACTTCCGAGCCCCGACATGTGCCCAAACAGTGGTTTACCCCCACATATGGGGTATCAGCGTACTCAGGACAAACTGGGCAACAATTACTGGGGTCCAATTTCTCCTGTTACCCTTGAGAAAATAAAAAATTGCTTGCTAAAACATCATTTTTGAGGAAAGAAAAATGATTTTTTATTTTCACGGCTCTGCGTTGTAAACGTCTGTGAAGCACTTGGGGGTTCAAAGTGCTCACCACATATCTAGATAAGTTCCTTGGGGGGGTCTAGTTTCCAAAATGGGGTCACTTGTGGGGGGTTTCTACTGTTTAGGCACACCAGGGGCTCTGCAAACGCAACGTGACGCCCGCAGACCATTCCATCAAAGTCTGCATTTCAAAAGTCACTACTTCCCTTCTGAGCCCCGACGTGTGCCCAAACAGTGGTTTACCCCCACATATGGGGTATCAGCGTACTCAGGAGAAACTGGACAACAACTTTTGGGGTCCAATTTCTCCTGTAACCCTTGGGAAAATAAAAAATTCTGGGCTAAAAAATTATTTTTGAGGAAAGAAAACGTATTTATTATTTTCACTGCTCTGTGTTATAAACTTCTGTGAAGCACTTGGGGGTTCAAAGTGCTCACCTCACATCTAGATAAGTTCCGTTCGGGGTCTAGTTTCCAAAATGGGGTCACTTGTGGGGGGTTTCTACTGTTTAGGCACACCAGGGGCTCTGCAAACGCAACGTGACGCCCGCAGACCATTCCATCAAAGTCTGCATTTCAAAAGTCACTACTTCCCTTCTGAGCCCCGACATGTGCCCAAACTGTGGTTTACCCCCACATATGGGGTATCAGCGTACTCAGGAGAAACTGTACAACAACTTTTGGGGTCAAATTTCTCCTGTTACCCTTGGGAAAATAATAAATTGCAGGCTAAAAAATCATTTTAGAGAAAATAAAATTTTTATTTTATTTTCATGGCTCTGCGTTATAAACTTCTGTGAAGCACTTGGAAGTTCAAAGTCCTCACCACACATCTAGATTAGTTCCTTTGGGGGTCTAGTTTCCAAAATGGGGTCATATGTGGGGGATCTCCAATGTTTAGGCACACAGGGGCTCTCCAAACGTGACATGGTGTCCGCTAATGATTGGAGCTAATTTTCCATTTAAAAAGCCAATTGGCGTGCCTTCCCTTCCGAGCCCTGCCGTGCGCCCAAACAGTGGTTTACCCCCACATATGGGGTATCAGCGTACTCAGGACAAACTGGACAACAACATTTGCGGTCCAATTTCTCCTATTACCCTTGGCAAAATAGGAAATTCCAGGCTAAAAATCATTTTTGAGGAAAGAAAAATTATTTTTTATTTTCATGGCTCTGCATTATAAACTTCTGTGAAGCACCTGGGGGTTTAAAGTGCTCAATATGCATCTAGATAAGTTCCTTGGGGGGTCTAGTTTCCAAAATGGGGTCACTTGTGGGGGAGCTCCAATGCATAGGCACACAGGGGCTCTCCAAACGCGACATGGTGTCCGCTAACAATTGGAGCTAATTTTCCATTCAAAAAGTCAAATGGCGCGCCTTCCCTTCCGAGCCCTGCCGTGTGCCCAAACAGTGGTTTACCCCCACATATGAGGTATCGGCGTACTCGGGAGAAATTGCCCAACAAATTTTAGGATTCATTTTATCCTATTGCCCATGTGAAAATGAAAAACTGAGGCGAAAATAATTTTTTTGTGAAAAAAAAAAGTACTTTTTCATTTTTACAGATCAATTTGTGAAGCACCTGAGGGTTTAAAGTGCTCAATATGCATCTAGATAAGTTCCTTGGGGGGTCTAGTTTCCAAAATGGGGTCATTTGTGGGGGAGCTCCAATGTTTAGGCACACGGGGGCTCTCCAAACACGACATGGTGTCCGCTAACGATGGAGATAATTTTTCATTCAAAAAGTCAAATGGCGCTCCTTCCCTTCCGAACCTTACCATGTGCCCAAACAGTGGTTTACCCCCACATGTGAGGTATCGGTGTACTCAGGAGAAATTGCCCAACACATTTTAGGATCCATTTTATCCTGTTGCCCATGTGAAAATGAAAAAAATTGAGGCTAAAAGAATTTTTTTGTGAAAAAAAAGTACTTTTTCATTTTTACGGATCAATTTGTGAAGCCCCCGGGGGTTCAAAGTTCTCACTATGCATCTAGATAAGTTCCTTGGGGCGTCTAGTTTCCAAAATGGGGTCACGTGTGGGGGAGCTCCAATTTTTAGGCACACGGGGGCTCTCCAAACGTGACATGGTGTCCGCTAAAGAGTGGAGCCAATTTTTCATTCAAAAAGTCAAATGGCGCTCCTTCCCTTCCAAGCCCTGCCGTGCACCCAAACAGTGGTTTACCCCCACATATGAGGTATCAGCGTACTCAGGACAAATTGGACAACAACTTTCGTGGTTCAGTTTCTCCTTGTACCATTGGGAAAATAAAAAAAATGTTGCTAAAAGATAATTTTTGTGACTAAAAAGTTAAATGTTCATTTTTTCCTTCCATGTTGCTTCTGCTGCTGTGAAGCACCTGAAGGGTTAAAAAACTTCTTGAATGTGGTTTTGAGCACCTTGAGGGGTGCATTTTTTAGAATGGTGTCACTTTTGGGTATTTTCAGCCATATAGACCCCTCAAACTGACTTCAAATGTGAGGTGGTCCCTAAAAAAAATGGTTTTGTAAATTTCGTTGTAAAAATGAGAAATCGCTGGTCAAATTTTAACTCTTATAACTTCCTAGCAAAAAAAAATTTTGTTTCCAAAATTGTGCTGGTGTAAAGTAGACATGTGGGAAATGTTATTTATTAACTATTTTGTGTCACATAACTCTCTGGTTTAACAGAATAAAAATTCAAAATGTGAAAATTGCGAAATTTTCAAAATTTTCGCCAAATTTCCGTTTTTATCACAAATAAACGCAGAATTTATTGACCTAAATTTACCACTAACATGAAGCCCAATATGTCACGAAAAAACAATCTCAGAACCGCTAGGATCCGTTGAAGCGTTCCTGAGTTATTACCTCATAAAGGGACACTGGTCAGAATTGCAAAAAACGGCCAGGTCATTAAGGTCAAAATAGGCTGGGTCATGAAGGGGTTAAAGCTTGCAACAAGCCACTTGGGAGACACACCAAACATGTGGAAGAAGGTGCTCTGGTCAAATGAAACCAAAATCGAACTTTTTGGCAACAATACCAAATTATATGTTTGGTGTAGAGGCAACACAGCTCATCACCCTGAGCACACCATCCCCACTGTCAAACATGGTGGTGGCAGCATCATGGTTTGGGCCTGCTTTTCTAAAAGCAGGGACAGGGAAGATTGTTAAAATTGATGGGAAGATGGATGGAGCCAAATACAGGACCATTCTTGAAGAAAACCTGTTGGAGTCTGCAAAAGACTTGAAACTGGGACAGAGGTTTATCTTCCAACAAGAAAATGATCCCAAACATGAAGCAAAATCTACAATGGAATGGTTCACCAATAAACGTATCCAGGTGTTCGAATGGCCAAGTCAAAGTCCAGACCTCAATCCAATTGATAATCTGTGGAAAGAGCTGAAAACTTCTGTTCACAAACAATCTCCATCAAACCTCACTGAGCTCGAGCCATTTGCCAAGGCAGAATGGGCAAGAATTTCAGTCTCGTTGTACAAAAGTGATAGAGACATACCACAAGTGACTTGCAGCTGTATTCGCAGCAAAAGGTGGCGCAACAAAGTATTAAGTTAAAGGGGCCGAATAATATTGCACGCCCCACTTTTCAGTTATTGAATTTCCACAAAAATTTAAAATGACCAATAAATTTCATTCAACTTCACAATTGTGTTCCACTTGTTGTTGATTCTTCACCAAAAAGATTGGTATCTGTTAGGGCTAGCGGAACGCACCAAATAATTAAATAGATATAATAAGGTGCGTTCGCAGCCCGGGGTCCACCGTGCAGAGATGGAACCTGCTGCTAAGTAATGACGGACTATACGGCGGTACAATGAGGATACACACTTGGGTTAACTTCACCCTGTATGAAGAAAGCGATCCCTGTTAAGTCACAGGGTCGCGGTACTGCACAGAGAGCGCAAGCAAGGAACCACAGAACTCTATCGCAGGACACAGGATTAGAGCTAGTGTAGACCTCTTGCGATCGACACCGCAATTGGGGTATCAGAGATAACTAATATGCACAGAAGTGCATGCTGTGCCACACTAGCGGACGCCACTAACCACCCAGACTTGGGTAAGGTAAGCGCTCTAATAGCGCACGGCGCTGCCCTGGCAGTCACAGCAGTTAGATGCTGTTTCGTGTGTTAAAGCTGTGAGTTCAGCCGGGCGCTAGATTCCAGCCATGCACCTTACGCGAACAGTCATACACAAGGGATGGTTTTTTTTAAGGAACGACTTGCACTCATCAACACACACACGATAACAATTGTATACTAGCACATGGCCATGCGGCCATGCAAACCTTTTATAGCTGCAGCAAGTGCAAGACCTTCCAAGAAGGACCAATGGGAGTCTGCCACAGAAGAAGAACACCTTTAGGACCTTCCTAGAGGACCAATGGGATTAGCTGCAGTATCTAAGCATGTGACCCCCGACCTCCAATGGGAGGTCATGTCGTGGGCATGCTCAGAAAGGGAAAATCTGGACTTAGTCCCAGAAAGACCTGCTCGCTGCTGAACATTGCTGGCTACAAGAACAGAACCTGGAAGGGCAGTAGTAACCAGTCGTCCAATATTAGCCGGAGCTAGACGCTGGGACTGACATCTCCGCTGAGCAGACTCCACTCTGGCTGGAGAAGAATTTGAGACCGCAGCAGCGATGGTTCAAGATTCCCCCTGTGCAGAGGCGGGAACTCGACACCTAACAGGTATCTTTATATTTGAAGCATGATATGTGGGAGAAGGTTGAAAACTCCCAGGGGGCTGAATACTTTTGCAAGGCACTCTACTAAAATGGCAGACCCCCAAAAAAGACGTGTGGTCTCCCTATAATTAATAACCAGCAAAGGCTATGCAGACAGCTGCAGGCTGATATTAATGGCATAGGAAGAGGCCATGGATCCTGCCCCCCGAGGCTGAAAACATCAGCTCTCAGCTGCCCCAGAAAAGGCGCATTTCTAATATGTGCCAATTCTGGCACTTAGCCTCGCTCTTCCCACTTGCCCTGTAGAGGTGGCAAGTGGGGTGATAGTTGGGGGGATTGATGTCACCTTTGTATTGTCAGGTGACATCAAGCCCCAAGGTTAGCAATGGAGAGGCATCAATAAGACGCCCTCATTACTAACCCCATAGTCATATTGTATGAAAACACAGACACCCAGAAAAAAGTCCTTTAATTGAAAGAATGACACAGACTCCTTTAATAATCTTAATTAAATCATACTTACATCCTCGCCTAATTGACAGACGATTAACGGAGGAGGCCATGGCTGGACTGGTGTTTGAAGAACTAACAGTGAACGCATGGTATAGTGAGTATGGAAAGTATTCAGACCCCGTTAAATGTTTCACTCTTTGTTTCATTGCAGCCATTTGGTAAATTCAAAAAAGTTCATTTTTATTCACATTAATGTACATTCTGCACACCATCTTGATTGAAAAAACAGAAATGTAGAAGTGTTTGCAAATGTAATTAAAAAAATAGAAGTGTCACATGGTCATAAGTATTCAGACCATTTGCTCAGACACTCATATTTAAGTCACATGCTCATAATAAACAAAAGTTGGCCTAGCTATTAATGGCACTTCCACATTAAATACTATACCTATGAATACATGGGAAGCATATGCCAAGTAAATTAAAAATTACAATAATCTTTATTAAACACTGTAGAACCAAAACTTTAAATTTTTAAGTATAATCTAACCTCTTTTTCTCATCTTTCAGGATACATCGGTGGCTTATCTACAGCATTACAGAATGCTGTAGATAAGCCGCTGATGCCAGTGGGCGTAGCTTAGCTTCGATTTTGGGGGTGGCAGGTTCCCTTTAAGAAGTCTAGTGATGTAGGGAGTCATTACTTATTGAAAAATCCTATGCTTACGTACTTTACAAGCACTAACCGCATGAACATTTTTTTTTCAAAAACTGGATTTTATTAATGTTGATTCCTCCTCTATCCTAACTTAGCAACAAGAGACCAACTTATATAAAAGAAAATAATATTGTACACATGCAGTACAGACCAAAAGTTTGGACACACTTTCTCATTTAAAGATTTTTCTGTATTTTCATGACTATGAAAATTGTACATTCACAATGAAGGCATCAACACTATGAATAAACACATGTGGAATTATATACTTAACAAAAAAGTGTGAAACAACTGAAATTATGTCTTATATTCTAGGTTCTTCAAAGTATCCACCTTTTGCTTTGATGACTGCTTTGCATACTCTTGGCATTCTCTTGATGAGCTTCAATAGGTAGTCACTAGGAATGGTCTTCCAACAATCTTGAAGGAGATACAAGAGATTCTTAGCACTTGTTGGCCCTTTTGCTTCCACTCTGCGGTCCAGCTCACCCCAAAACATCTCGATTGGGTTAAGGTCTGGTGACTGTGGAGGCCAGGTCACCTGGTGTAGCACCCCATCACTCTCCTTCTTGGTCAAATAGCCCTTACACAGCCTGGAGGTGATCCAACTAAATGCAAACCGGATGGAATAGCATGCCGCTGCAAGATGCTGTGGTAGCCATGCTGGTTCAGTATACCTTCAATTTTGAATAAATCCCCAACAGTGTCACCAGCAAAGCACCCCACACCATCACACCTCCTCCTCCATGCTTCACGGTGGGAATCCGGCATGTAGAGTCCATTCGTTTACCTTTTCTGCGTCGCACAAAGACAAGGTGTTTGGAACCAAAGATCTCAAATTTTAACTCAACAGACCAAAGCACAGATTTCCACTGGTCTAATGTCCATTCCTTGTGTTCTTTAGCCCAAACAAGTCTCTTCTGCTTGTTGCCTGTCCTTAGCAGTGGTATCCTAGCAGCTATTATACCATGAAGGCCTGCTGCACAAAGTCTCCTCTTAACAGTTTTTGTAGAGATGTGTGTGTGGCATTGACCTGGTCTCTAATCTGAGCTGCTGTTAACCTGCAATTTCTGAGGCTAGTGTCTCGGAGAAACTTATCCTCAGAAGCAGAGGTGACTCGTGGTATTCCTTTCCTGGGGAGGTCCTCATGTGAGCCAGTTTCTTTGTAGCGCTTAATGGTTTTTGCCACTGCACTTGGGGACACTTTCAAAGTTTTCCCAATTTTTCGGACTGAACGACCTTCATTTCTTAAAGTAATGATGGCCACTCATTTTTCTTTACTTAGCTGCTTTTTTCTTGCCATAATTCAAATTCTAACAGTCTATTCAGTAGGACTATCCGCTGTGTATCCACCAGACTTCTGCACAACCCAACTGATGATCCCAACCCCATTTATAAGGCAAGAAATCCCACTTATTAAACCTGACAGGGCACACCTGTGAATTCAAAACCATTCCCAGTGACTACCTCTTGAAGCTCATCAAGAGAATGCCAAGAGTGTGCAAAGCAGTCATCAAAGCAAAAGGTGGTTACTTTGAAGAACCTAGAACATAAGACATAATTTCAATTGTTTCACAATTTTTTGTTAAGTATATAATTCCACATGTGTTAATTCATAGTTTTGATGCCTTCAGTGTGAAAGTACAATTTTCATAGTCATGAAAATACAGAAAATTCTTTACATGAGAAGGTGTGTCCAAACTTTTGGTCTATACTGTATATTTTGGCAAGAATATTCCTGTGTTTGCAGATCCATTTGGTGTATACCCACTGAAAAATATAAAACATTTTTTTTATAATGTTTGTTCTACAGTGTTTAATAAAGATTCTTGTAATTTGTAATTGAATTGGCATCTGCTTCCTCTGTATTTATAGGTATAGTATTTAATTCACAGAGGCCTCCATAATCCTTAAATAGAAGACGTTTGGGACCATCAGAAGTCTTCCTAGACCTGGCCACCCAGCCAATCTAAGCATTCGTGGGAGAAGAGCCTTGTTGAGAGAGGTAAAGAAGAACCCCAAGATCACTATGGCTGAGCTCCAGAGATGCAGTAGGGAGATGGGAGAAAGTTCCACAATGTCAACTCTCACTGCAGCCCCCCACCTGTCGGGCCTTTATGGCAGAGTGGCCCGACGGAAGCCTCTCCTCAGTGCAAGACATATGAAAGCCCGCATACAGTTTGCTAAAAAACACATGGAGGACTCCCATACTATGAGAAATAAGATTCTCTGGTCTCATGAGATGAAGATAGACCTTTTTGGTGATAAGTCTAAGCAGTATGTGTGGAGAAAACCAGGTACTCCTCATCATCTGCCCAATACAATCCCAACAGTGAACCATGGTGGACGCAGCATCATGCTATGGGGGTGTTTTGAAGCTGTGGGGAAAGGATGACTGATGGTCATTGAAGAAAACATTAATGTGGCCAAGTACAGAGATAACCTGGATGTAAACCTCTTCCAGAGTGCTCTGGACATCAGACTTGGCTGAAGGTTCACCTTTCAACAAGACAATGACCATAAGCACACAGCTAAGATAACAAAGGAGTGGCTTCAGAACAACTCTGTGACCATTCTTGAAAACCAATAAAAATGCGTACTGGGTAATGCAACAAACTAAAATATAAGTATAACATAGGGTAATAAATAGAGCGTTCCAAACCAGAGCAATTAGAGGTATCAAAAAACAATCATTTATTCTCAAATATATAAATACAAATACAGGGCTGCTTTGTTCTTATAGTCCATAAAACCTGTTGGGGGATCTATAGATACATATAAAAATTAGCCAAAAACACCTAAACACAGGTGCCCTCTCGACCAACAGAGGGCGTACCTCTAGGTCCAAACACGAAAACCAATAAAAATGCGTACTGGGTAATGCAACAAACTAAAATATAAGTATAACATAAGGTAATAAATAGAGAGTTCCAAACCAGAGCAATTAGAGGTATCAAAAAACAATCATTTATTCTCAAATATATAAATACAAATACATAGGACAACAAAAGGGTGAATGAAGAAATAGCAGCTACAGAGATCAGTAAAAAAATGGAAGAAAATACTGATAAAGACACATAAAAAATCCAAAACAACCCTGTTGCGTATACACTCATAGGCAGATGCTCAATAGCTAGAGTGGGTAAAAAATCAAAGGAAAAATGCCAAGCATCTCAGTAGAGATACAAAATACCCATATCACTAGATGAATCACATATCTACGGGACTGCCAAAATAAGCAAAGCCCTGTAAATGTAATATAGAGAGCATAGATAGATATAACCGGTGTGCCACTCTGATGACTACCAGGATAATGTGCAGGCACTATACAGTACAATGGAGATACCTTGGGTCATGCTGAGGATCAGAAATCAGACTGCCGTGGTGCTGCAACAGGGAAGAAGGAGAGCCTCGACGCGCGTTTCGCCGTCGGTGGCTTCGTCAGGAGGTGTGGTTAGTGTGGGAAGGGGCCGGGGTATAAGTAGGGACCCTAGGAGGCTCATAAACCAATCGGCGCACAGCTCGGCATGATGTGATTGCCCGCAGCCGGCGGGCGCCGCCGCGCGCCAGGCAGTATGGGCGGGAGGACAAACGTCATCTCCGCCCATCTCCACGGCAACACAGGCAGCGTCCGTCCAGCGAGGGGCACCACAGCGCATGCGCGGGGTGCGCACAGGGCTGAGATACCCATATATAAATAGCGATGGGAGTGGATGCCGGCTAAATAAGTAAGAGGTGAAAGTGTGCTGCCGCTAAGTGCCTGTAAATGTTGTATGGCATCACTCATAGAAGAAGCCACAACTAAATGGGAAATAACAAATATAGCCCAAAAAGCCTAAAGGGAAAAAGAATTATACGGACATGGTCCAATGTATTAACCAAATATATACAATGTATAAGAATATAATAAGCACCGGAGAGGCTAATTATATGAATACCATGCATTACATAGATGAAAACATATACAGTGGGGCAAAAAAGTATTTAGTCAGTCAGCAATAGTGCAAGTTCCACCACTTAAAAAGATGAGAGGCGTCTGTAATTTACATCATAGGTAGACCTCAACTATGGGAGACAAACAGAAAAAAAAATCCAGAAAATCACATTATCTGTTTTTTTAACATTTTATTTGCATATTATGGTGGAAAATAAGTATTTGGTCAGAAACAAACAATCAAGATTTCTGGCTCTCACAGACCTGTAACTTCTTCTTTAAGAGTCTCCTCTTTCCTCCACTCATTACCTGTAGTAATGGCACCTGTTTAAACTTGTTATCAGTATAAAAAGACACCTGTGCACACCCTCAAACAGTCTGACTCCAAACTCCACTATGGTGAAGACCAAAGAGCTGTCAAAGGACACCAGAAACAAAATTGTAGCCCTGCACCAGGCTGGGAAGACTGAATCTGCAATAGCCAACCAGCTTGGAGTGAAGAAATCAACAGTGGGAGCAATAATTAGAAAATGGAAGACATACGAAGACATACAAAACCACTGATAATCTCCCTCGATCTGGGGCTCCACGCAAAATCCCACCCCATGGGGTCAGAATGATCACAAGAACGGTGAGCAAAAATCCCAGAACCACGCGGGGGGACCTAGTGAATGAACTGCAGAGAGCTGGGACCAATGTAACAAGGCCTACCATAAGTAACACACTACGCCACCATGGACTCAGATCCTGCAGTGCCAGACGTGTCCCACTGCTTAAGCCAGTACATGTCCGGGCCCGTCTGAAGTTTGCTAGAGAGCATTTGGATGATCCAGAGGAGTTTTGGGAGAATGTCCTATGGTCTGATGAAACCAAATTGGAACTGTTTGGTAGAAACACAACTTGTCGTGTTTGGAGGAAAAAGAATACTGAGTTGCATCCATCAAACACCATACCTACTGTAAAGCATGGTGGTGGAAACATCATGCTTTGGGGCTGTTTCTCTGCAAAGGGGCCAGGATGACTGATCCGGGTACATGAAAGAATGAATGGGGCCATGTATCGTGAGATTTTGAGTGCAAACCTCCTTCCATCAGCAAGGGCATTGAAGATGAAACGTGGCTGGGTCTTTCAACATGACAATGATCCAAAGCATACCGCCAGGGCAATGAAGGATTGGCTTCGTAAGAAGCATTTCAAGGTCCTGGAGTGGCCTAGCCAGTCTCCAGATCTCAACCCTATAGAAAACCTTTGGAGGGAGTTGAAAGTCCGTGTTGCCAAGCGAAAAGCCAAAAACATCACTGCTCTAGAGGAGATCTGCATGGAGGAATGGGCCAACATACCAACAACAGTGTGTGGCAACCTTGTGAGGACTTACAGAAAACGTTTGACCTCTGTCATTGCCAACAAAGGATATATTACAAAGTATTGAGATGAAATTTTGTTTCTGACCAAATACTTATTTTCCACCATAATATGCAAATAAAATGTTAAAAAAACAGACAATGTGATTTTCTGGATTTTTTTTTCTCAGTTTGTCTCCCATAGTTGAGGTCTACCTATGATGTAAATTACAGACGCCTCTCATCTTTTTAAGTGGTGGAACTTGCACTATTGCTGACTGACTAAATACTTTTTTGCCCCACTGTATAAGGGTATATATGAGTGTAACATGGACACATCCGAACAGAAATATAGTTGTCTATAGACACAATATATAATAACGGCAGTCATGAAACATAATACATCAATATAGGCTGACTATAGGTGTCAATAACTTATAAATAAAGCAACGGACCATAGAAAAATATATTACAATATGACAATAAACAATGTCCGACAGCAGTCAGCATAAGACGCAATAATGTACAAATGACTGTACAAAGATGACATTCCTCCGATTGATGTCTTCCAACGCTGATAAGCCTCCGCAGGTCTCCCACAGTCATAAAGAGTCGATAGATAACAACTAAATGAAAAGCAAAAATACAACAAATGAGAAAGTGAAAAGAAAACATGCAAAATAGAACAGAACCGATTAAAATAAAAACCCGATGTACCCATTAAAATAAGATGGATTTTACAAAAAGGACTTGAAGCTAAAGGCCTCATTAAGCCCAGTGGGCGAGAGTGTATCTAATGTGACCATCCAACGTGTTTCTTTCTGGAGCAGTTTTTGCTTGATATTGCCCCCCCGAATACCCATATAAACGTGGTCAATCCCACGGAATTGCAAGCCCTTGGGGTTGCTGTGATGGACCTCAAAAAAGTGCTTGGGTATGGACTTAAGTAATAGAGGCTCAGAGCAATTGGCCGAATTCCTATTGTCCCTGATATGCTCTTGAATGCGAGTTTTAAAAGCTCTAGTAGTCATGCCGATATAAATATATTTGCATGGGCATTGAGCATAATAGACAATTGCCTCTGTATTACAGGTAATGTGGTGCACTATCTTGTATGTTTTGTTACCCGCGGAGTTAACAAACTCCTTTGTCCTAGGGACAAATTTGCAGATAGAGCACTTTCCACACGGAAAGCTGCCCCATGGGGGGCCCTTCTGGCACCTACCAAAGGGGTTGCTTTTGGGGGGGATGTAGTGACTATCACAAAGGATATCCCCCAATGTGCGAGATCTGCGCCAGGTGACAAGAGGGTATGGAGAAAGTTGTCTTGACAGGTCCCTGTCTGCCAACAAGACCGGCCAGTGCCTCTTAAAAATGTTATTAATTTCAGACCAGTTGGAATTGAATGATGTAATAAACTGTGGCATTTGATTAGTATTAACGAGAGAGCTCCTGGTCGATCCAGCTAGGAGAGAGGACCTGTCAGAGTATAAGGCCCGTGAGTAGCCCCTGTGGATGTCCGCATATCTATAGCCCCTGTTTCTGAACCGACGTGTAAGATCATCCGCCTGTCTGTGGAACGTGCCTTCGTCCGAGCAGATGCGACGCGCTCTCAAAAATTGTCCCACCGGTATTGAGCTTTTAAGTTTTGGAGGGTGGGACGAGGTAAAATGTAAGAGTGCATTTGTGGCCGTGCTCTTGCGAAAGATGTACTACATACTAACCACGCCTCCTGATGAAGCCACCGACGGCGAAACGCGCGTCGAGGCTCTCCTTCTTCCCTGTTGCAGCACCACAGCAGTCTGATTTCTGATCCTCAGCATAACCCAAGGTATCTCCATTGTACTGTATAGTGCCTGCACATTATCCTGGTAGTCATCAGAGTGGCACACCGGTTATATCTATCTATGCTCTCTATATTACATTTACAGGGCTTTGCTTATTTTGGCAGTCCCGTAGATATGTGATTCATCTAGTGATATGGGTATTTTGTATCTCTACTGAGATGCTTGGCATTTTTCCTTTGATTTTTTACCCACTCTAGCTATTGAGCATCTGCCTATGAGTGTATACGCAACAGGGTTGTTTTGGATTTTTTATGTGTCTTTATCAGTATTTTCTTCCATTTTTTTACTGATCTCTGTAGCTGCTATTTCTTCATTCACCCTTTTGTTGTCCTATGTATTTGTATTTATATATTTGAGAATAAATGATTGTTTTTTGATACCTCTAATTGCTCTGGTTTGGAACTCTCTATTTATTACCTTATGTTATACTTATATTTTAGTTTGCTGCATTACCCAGTACGCATTTTTATTGGTTTTCGTGTTTGGACCTAGAGGTACGCCCTCTGTTGGTCGAGAGGGCACCTGTGTTTAGGTGTCTGTGACCATTCTTGACTGGCCCAGCCAGAGTTTTGACCTAAACCCAATTGAGCATCTCTGGAGAGACCTGAAAATGGCTGTACACCATTGTACACCATCCAACCTGATGGAACTGGTAAGGATCTGCAAGGAAAAATGGCAGAGGATCCCCAAATCCAGGTGTGAAAAACTTGTTGCATCATTCCCAAGAAGACTCATGGTTGTACTAGCTCAAAAGGGTGCTTCTACTCAATACTGAGCAAAGGGTCTGGATACTTATGACCATGTGATATTTCAGTTTTTCTTTTTAATACATTTGAAAAAATTACTACATTTCTGTTTTTTTCAGTCAATATGGGGTGCAGAGTGCACATTAATGAGAATAAAAATAAAATTTTTGAATTTACCAAATGGCTGCAATGAAACAAAAAGTGAAAAATGTAAAGACGTCAGAATGCTATATACAGTGGGGCAAAACAGTATTTAGTCAGTCAGCAATAGTGCAAGTTCCACCACTTAAAAAGATGAGAGGCGTCTGTAATTTACATCATAGGCAGACCTCAACTATGGGAGACAAACTGAGAAAAAAAATCCAGAAAATCACATTGGGTTGGGTACAGCCGGGACCAGCTGCTTCGAAAGCATCACCAAACCAGGGATTCAAGCTTCAGGAGGCTAATTTGCATATTCCAGGTGCCTTCTGGGAGAAGCGAAGTCTCCCTAAGCTAGAAGATCGTTGGGTACAGCCGGGACCAGCTGCTTCGAAAGCATCACCAAACCGCGCGCCTTACGGCGCGCGAATTTTTGCCTGTAGGACATTATTGCAAGAGAGCTTGGCTGAGTAGATTACACAAGAAGGAAAACACACAGCAAGTCAGCAGGATCTAGGAGCAACATGGCAGATGTGACAACCTACATGGTGAGCTGCAGCATGTGCTACATGTTCACAGATCGACCAGAAGAAGAATCCAATTTCACCTGTCAGAAGTGTAGACTAGTGGCCCTTTTAGAAGAAAAGGTGCTGGGTCTGGAAGAAAGAATAGCAACTTTGAAACTCATCAAAGAGAATGAAGACTTTCTAGACAGAACAGAAGCATCTCTACTGGTCACAGAAGGTGCAAAAAGTGTCAGAGAACCTCCAAAAGCAGATGAGTGGAAGCATGTGACCAAAAGAAGCAAGAAGACCATGGAGAAATCACCAACCACACAACTGAAGAACCGATATCAAATCTTTGTAGAGGATGAAGATGGCACACCTAAGAATGAAGCAATACCAGCAAGCAAAAAAGAAAAGGGCACACAGCAACAAGTGACAGCAAAAAGTACAGCCAAGAAGCAACAAAGAGTGGTGGTGGTGGGAGACTCACTACTGAGAGGCACAGAAGCAGCCATCTGCAGACCGGACATAACTGCAAGAGAAGTATGCTGCCTTCCAGGTGCGATGATCAAGGATGTGACCGATAGGATACCAAAGCTCTTCAGCTCCAAGGACGTCCACCCATTTCTTCTGATACATGTTGGCACCAATGACACGGCAAGGAAGGACCTACCGACAATCTGCAAGGACTTTGAAGAGTTGGGGAAGAAAGTAAAGGAACTGGATGCACAGGTAGTTTTTTCTTCTATCCTTCCAGTAGACGGGCATGGCACCAGGAGATGGAACAGGATCCTTGATGCAAACAACTGGCTAAGACGATGGTGCAGACAACAAGGATTTGGATTCCTGGACCACGGTGTGAATTACTGGTATGATGGACTCCTCGCCAGAGACGGACTACACCTCAACAAACCTGGGAAACACACATTCGCCAGAAGACTCGCTACACTCATCAGGAGGGCGTTAAACTAGAAGAAGAGGGGACGGGAAGAAAAACATTAGACTCGAACAAAGACGACCCAGGAAAACATACTCTGAAGGGAGGTAAGAACATTTCTAAAACAATCCACAGTGAGGAGATTGGAACAAAACAAAATCCTCTAAACTGCATGCTCGCAAACGCCAGAAGCCTGACAAACAAGATGGAAGAACTAGAAGCAGAAATATCTACAGGTAACTTTGACATAGTGGGAATAACCGAGACATGGTTAGATGAAAGCTATGACTGGGCAGTTAACTTACAGGGTTACAGTCTGTTTAGAAAGGATCGTAAAAATCGGAGAGGAGGAGGGGTTTGTCTCTATGTAAAGTCTTGTCTAAAGTCCACTTTAAGGGAGGATATTAGCGAAGGGAATGAGGATGTCGAGTCCATATGGGTTGAAATTCATGGAGGGAAAAATGGTAACAAAATTCTCATTGGGGTCTGTTACAAACCCCCAAATATAACAGAAAGCATGGAAAGTCTACTTCTAAAGCAGATAGATGAAGCTGCAACCCATAATGAGGTCCTGGTTATGGGGGACTTTAACTACCCGGATATTAACTGGGAAACAGAAACCTGTGAAACCCATAAAGGCAACAGGTTTCTGCTAATAACCAAGAAAAATTATCTTTCACAATTGGTGCAGAATCCAACCAGAGGAGCAGCACTTTTAGACCTAATACTATCTAATAGACCTGACAGAATAACAAATCTGCAGGTGGTCGGGCATTTAGGAAATAGCGACCACAATATTGTGCAGTTTCACCTGTCTTTCACTAGGGGGACTTGTCAGGGAGTCACAAAAACACTGAACTTTAGGAAGGCAAAGTTTGAACAGCTTAGAGATGCCCTTAATCTGGTAGACTGGGACAATATCCTCAGAAATGAGAATACAGATAATAAATGGGAAATGTTTAAGAACATCCTAAATAGGCAGTGTAAGCGGTTTATACCTTGTGGGAATAAAAGGACTAGAAATAGGAAAAACCCAATGTGGCTAAACAAAGAAGTGAGACAGGCAATTAACAGTAAAAAGAAAGCATTTGCACTACTAAAGCAGGATGGCACCATTGAAGCTCTAAAAAACTATAGGGAGAAAAATACTTTATCTAAAAAACTAATTAAAGCTGCCAAAAAGGAAACAGAGAAGCACATTGCTAAGGAGAGTAAAACTAATCCCAAACTGTTCTTCAACTATATCAATAGTAAAAGAATAAAAACTGAAAATGTAGGCCCCTTAAAAAATAGTGAGGAAAGAATGGTTGTAGATGACGAGGAAAAAGCTAACATATTAAACACCTTCTTCTCCACAGTATTCACGGTGGAAAATGAAATGCTAGGTGAAATCCCAAGAAACAATGAAAACCCTATATTAAGGGTCACCAATCTAACCCAAGAAGAGGTGCGAAACCGGCTAAATAAGATTAAAATAGATAAATCTCCGGGTCCGGATGGCATACACCCACGAGTACTAAGAGAACTAAGTAATGTAATAGATAAACCATTATTTCTTATTTTTAGTGACTCTATAGCGACAGGGTCTGTTCCGCAGGACTGGCGCATAGCAAATGTGGTGCCAATATTCAAAAAGGGCTCTAAAAGTGAACCTGGAAATTATAGGCCAGTAAGTCTAACCTCTATTGTTGGTAAAATATTTGAAGGGTTTCTGAGGGATGTTATTCTGGATTATCTCAATGAGAATAACTGTTTAACTCCATATCAGCATGGGTTTATGAGAAATCGCTCCTGTCAAACCAATCTAATCAGTTTTTATGAAGAGGTAAGCTATAGGCTGGACCACGGTGAGTCATTGGACGTGGTATATCTCGATTTTTCCAAAGCGTTTGATACCGTGCCGCACAAGAGGTTGGTACACAAAATGAGAATGCTTGGTCTGGGGGAAAATGTGTGTAAATGGGTTAGTAACTGGCTTAGTGATAGAAAGCAGAGGGTGGTTATAAATGGTATAGTCTCTAACCGGGTCGCTGTGACCAGTGGGGTACCGCAGGGGTCAGTATTGGGACCTGTTCTCTTCAACATATTCATTAATGATCTGGTAGAAGGTTTACACAGTAAAATATCGATATTTGCAGATGATACAAAACTATGTAAAGCAGTTAATACAAGAGAAGATAGTATTCTGCTACAGATGGATCTGGATAAGTTGGAAACTTGGGCTGAAAGGTGGCAGATGAGGTTTAACAATGATAAATGTAAGGTTATACACATGGGAAGAGGGAATCAATATCACCATTACACACTGAACGGGAAACCACTGGGTAAATCTGACAGGGAGAAGGACTTGGGGATCCTAGTTAATGATAAACTTACCTGGAGCAGCCAGTGCCAGGCAGCAGCTGCCAAGGCAAACAGGATCATGGGGTGCATTAAAAGAGGTCTGGATACACATGATGAGAGCATTATACTGCCTCTGTACAAATCCCTAGTTAGACCGCACATGGAGTACTGTGTCCAGTTTTGGGCACCGGTGCTCAGGAAGGATATAATGGAACTAGAGAGAGTACAAAGGAGGGCAACAAAATTAATAAAGGGGATGGGAGAACTACAATACCCAGATAGATTAGCGAAATTAGGATTATTTAGTCTAGAAAAAAGACGACTGAGGGGCGATCTAATAACCATGTATAAGTATATAAGGGGACAATACAAATATCTCGCTGGGGATCTGTTTATACCAAGGAAGGTGACGGGCACAAGGGGGCATTCTTTGCGTCTGGAGGAGAGAAGGTTTTTCCACCAACATAGAAGAGGATTCTTTACTGTTAGGGCAGTGAGAATCTGGAATTGCTTGCCTGAGGAGGTGGTGATGGCGAACTCAGTCGAGGGGTTCAAGAGAGGCCTGGATGTCTTCCTGGAGCAGAACAATATTGTATCATACAATTATTAGGTTCTGTAGAAGGACGTAGATCTGGGTATTTATTATGATGGAATATAGGCTGAACTGGATGGACAAATGTCTTTTTTCGGCCTTACTAACTATGTTACTATGTTACTATGTTACATTGACTGTTTTTTTTATCATTTTATTTGCATATTATGGTGGAAAATAAGTATTTGGTCAGAAACAAACAATCAAGATTTCTGGCTCTCACAGACCTGTAACTTCTTCTTTAAGGCTACTTTCACACATCAGGTTTTTGTTTCAGGCGAATTCCGGCTCTTCCGATAAAAAACGGAATAGAAAACCGGAGAAGCCGGATCCGGCATTTCCCCCATTGAATATTATTGGTGCCGGATGGCGCCGGATAGCCCACCGTTCCTTCCGGTCTTATGCCGGATCTGGCGTCAAGTCGATTCCGGCGTCTGGAAAAAACGTCTACTGTAACGTTTTTTGTCTCCGGTGAAAAAGCCAGAAAGGCCGGATCCGGTCTTTCCGGCTTTTTACAACAATGCATGTCTATGGACGCCGTAAAGCGCCGGATCCGGAAAAAGTCGGATCCGGCGGCCGTATCCAGCTTTTTACACTGAGCATGCTCAAAAAACTTTGATAAGCCCCCTGGACTATATATAAAGCAATGCCATGAGGCCTTCAGCCATTTCCAGCCCAAAAGCAGAAGAGCCAACACCCTGGCACACCCTGCCAAGACGGAAGGAGCCAGAAGCCTTCCACAGAGCCGAGAGCCTGCCACAGAGCTGAGAGCCTGCCACAGAGCCGAGAGCCTTCCACAGAGCCGAGAGCCTGCCACAGAGCTGAGAGCTGAGAGCCTTCCACAGAGCTGAGAGCCTGCCACAGAGCTGAGAGCCTGCCACAGAGCTGAGAGCCGAGAGCCTTCCACAGAGCTGAGAGCCTGCCACAGAGCCGAGAGCCTGCCACAGAGCTGAGAGCCTGCCACAGAGCCGAGAGCCTTCCACAGAGCTGAGAGCCTGCCACAGAGCTGAGAGCTGAGAGCCTGCCACAGAGCTGAGAGCCTGCCACAGAGCCGAGAGCCTGCCACAGAGCTGAGAGCCGAGAGCCTGCCACAGAGCTGAGAGCCGAGAGCCTGCCACAGAGCTGAGAGCCAAGAGCCTGCCACAGAGCTGAGAGCCGAAAGCCTGCCACAGAGCTGAGAGCCGAGAGCCTGCCACAGAGCTGAGAGCCGAGAGCCTTCCACAGAGCTGAGAGCCTGCCACAGAGCCGAGAGCCTTCCACAGAGCCGAGAGCCTTCCACAGAGCTGAGAGCCTGCCACAGAGCCGAGAGCCTTCCACAGAGCTGAGAGCCGAGAGCCTGCCACAGAGCTGAGAGCCTGCCACGGAGCCGAGAGCCTGCCACAGAGCCGAGAACCGAAAGCCTGCCACAGAGCCGAGAGCCATGTCTTCGGGGAGCCCTCCTCCTCCTCGCCGTTCTTGCCGTCAACGCACAGAGGTTAGTATGAACCAAAGTGTGTGTGTGTGTGTGTGTCATGTATTTTTTTATGTTTCATCGTAGGAAGCTGATGAGGCTGAGTCCCCCGGAGAAGAGGTGGTCCCAGAAGATGAGGGAAGGGGTGGAGAAACCCACGGAGAGGGCTCACAATTGGTATGTATCTGTGATGTATTACGGAAACACACCCTACACTACACACAAAACATAACACTAGATTCCTACAACAAAATACATAGAAACTGATATTTTCAAACCTCACACAACACATACAAAACATATATATCACATGGCACACAACACATAGAATGGCTACCAACAAGCACATAATTTTTTTTTTGTCTTCTAGAGTTCTGAATCTGGTGCCCAAGCAATAGGTCCTTCCAGTGGCTCCCGGGGTCGTCGGCGACATTCACGTGGCGGCCGTCGTCGTGTAGGTTTTTTGTTATTTTTTGGGTGTAGGTTAGCAATGTTTCAAATTTGGTGTTAATTTTTTTCCCCCTTTTCAAACAGGTTTCACAGCGTGCTCCAGATTCGGACGGTGAGGAGGTCAGCTTTGATATTGACCTCCTCATCGATCTTGTCAGAGACAGGGAGCCGTTGTGGAATATGGGTGACCGCCGCCATGCTGATCTCTCAGTGACCCGTCGACTCTGGGAGCAAATCTGCTGTGAACTGATTCCGAGGTGGGAGGAACTAGATGTTCAGGCCCAGATTCAAGAATGTAAGTATCCTCAGTTCAGTTTTGGTGATGCATTCTAAAATGCTGTTTCTAACCAAGTTGTCTTTCTCCTATTTTAACAGGTGAGCGGATTGTGAAAAGGTGGCGGTCGTTCAGGGATCGCTTTAAGAAGAAGTTCAATAAAGAGATGCAGGCTCCGAGTGGATCTGGAGGACGCAGGAGCACGTACAAATATGCAAGGGCCCTGTCGTTCCTCAGGTCAACGATGGTCACCCGAAGGTAAATATTACCCACCACATGCACAAATGTTTTACATGTCTAACCTCTTTTGCTCTTTCAGCCAGGGCCATGCAATGACAGTATATTAATTGTTTGTTTCTCTCTTTTTCCACAGTACCATTGGGAGCACTCGGGAGCCTGCAGCACAATTGAACACTTCTGGGGCGATCCCTCAGGAGGCCGCCACCGAGGGACACTTTAACAGTGAGGAACCCTCTGCACCTTCCCACTCTGCACCTTCCCACTCTGCACCTTCCCACTCTGCACCTTCCCACTCTGCACCTTCCCACTCTGCACCTTCCCACTCTGCACCTTCCCACTCTGCACCTTCCCACTCTGCACCTTCCCACTCTACCGATCCCTCTTTCCCATCCACGAGCGCTGGAGTATCCTGGCCGGTTCCATTGCATGTAGCTGCTGGTGAGAACATAGCGTTTCCTGTACCCCACCCTTCTGCTGCAGCCACCTCTAGTACACCTGTAGCATCGGGGCGGTTTCGCCAGAGGGGTCAGATACATAGTTATGCTCCCGAGTTCTTGCACCTGAACGCATCGTTCCAGAACTGTCTGAAAGTTTTGTCCGAGCAAATGGCTGCAGGATTCAATTTCATAAATAAAAGTATGCTCGAGATGCATACACTTCTGGTAACGATGCGTTCAGAGGCAAAACAGTCACCGAACAACACTTTTTTTCAGTCAGTGCTTGAGCAAATGGAGACGCTATCTACTTCTCAGCAGATGCAAGTAATGGAATCCTGCCAGTCTACTCTAGCGCTAATTGCCTCTAGAGCAGATAGTCTTTCCAACCATCCTCCAACTGGCCCCCCTTCCTCCACTGTCCACCACTACAGCCAGTACCATCCTCCTGACCTGTATCGCCAAACTGACCTTGCCCCATCCCGCCCAACTCGCCATCATCCACATCGTGCCCCGTCCCAACAGCCACAACACTTTCAGCGTTCCCGTGACCCTTCCCACCAGCCACACCACCAGCCACGTGCCCCTTCACACCATCCACACTACCAGCCTCCCTCCCGTGCCACTTCCCACCCATATGATGATCCCGACCCATACAACTTCACATCTACTTCATCCTCGCCTCCTCTCCCTGCCCACTTCCAACAGACTCTATCACCCTCTTCCCAAACATCTTCTACACACATCACTCATTCTGCCACCCAGTCCTCACAAAACATTTCCTACACCCCTCCATCCTACCAAATTTCTAACCCCAATCCCACTTTCTTGTCCACCCGCTCAATAGCTTTCTCCACTCCTTCACCCCTAAACGTTGAACATTCTCCACCACCATCACATTCCTCTCTCCACACTCCCACTGTCGAAGTGTCCCTATCAGACAGTGCCTCCGATAGTATCTCCACCCCGACGTATGAAAACATTTAGTACCCATTTTTTTGTGTGTTACATTATGTTAATAAAAGTTTTTGGTTGAAAACTCTCTTGTATTTATTCATTAGGCACAAATAACACTTTTGTTAAAAAAGGTTTATTGATAACAGTAGTACTTTGGGTATGCACATCTTGGTTTAAAAATAAACTCAAACAGGTACCCAACATGGGTAAAAGGTAAACCCAAACAGGTACGCAACATGAGGGTAAAAACCAAACTGGTACACAACATGGGTAAGGTTAAAACAACAGGTACGCAACATTGGTAAAAGGCAAACCCAAACAGGTACGCAACATGAGGGTAAAAACCAAACTGGTACACAACATGGGTAAGGTAAAAACAACAGGTACGCAACATTGGTAAAAGGTAAACCCAAACAGGTACGCAACATGAGGGTAAAAACCAAACTGGTACACAACATGGGTAAAGGTTAAAGTTATTACTAGGTATATACAAAGTGTTTAAACTCTATCATCCTGCCAGTGTATTCTTCCTTGGGGTGAAATAAAATATTCTGCAAAGTGATCCCGTATTCTGGACACTGTGGCAGAACTTCTGTATGTCTGGATGCTATAATCCATCAAGGTGGTTTCGGCAGAGTGGTCGTCAATGGAAAGCTGTTCTTTGGATATAACATAATTGTGGAGGACAACACACGCTTTCACACCTCATCCACAGTGTCTGTCTTTAAGTTTATGGATGTCAAGAGAACTCTCCATTTGGCGGTTAGGATCCCAAACGCACACTCCACCATTCTCCTTGCACGTGTGAGTCTATAGTTGAAAATTCTTTTAGTATTGGTTAAACCACAGCTGGAGTAGGGTTTCAAAAGATGCTCTGAAAGCTGAAAAGCTTCATCCCCAACACATACAAATGGCATTGGTGGCTCGGAAGTTTGAGGCAGTGGTCTTGGGGGGGGAAATTGAAAGGCTTTTCTATATAAATGCCGCCCCATAGAAGACAGTTTGAAAACTTGCGAATCATTAGAACGGCCATACGCCCCAATGTCCACCACTATAAATTTGTAATCCGCATCGGCGATGGCCATCAGCACGATGGAAAAGTACCGTATTTTTCGCTTTGTAAGACGCTCCGGATTATAAGACGCACCCCAAATTTTGAGGAGAAAAATAGGAAAAAACTATTTTTTAATAAATTGGTGGGGCGTCTTATAATCCATGCGTCTTATTACTTACCGGGGGTTGTGGTTGTGGTGGATCAGGGTCCCAGGCTCGTTGCCGGAGGCAGGAGTGGAGCATTGCTGCAGGCTGGGATGAGGGGGTCTGCAGGGGGCTCCTGTGCTGCAGGGGGGCTCCTGTGCTGCAGGCTGGGATGAGGGGTCTGCAGGGGGCTCCTTTGCTGCAGGCTGGGATGAGGGGTCTGCAGGGGGCTCCTTTGCTGCAGGCTGGGATGAGGGGTCTGCAGGGGGCTCCTGTGCTGTAGGGCTGTCTCCGGTGCTGCGGGGGGCTCTGGCGACATTTTGTGAAAGACCAGAGCCCCCCGGCAGTTCTTCCATGCGTTCCAGTATGACTAATTCCGGGAAAATGGCCGCCGGAATCTCGAGAGATGAGATCTCAGCGCTGAAATCTCATCTCCCGAGATTCCGGCGGCCATTTTCCCGGAGTCAGTCATACTGGAACTAACTCCGGGAAAATGGCCGCCGGAATCTCGAGAGATGAGATCTCAGCGCTGAAATCTCATCTCCCGAGATTCCGGCGGCCATTTTCCCGGAATTAGTCATACTGGAACGCATGGAAGAACTGCCGGGGGGCTCTGGTCTTTCACAATATGTCGCCAGAGCCCCCCGCAGCACCGGAGCCTTCAGCATCACCCGGGGCAGCAGCGGACAACCCCGGCAGTGGCGGCGGACGACAGCGGCGGCAGGCGGTAGCGGCGGCGGACACCCCCTCCTCCCAGCCTGTAATGGTAAGCGGTATATCCGCTTTGTTAGACGCACCCACATTTCCCCCCCAAATTTGGGGGAAATAAAGTGCGTCTTACAAAGCGGAAAATACGGTACTTCTTGTAGTTGAAATACTCAGATCCAGAACCAGCCGGTTTCACGATACGGATGTGTTTCCCGTCCACCGCACCCAAGCAATTTGGAAACTGGCACACTTCCAGGAATCTGTCAGCTACTTCCAACTATGTCTGCATTGTGGGATGTGGAATGTATTCTTCATGCAGACAGTCCCACAGTGCACGGCAAGTGTGCCTCACTATTCCTGATATTGTGGAAATGCCCAGTCTGAATTGAAAATGTAGGGAAGACAGGGATTCACCAGTTGCTAGGAATCTGTGAAGAAAAGGAAGGCAGAAATGACTACAAATTCAAAATATCAAATAAAGAGTCCACAACAAAAGTTGATTCAAAAAGAATGCTTACCGAAGAGTGACCATCAGACGCTCAGCCGGGGTAATGGAGAATCGGCAATAGGTATCACTCCTTCTTATCAGATGTTCAACCCGCTCCACCAATATATCAAAGTTCTCCGCTTTCATCCGAACATAGCAGAAAAACTTTTCAGGGTCACCTCGAAGCTCCATATACAACGTTGAAAAGACTCCCCGGGTCATTCTCTGTGCCGTGATGGGGTGGATCCACAAACGGCGTCGTCGCAGACGCATGACACGCTGTCTCTTTTCCTCTTTCTCAATCACAATAGCTTTTAATCGATTCGCTTCTGTGATGAAATCCACGTTGTTCTGCAGAATCTTTGCAATACTGCCATCCATCTTGCTCTGTAGCTTGCTCCTCTCCAACCCGTCACAGATGTTAAGAACACTGTATATATAGTTTTCAGCCGACCAATCACCTTTTTAGCCTTTCAGGGGGCGTTTTTTAAAGCTGGATCCGTAAAAAAACGGATAGAAAAACGGACGAAACGGATGCAACCGGATGAGCCGGATCTGGTTTTTCGCCGGATCCGGACACCTGATCCGGCTAAAAAAACGGATCCGGCTCGTCTGGTTGCATCCGGTTTCTTTGAAAAAAAAAGGATCCGGCGATGTGGCACGACGCCGCATCCGGCAACCGGCAAAAAACCTGATGTGTGAAAGCAGCCTAAGAGTCTCCTCTTTCCTCCACTCATTACCTGTAGTAATGGCACCTGTTTAAACTTGTTATCAGTATAAAAAGACACCTGTGCACACCCTCAAACAGTCCGACTCCAAACTCCACTATGGTGAAGACCAAAGAGCTGTCAAAGGACACCAGAAACAAAATTGTAGCCCTGCACCAGGCTGGGAAGACTGAATCTGCAATAGCCAACCAGCTTGGAGTGAAGAAATCAACAGTGGGAGCAATAATTAGAAAATGGAAGACATACAAGACCACTGATAATCTCCCTCGATCTGGGGCTCCACGCAAAATCCCACCCCGTGGGGTCAGAATGATCACAAGAACGGTGAGCAAAAATCCCAGAACCACGCGGGGGGCACCTAGTGAATGAACTGCAGAGAGCTGGGACCAATGTAACAAGGCCTTCCATAAGTAACACACTACGCCACCATGGACTCAGATCCTGCAGTGCCAGACGTGTCCCACTGCTTAAGCCAGTACATGTCCGGGCCCGTCTGAAGTTTGCTAGAGAGCATTTGGATGATCCAGAGGAGTTTTGGGAGAATGTCCTATGGTCTGATGAAACCAAACTGGAACTGTTTGGTAGAAACACAACTTGTCGTGTTTGGAGGAAAAAGAATACTGAGTTGCATCCATCAAACACCATACCTACTGTAAAGCATGGTGGTGGAAACATCATGCTTTGGGGCTGTTTCTCTGCAAAGGGGCCAGGACGACTGATCCGGGTACATGAAAGAATTAATGGGGCCATGTATCGTGAGATTTTGAGTGCAAACCTCCTTCCATCAGCAAGGGCATTGAAGATGAAACATGGCTGGGTCTTTCAACATGACACAATGATCCAAAGCACACCGCCAGGGCAACGAAGGAGTGGCTTCGTAAGAAGCATTTCAAGGTTCTGGAGTGGCCTAGCCAGTCTCCAGATCTCAACCCTATAGAAAACCTTTGGAGGGAGTTGAAAGTCCGTGTTGCCAAGCGAAAAGCCAAAAACATCACTGCTCTAGAGGAGATCTGCATGGAGGAATGGGCCAACATACCAACAACAGTGTGTGGCAACCTTGTGAGGACTTACAGAAAACGTTTGACCTCTGTCATTGCCAACAAAGGATATATTACAAAGTATTGAGATGAAATTTTGTTTCTGACCAAATACTTATTTTCCACCATAATATGCAAATAAAATGTTAAAAAAACAGACAATGTGATTTTCTGGATTTTTTTTTCTCAGTTTGTCTCCCATAGTTGAGGTCTACCTATGATGTAAATTACAGACGCCTCTCATCTTTTTAAGTGGTGGAACTTGCACTATTGCTGACTGACTAAATACTTTTTTGCCCCACTGTATAAGGGTATATATGAGTGTAACATGGACACATCCGAACAGAAATATAGTTGTCTATAGACACAATATATAATAACGGCAGTCATGAAACATAATACATCAATATAGGCTGACTATAGGTGTCAATAACTTATAAATAAAGCAACGGACCATAGAAAAATATATTACAATATGACAATAAACAATGTCCGACAGCAGTCAGCATAAGACGCAATAATGTACAAATGACTGTACAAAGATGACATTCCTCCGATTGATGTCTTCCAACGCTGATAAGCCTCCGCAGGTCTCCCACAGTCATAAAGAGTCGATAGATAACAACTAAATGAAAAGCAAAAATACAACAAATGAGAAAGTGAAAAGAAAACATGCAAAATAGAACAGAACCGATTAAAATAAAAACCCGATGTACCCATTAAAATAAGATGGATTTTACAAAAAGGACTTGAAGCTAAAGGCCTCATTAAGCCCAGTGGGCGAGAGTGTATCTAATGTGACCATCCAACGTGTTTCTTTCTGGAGCAGTTTTTGCTTGATATTGCCCCCCCGAATACCCATATAAACGTGGTCAATCCCACGGAATTGCAAGCCCTTGGGGTTGCTGTGATGGACCTCAAAAAAGTGCTTGGGTATGGACTTAAGTAATAGAGGCTCAGAGCAATTGGCCGAATTCCTATTGTCCCTGATATGCTCTTGAATGCGAGTTTTAAAAGCTCTAGTAGTCATGCCGATATAAATATATTTGCATGGGCATTGAGCATAATAGACAATTGCCTCTGTATTACAGGTAATGTGGTGCACTATCTTGTATGTTTTGTTACCCGCGGAGTTAACAAACTCCTTTGTCCTAGGGACAAATTTGCAGATAGAGCACTTTCCACACGGAAAGCTGCCCCATGGGGGGCCCTTCTGGCACCTACCAAAGGGGTTGCTTTTGGGGGGGATGTAGTGACTATCACAAAGGATATCCCCCAATGTGCGAGATCTGCGCCAGGTGACAAGAGGGTATGGAGAAAGTTGTCTTGACAGGTCCCTGTCTGCCAACAAGACCGGCCAGTGCCTCTTAAAAATGTTATTAATTTCAGACCAGTTGGAATTGAATGATGTAATAAACTGTGGCATTTGATTAGTATTAACGAGAGAGCTCCTGGTCGATCCAGCTAGGAGAGAGGACCTGTCAGAGTATAAGGCCCGTGAGTAGCCCCTGTGGATGTCCGCATATCTATAGCCCCTGTTTCTGAACCGACGTGTAAGATCATCCGCCTGTCTGTGGAACGTGCCTTCGTCCGAGCAGATGCGACGCGCTCTCAAAAATTGTCCCACCGGTATTGAGCTTTTAAGTTTTGGAGGGTGGGACGAGGTAAAATGTAAGAGTGCATTTGTGGCCGTGCTCTTGCGAAAGATGTACTACATACTAACCACGCCTCCTGATGAAGCCACCGACGGCGAAACGCGCGTCGAGGCTCTCCTTCTTCCCTGTTGCAGCACCACAGCAGTCTGATTTCTGATCCTCAGCATAACCCAAGGTATCTCCATTGTACTGTATAGTGCCTGCACATTATCCTGGTAGTCATCAGAGTGGCACACCGGTTATATCTATCTATGCTCTCTATATTACATTTACAGGGCTTTGCTTATTTTGGCAGTCCCGTAGATATGTGATTCATCTAGTGATATGGGTATTTTGTATCTCTACTGAGATGCTTGGCATTTTTCCTTTGATTTTTTACCCACTCTAGCTATTGAGCATCTGCCTATGAGTGTATACGCAACAGGGTTGTTTTGGATTTTTTATGTGTCTTTATCAGTATTTTCTTCCATTTTTTTACTGATCTCTGTAGCTGCTATTTCTTCATTCACCCTTTTGTTGTCCTATGTATTTGTATTTATATATTTGAGAATAAATGATTGTTTTTTGATACCTCTAATTGCTCTGGTTTGGAACTCTCTATTTATTACCTTATGTTATACTTATATTTTAGTTTGCTGCATTACCCAGTACGCATTTTTATTGGTTTTCGTGTTTGGACCTAGAGGTACGCCCTCTGTTGGTCGAGAGGGCACCTGTGTTTAGGTGTCTGTGACCATTCTTGACTGGCCCAGCCAGAGTTTTGACCTAAACCCAATTGAGCATCTCTGGAGAGACCTGAAAATGGCTGTACACCATTGTACACCATCCAACCTGATGGAACTGGTAAGGATCTGCAAGGAAAAATGGCAGAGGATCCCCAAATCCAGGTGTGAAAAACTTGTTGCATCATTCCCAAGAAGACTCATGGTTGTACTAGCTCAAAAGGGTGCTTCTACTCAATACTGAGCAAAGGGTCTGGATACTTATGACCATGTGATATTTCAGTTTTTCTTTTTAATACATTTGAAAAAATTACTACATTTCTGTTTTTTTCAGTCAATATGGGGTGCAGAGTGCACATTAATGAGAATAAAAATAAAATTTTTGAATTTACCAAATGGCTGCAATGAAACAAAAAGTGAAAAATGTAAAGACGTCAGAATGCTATATACAGTGGGGCAAAACAGTATTTAGTCAGTCAGCAATAGTGCAAGTTCCACCACTTAAAAAGATGAGAGGCGTCTGTAATTTACATCATAGGCAGACCTCAACTATGGGAGACAAACTGAGAAAAAAAATCCAGAAAATCACATTGACTGTTTTTTTTATCATTTTATTTGCATATTATGGTGGAAAATAAGTATTTGGTCAGAAACAAACAATCAAGATTTCTGGCTCTCACAGACCTGTAACTTCTTCTTTAAGGCTACTTTCACACATCAGGTTTTTGTTTCAGGCGAATTCCGGCTCTTCCGATAAAAAACGGAATAGAAAACCGGAGAAGCCGGATCCGGCATTTCCCCCATTGAATATTATTGGTGCCGGATGGCGCCGGATAGCCCACCGTTCCTTCCGGTCTTATGCCGGATCCGGCGTCAAGTCGATTCCGGCGTCTGGAAAAAACGTCTACTGTAACGTTTTTTGTCTCCGGTGAAAAAGCCAGAAAGGCCGGATCCGGTCTTTCCGGCTTTTTACAACAATGCATGTCTATGGACGCCGTAAAGCGCCGGATCCGGAAAAAGTCGGATCCGGCGGCCGTATCCAGCTTTTTACACTGAGCATGCTCAAAAAACTTTGATAAGCCCCCTGGACTATATATAAAGCAATGCCATGAGGCCTTCAGCCATTTCCAGCCCAAAAGCAGAAGAGCCAACACCCTGGCACACCCTGCCAAGACGGAAGGAGCCAGAAGCCTTCCACAGAGCCGAGAGCCTGCCACAGAGCTGAGAGCCTGCCACAGAGCCGAGAGCCTTCCACAGAGCCGAGAGCCTGCCACAGAGCTGAGAGCTGAGAGCCTTCCACAGAGCTGAGAGCCTGCCACAGAGCTGAGAGCCTGCCACAGAGCTGAGAGCCGAGAGCCTTCCACAGAGCTGAGAGCCTGCCACAGAGCCGAGAGCCTGCCACAGAGCTGAGAGCCTGCCACAGAGCCGAGAGCCTTCCACAGAGCTGAGAGCCTGCCACAGAGCTGAGAGCTGAGAGCCTGCCACAGAGCTGAGAGCCTGCCACAGAGCCGAGAGCCTGCCACAGAGCTGAGAGCCGAGAGCCTGCCACAGAGCTGAGAGCCGAGAGCCTGCCACAGAGCTGAGAGCCAAGAGCCTGCCACAGAGCTGAGAGCCGAAAGCCTGCCACAGAGCTGAGAGCCGAGAGCCTGCCACAGAGCTGAGAGCCGAGAGCCTTCCACAGAGCTGAGAGCCTGCCACAGAGCTGAGAGCCTTCCACAGAGCCGAGAGCCTTCCACAGAGCTGAGAGCCTGCCACAGAGCCGAGAGCCTTCCACAGAGCTGAGAGCCGAGAGCCTGCCACAGAGCTGAGAGCCTGCCACGGAGCCGAGAGCCTGCCACAGAGCCGAGAACCGAAAGCCTGCCACAGAGCCGAGAGCCATGTCTTCGGGGAGCCCTCCTCCTCCTCGCCGTTCTTGCCGTCAACGCACAGAGGTTAGTATGAACCAAAGTGTGTGTGTGTGTGTGTGTCATGTATTTTTTTATGTTTCATCGTAGGAAGCTGATGAGGCTGAGTCCCCCGGAGAAGAGGTGGTCCCAGAAGATGAGGGAAGGGGTGGAGAAACCCACGGAGAGGGCTCACAATTGGTATGTATCTGTGATGTATTACGGAAACACACCCTACACTACACACAAAACATAACACTAGATTCCTACAACAAAATACATAGAAACTGATATTTTCAAACCTCACACAACACATACAAAACATATATATCACATGGCACACAACACATAGAATGGCTACCAACAAGCACATAATTTTTTTTTGTCTTCTAGAGTTCTGAATCTGGTGCCCAAGCAATAGGTCCTTCCAGTGGCTCCCGGGGTCGTCGGCGACATTCACGTGGCGGCCGTCGTCGTGTAGGTTTTTTGTTATTTTTTGGGTGTAGGTTAGCAATGTTTCAAATTTGGTGTTAATTTTTTTCCCCCTTTTCAAACAGGTTTCACAGCGTGCTCCAGATTCGGACGGTGAGGAGGTCGGCCTTGATATTGACCTCCTCATCGATCTTGTCAGAGACAGGGAGCCGTTGTGGAATATGGGTGACCGCCGCCATGCTGATCTCTCAGTGACCCGTCGACTCTGGGAGCAAATCTGCTGTGAACTGATTCCGAGGTGGGAGGAACTAGATGTTCAGGCCCAGATTCAAGAATGTAAGTATCCTCAGTTCAGTTTTGGTGATGCATTCTAAAATGCTGTTTCTAACCAAGTTGTCTTTCTCCTATTTTAACAGGTGAGCGGATTGTGAAAAGGTGGCGGTCGTTCAGGGATCGCTTTAAGAAGAAGTTCAATAAAGAGATGCAGGCTCCGAGTGGATCTGGAGGACGCAGGAGCACGTACAAATATGCAAGGGCCCTGTCGTTCCTCAGGTCAACGATGGTCACCCGAAGGTAAATATTACCCACCACATGCACAAATGTTTTACATGTCTAACCTCTTTTGCTCTTTCAGCCAGGGCCATGCAATGACAGTATATTAATTGTTTGTTTCTCTCTTTTTCCACAGTACCATTGGGAGCACTCGGGAGCCTGCAGCACAATTGAACACTTCTGGGGCGATCCCTCAGGAGGCCGCCACCGAGGGACACTTTAACAGTGAGGAACCCTCTGCACCTTCCCACTCTGCACCTTCCCACTCTGCACCTTCCCACTCTGCACCTTCCCACTCTGCACCTTCCCACTCTGCACCTTCCCACTCTGCACCTTCCCACTCTACCGATCCCTCTTTCCCATCCACGAGCGCTGGAGTATCCTGGCCGGTTCCATTGCATGTAGCTGCTGGTGAGAACATAGCGTTTCCTGTACCCCACCCTTCTGCTGCAGCCACCTCTAGTACACCTGTAGCATCGGGGCGGTTTCGCCAGAGGGGTCAGATACATAGTTATGCTCCCGAGTTCTTGCACCTGAACGCATCGTTCCAGAACTGTCTGAAAGTTTTGTCCGAGCAAATGGCTGCAGGATTCAATTTCATAAATAAAAGTATGCTCGAGATGCATACACTTCTGGTAACGATGCGTTCAGAGGCAAAACAGTCACCGAACAACACTTTTTTTCAGTCAGTGCTTGAGCAAATGGAGACGCTATCTACTTCTCAGCAGATGCAAGTAATGGAATCCTGCCAGTCTACTCTAGCGCTAATTGCCTCTAGAGCAGATAGTCTTTCCAACCATCCTCCAACTGGCCCCCCTTCCTCCACTGTCCACCACTACAGCCAGTACCATCCTCCTGACCTGTATCGCCAAACTGACCTTGCCCCATCCCGCCCAACTCGCCATCATCCACATCGTGCCCCGTCCCAACAGCCACAACACTTTCAGCGTTCCCGTGACCCTTCCCACCAGCCACACCACCAGCCACGTGCCCCTTCACACCATCCACACTACCAGCCTCCCTCCCGTGCCACTTCCCACCCATATGATGATCCCGACCCATACAACTTCACATCTACTTCATCCTCGCCTCCTCTCCCTGCCCACTTCCAACAGACTCTATCACCCTCTTCCCAAACATCTTCTACACACATCACTCATTCTGCCACCCAGTCCTCACAAAACATTTCCTACACCCCTCCATCCTACCAAATTTCTAACCCCAATCCCACTTTCTTGTCCACCCGCTCAATAGCTTTCTCCACTCCTTCACCCCTAAACGTTGAACATTCTCCACCACCATCACATTCCTCTCTCCACACTCCCACTGTCGAAGTGTCCCTATCAGACAGTGCCTCCGATAGTATCTCCACCCCGACGTATGAAAACATTTAGTACCCATTTTTTTGTGTGTTACATTATGTTAATAAAAGTTTTTGGTTGAAAACTCTCTTGTATTTATTCATTAGGCACAAATAACACTTTTGTTAAAAAAGGTTTATTGATAACAGTAGTACTTTGGGTATGCACATCTTGGTTTAAAAATAAACTCAAACAGGTACCCAACATGGGTAAAAGGTAAACCCAAACAGGTACGCAACATGAGGGTAAAAACCAAACTGGTACACAACATGGGTAAGGTTAAAACAACAGGTACGCAACATTGGTAAAAGGCAAACCCAAACAGGTACGCAACATGAGGGTAAAAACCAAACTGGTACACAACATGGGTAAGGTAAAAACAACAGGTACGCAACATTGGTAAAAGGTAAACCCAAACAGGTACGCAACATGAGGGTAAAAACCAAACTGGTACACAACATGGGTAAAGGTTAAAGTTATTACTAGGTATATACAAAGTGTTTAAACTCTATCATCCTGCCAGTGTATTCTTCCTTGGGGTGAAATAAAATATTCTGCAAAGTGATCCCGTATTCTGGACACTGTGGCAGAACTTCTGTATGTCTGGATGCTATAATCCATCAAGGTGGTTTCGGCAGAGTGGTCGTCAATGGAAAGCTGTTCTTTGGATATAACATAATTGTGGAGGACAACACACGCTTTCACACCTCATCCACAGTGTCTGTCTTTAAGTTTATGGATGTCAAGAGAACTCTCCATTTGGCGGTTAGGATCCCAAACGCACACTCCACCATTCTCCTTGCACGTGTGAGTCTATAGTTGAAAATTCTTTTAGTATTGGTTAAACCACAGCTGGAGTAGGGTTTCAAAAGATGCTCTGAAAGCTGAAAAGCTTCATCCCCAACACATACAAATGGCATTGGTGGCTCGGAAGTTTGAGGCAGTGGTCTTGGGGGGGGAAATTGAAAGGCTTTTCTATATAAATGCCGCCCCATAGAAGACAGTTTGAAAACTTGCGAATCATTAGAACGGCCATACGCCCCAATGTCCACCACTATAAATTTGTAATCCGCATCGGCGATGGCCATCAGCACGATGGAAAAGTACTTCTTGTAGTTGAAATACTCAGATCCAGAACCAGCCGGTTTCACGATACGGATGTGTTTCCCGTCCACCGCACCCAAGCAATTTGGAAACTGGCACACTTCCAGGAATCTGTCAGCTACTTCCAACCATGTCTGCATTGTGGGATGTGGAATGTATTCTTCATGCAGACAGTCCCACAGTGCACGGCAAGTGTGCCTCACTATTCCTGATATTGTGGAAATGCCCAGTCTGAATTGAAAATGTAGGAAAGACAGGGATTCACCAGTTGCTAGGAATCTGTGAAGAAAAGGAAGGCAGAAATGACTACAAATTCAAAATATCAAATAAAGAGTCCACAACAAAAGTTGATTCAAAAAGAATGCTTACCGAAGAGTGACCATCAGACGCTCAGCCGGGGTAATGGAGAATCGGCAATAGGTATCACTCCTTCTTATCAGATGTTCAACCCGCTCCACCAATATATCAAAGTTCTCCGCTTTCATCCGAACATAGCAGAAAAACTTTTCAGGGTCACCTCGAAGCTCCATATACAACGTTGAAAAGACTCCCCGGGTCATTCTCTGTGCCGTGATGGGGTGGATCCACAAACGGCGTCGTCGCAGACGCATGACACGCTGTCTCTTTTCCTCTTTCTCAATCACAATAGCTTTTAATCGATTCGCTTCTGTGATGAAATCCACGTTGTTCTGCAGAATCTTTGCAATACTGCCATCCATCTTGCTCTGTAGCTTGCTCCTCTCCAACCCGTCACAGATGTTAAGAACACTGTATATATAGTTTTCAGCCGACCAATCACCTTTTTAGCCTTTCAGGGGGCGTTTTTTAAAGCTGGATCCGTAAAAAAACGGATAGAAAAACGGACGAAACGGATGCAACCGGATGAGCCGGATCTGGTTTTTCGCCGGATCCGGACACCTGATCCGGCTAAAAAAACGGATCCGGCTCGTCTGGTTGCATCCGGTTTCTTTGAAAAAAAAAGGATCCGGCGATGTGGCACGACGCCGCATCCGGCAACCGGCAAAAAACCTGATGTGTGAAAGCAGCCTAAGAGTCTCCTCTTTCCTCCACTCATTACCTGTAGTAATGGCACCTGTTTAAACTTGTTATCAGTATAAAAAGACACCTGTGCACACCCTCAAACAGTCCGACTCCAAACTCCACTATGGTGAAGACCAAAGAGCTGTCAAAGGACACCAGAAACAAAATTGTAGCCCTGCACCAGGCTGGGAAGACTGAATCTGCAATAGCCAACCAGCTTGGAGTGAAGAAATCAACAGTGGGAGCAATAATTAGAAAATGGAAGACATACAAGACCACTGATAATCTCCCTCGATCTGGGGCTCCACGCAAAATCCCACCCCGTGGGGTCAGAATGATCACAAGAACGGTGAGCAAAAATCCCAGAACCACGCGGGGGGACCTAGTGAATGAACTGCAGAGAGCTGGGACCAATGTAACAAGGCCTTCCATAAGTAACACACTACGCCACCATGGACTCAGATCCTGCAGTGCCAGACGTGTCCCACTGCTTAAGCCAGTACATGTCCGGGCCCGTCTGAAGTTTGCTAGAGAGCATTTGGATGATCCAGAGGAGTTTTGGGAGAATGTCCTATGGTCTGATGAAACCAAACTGGAACTGTTTGGTAGAAACACAACTTGTCGTGTTTGGAGGAAAAAGAATACTGAGTTGCATCCATCAAACACCATACCTACTGTAAAGCATGGTGGTGGAAACATCATGCTTTGGGGCTGTTTCTCTGCAAAGGGGCCAGGACGACTGATCCGGGTACATGAAAGAATTAATGGGGCCATGTATCGTGAGATTTTGAGTGCAAACCTCCTTCCATCAGCAAGGGCATTGAAGATGAAACATGGCTGGGTCTTTCAACATGACACAATGATCCAAAGCACACCGCCAGGGCAACGAAGGAGTGGCTTCGTAAGAAGCATTTCAAGGTTCTGGAGTGGCCTAGCCAGTCTCCAGATCTCAACCCTATAGAAAACCTTTGGAGGGAGTTGAAAGTCCGTGTTGCCAAGCGAAAAGCCAAAAACATCACTGCTCTAGAGGAGATCTGCATGGAGGAATGGGCCAACATACCAACAACAGTGTGTGGCAACCTTGTGAGGACTTACAGAAAACGTTTGACCTCTGTCATTGCCAACAAAGGATATATTACAAAGTATTGAGATGAAATTTTGTTTCTGACCAAATACTTATTTTCCACCATAATATGCAAATAAAATGTTAAAAAAACAGACAATGTGATTTTCTGGATTTTTTTTTCTCAGTTTGTCTCCCATAGTTGAGGTCTACCTATGATGTAAATTACAGACGCCTCTCATCTTTTTAAGTGGTGGAACTTGCACTATTGCTGACTGACTAAATACTTTTTTGCCCCACTGTATAAGGGTATATATGAGTGTAACATGGACACATCCGAACAGAAATATAGTTGTCTATAGACACAATATATAATAACGGCAGTCATGAAACATAATACATCAATATAGGCTGACTATAGGTGTCAATAACTTATAAATAAAGCAACGGACCATAGAAAAATATATTACAATATGACAATAAACAATGTCCGACAGCAGTCAGCATAAGACGCAATAATGTACAAATGACTGTACAAAGATGACATTCCTCCGATTGATGTCTTCCAACGCTGATAAGCCTCCGCAGGTCTCCCACAGTCATAAAGAGTCGATAGATAACAACTAAATGAAAAGCAAAAATACAACAAATGAGAAAGTGAAAAGAAAACATGCAAAATAGAACAGAACCGATTAAAATAAAAACCCGATGTACCCATTAAAATAAGATGGATTTTACAAAAAGGACTTGAAGCTAAAGGCCTCATTAAGCCCAGTGGGCGAGAGTGTATCTAATGTGACCATCCAACGTGTTTCTTTCTGGAGCAGTTTTTGCTTGATATTGCCCCCCCGAATACCCATATAAACGTGGTCAATCCCACGGAATTGCAAGCCCTTGGGGTTGCTGTGATGGACCTCAAAAAAGTGCTTGGGTATGGACTTAAGTAATAGAGGCTCAGAGCAATTGGCCGAATTCCTATTGTCCCTGATATGCTCTTGAATGCGAGTTTTAAAAGCTCTAGTAGTCATGCCGATATAAATATATTTGCATGGGCATTGAGCATAATAGACAATTGCCTCTGTATTACAGGTAATGTGGTGCACTATCTTGTATGTTTTGTTACCCGCGGAGTTAACAAACTCCTTTGTCCTAGGGACAAATTTGCAGATAGAGCACTTTCCACACGGAAAGCTGCCCCATGGGGGGCCCTTCTGGCACCTACCAAAGGGGTTGCTTTTGGGGGGGATGTAGTGACTATCACAAAGGATATCCCCCAATGTGCGAGATCTGCGCCAGGTGACAAGAGGGTATGGAGAAAGTTGTCTTGACAGGTCCCTGTCTGCCAACAAGACCGGCCAGTGCCTCTTAAAAATGTTATTAATTTCAGACCAGTTGGAATTGAATGATGTAATAAACTGTGGCATTTGATTAGTATTAACGAGAGAGCTCCTGGTCGATCCAGCTAGGAGAGAGGACCTGTCAGAGTATAAGGCCCGTGAGTAGCCCCTGTGGATGTCCGCATATCTATAGCCCCTGTTTCTGAACCGACGTGTAAGATCATCCGCCTGTCTGTGGAACGTGCCTTCGTCCGAGCAGATGCGACGCGCTCTCAAAAATTGTCCCACCGGTATTGAGCTTTTAAGTTTTGGAGGGTGGGACGAGGTAAAATGTAAGAGTGCATTTGTGGCCGTGCTCTTGCGAAAGATGTACTACATACTAACCACGCCTCCTGATGAAGCCACCGACGGCGAAACGCGCGTCGAGGCTCTCCTTCTTCCCTGTTGCAGCACCACAGCAGTCTGATTTCTGATCCTCAGCATAACCCAAGGTATCTCCATTGTACTGTATAGTGCCTGCACATTATCCTGGTAGTCATCAGAGTGGCACACCGGTTATATCTATCTATGCTCTCTATATTACATTTACAGGGCTTTGCTTATTTTGGCAGTCCCGTAGATATGTGATTCATCTAGTGATATGGGTATTTTGTATCTCTACTGAGATGCTTGGCATTTTTCCTTTGATTTTTTACCCACTCTAGCTATTGAGCATCTGCCTATGAGTGTATACGCAACAGGGTTGTTTTGGATTTTTTATGTGTCTTTATCAGTATTTTCTTCCATTTTTTTACTGATCTCTGTAGCTGCTATTTCTTCATTCACCCTTTTGTTGTCCTATGTATTTGTATTTATATATTTGAGAATAAATGATTGTTTTTTGATACCTCTAATTGCTCTGGTTTGGAACTCTCTATTTATTACCTTATGTTATACTTATATTTTAGTTTGCTGCATTACCCAGTACGCATTTTTATTGGTTTTCGTGTTTGGACCTAGAGGTACGCCCTCTGTTGGTCGAGAGGGCACCTGTGTTTAGGTGTCTGTGACCATTCTTGACTGGCCCAGCCAGAGTTTTGACCTAAACCCAATTGAGCATCTCTGGAGAGACCTGAAAATGGCTGTACACCATTGTACACCATCCAACCTGATGGAACTGGTAAGGATCTGCAAGGAAAAATGGCAGAGGATCCCCAAATCCAGGTGTGAAAAACTTGTTGCATCATTCCCAAGAAGACTCATGGTTGTACTAGCTCAAAAGGGTGCTTCTACTCAATACTGAGCAAAGGGTCTGGATACTTATGACCATGTGATATTTCAGTTTTTCTTTTTAATACATTTGAAAAAATTACTACATTTCTGTTTTTTTCAGTCAATATGGGGTGCAGAGTGCACATTAATGAGAATAAAAATAAAATTTTTGAATTTACCAAATGGCTGCAATGAAACAAAAAGTGAAAAATGTAAAGACGTCAGAATGCTATATACAGTGGGGCAAAACAGTATTTAGTCAGTCAGCAATAGTGCAAGTTCCACCACTTAAAAAGATGAGAGGCGTCTGTAATTTACATCATAGGCAGACCTCAACTATGGGAGACAAACTGAGAAAAAAAATCCAGAAAATCACATTGACTGTTTTTTTTATCATTTTATTTGCATATTATGGTGGAAAATAAGTATTTGGTCAGAAACAAACAATCAAGATTTCTGGCTCTCACAGACCTGTAACTTCTTCTTTAAGGCTACTTTCACACATCAGGTTTTTGTTTCAGGCGAATTCCGGCTCTTCCGATAAAAAACGGAATAGAAAACCGGAGAAGCCGGATCCGGCATTTCCCCCATTGAATATTATTGGTGCCGGATGGCGCCGGATAGCCCACCGTTCCTTCCGGTCTTATGCCGGATCCGGCGTCAAGTCGATTCCGGCGTCTGGAAAAAACGTCTACTGTAACGTTTTTTGTCTCCGGTGAAAAAGCCAGAAAGGCCGGATCCGGTCTTTCCGGCTTTTTACAACAATGCATGTCTATGGACGCCGTAAAGCGCCGGATCCGGAAAAAGTCGGATCCGGCGGCCGTATCCAGCTTTTTACACTGAGCATGCTCAAAAAACTTTGATAAGCCCCCTGGACTATATATAAAGCAATGCCATGAGGCCTTCAGCCATTTCCAGCCCAAAAGCAGAAGAGCCAACACCCTGGCACACCCTGCCAAGACGGAAGGAGCCAGAAGCCTTCCACAGAGCCGAGAGCCTGCCACAGAGCTGAGAGCCTGCCACAGAGCCGAGAGCCTTCCACAGAGCCGAGAGCCTGCCACAGAGCTGAGAGCTGAGAGCCTTCCACAGAGCTGAGAGCCTGCCACAGAGCTGAGAGCCTGCCACAGAGCTGAGAGCCGAGAGCCTTCCACAGAGCTGAGAGCCTGCCACAGAGCCGAGAGCCTGCCACAGAGCTGAGAGCCTGCCACAGAGCCGAGAGCCTTCCACAGAGCTGAGAGCCTGCCACAGAGCTGAGAGCTGAGAGCCTGCCACAGAGCTGAGAGCCTGCCACAGAGCCGAGAGCCTGCCACAGAGCTGAGAGCCGAGAGCCTGCCACAGAGCTGAGAGCCGAGAGCCTGCCACAGAGCTGAGAGCCAAGAGCCTGCCACAGAGCTGAGAGCCGAAAGCCTGCCACAGAGCTGAGAGCCGAGAGCCTGCCACAGAGCTGAGAGCCGAGAGCCTTCCACAGAGCTGAGAGCCTGCCACAGAGCTGAGAGCCTTCCACAGAGCCGAGAGCCTTCCACAGAGCTGAGAGCCTGCCACAGAGCCGAGAGCCTTCCACAGAGCTGAGAGCCGAGAGCCTGCCACAGAGCTGAGAGCCTGCCACGGAGCCGAGAGCCTGCCACAGAGCCGAGAACCGAAAGCCTGCCACAGAGCCGAGAGCCATGTCTTCGGGGAGCCCTCCTCCTCCTCGCCGTTCTTGCCGTCAACGCACAGAGGTTAGTATGAACCAAAGTGTGTGTGTGTGTGTGTGTCATGTATTTTTTTATGTTTCATCGTAGGAAGCTGATGAGGCTGAGTCCCCCGGAGAAGAGGTGGTCCCAGAAGATGAGGGAAGGGGTGGAGAAACCCACGGAGAGGGCTCACAATTGGTATGTATCTGTGATGTATTACGGAAACACACCCTACACTACACACAAAACATAACACTAGATTCCTACAACAAAATACATAGAAACTGATATTTTCAAACCTCACACAACACATACAAAACATATATATCACATGGCACACAACACATAGAATGGCTACCAACAAGCACATAATTTTTTTTTGTCTTCTAGAGTTCTGAATCTGGTGCCCAAGCAATAGGTCCTTCCAGTGGCTCCCGGGGTCGTCGGCGACATTCACGTGGCGGCCGTCGTCGTGTAGGTTTTTTGTTATTTTTTGGGTGTAGGTTAGCAATGTTTCAAATTTGGTGTTAATTTTTTTCCCCCTTTTCAAACAGGTTTCACAGCGTGCTCCAGATTCGGACGGTGAGGAGGTCGGCCTTGATATTGACCTCCTCATCGATCTTGTCAGAGACAGGGAGCCGTTGTGGAATATGGGTGACCGCCGCCATGCTGATCTCTCAGTGACCCGTCGACTCTGGGAGCAAATCTGCTGTGAACTGATTCCGAGGTGGGAGGAACTAGATGTTCAGGCCCAGATTCAAGAATGTAAGTATCCTCAGTTCAGTTTTGGTGATGCATTCTAAAATGCTGTTTCTAACCAAGTTGTCTTTCTCCTATTTTAACAGGTGAGCGGATTGTGAAAAGGTGGCGGTCGTTCAGGGATCGCTTTAAGAAGAAGTTCAATAAAGAGATGCAGGCTCCGAGTGGATCTGGAGGACGCAGGAGCACGTACAAATATGCAAGGGCCCTGTCGTTCCTCAGGTCAACGATGGTCACCCGAAGGTAAATATTACCCACCACATGCACAAATGTTTTACATGTCTAACCTCTTTTGCTCTTTCAGCCAGGGCCATGCAATGACAGTATATTAATTGTTTGTTTCTCTCTTTTTCCACAGTACCATTGGGAGCACTCGGGAGCCTGCAGCACAATTGAACACTTCTGGGGCGATCCCTCAGGAGGCCGCCACCGAGGGACACTTTAACAGTGAGGAACCCTCTGCACCTTCCCACTCTGCACCTTCCCACTCTGCACCTTCCCACTCTGCACCTTCCCACTCTGCACCTTCCCACTCTGCACCTTCCCACTCTGCACCTTCCCACTCTACCGATTCCTCTTTCCCATCCACGAGCGCTGGAGTATCCTGGCCGGTTCCATTGCATGTAGCTGCTGGTGAGAACATAGCGTTTCCTGTACCCCACCCTTCTGCTGCAGCCACCTCTAGTACACCTGTAGCATCGGGGCGGTTTCGCCAGAGGGGTCAGATACATAGTTATGCTCCCGAGTTCTTGCACCTGAACGCATCGTTCCAGAACTGTCTGAAAGTTTTGTCCGAGCAAATGGCTGCAGGATTCAATTTCATAAATAAAAGTATGCTCGAGATGCATACACTTCTGGTAACGATGCGTTCAGAGGCAAAACAGTCACCGAACAACACTTTTTTTCAGTCAGTGCTTGAGCAAATGGAGACGCTATCTACTTCTCAGCAGATGCAAGTAATGGAATCCTGCCAGTCTACTCTAGCGCTAATTGCCTCTAGAGCAGATAGTCTTTCCAACCATCCTCCAACTGGCCCCCCTTCCTCCACTGTCCACCACTACAGCCAGTACCATCCTCCTGACCTGTATCGCCAAACTGACCTTGCCCCATCCCGCCCAACTCGCCATCATCCACATCGTGCCCCGTCCCAACAGCCACAACACTTTCAGCGTTCCCGTGACCCTTCCCACCAGCCACACCACCAGCCACGTGCCCCTTCACACCATCCACACTACCAGCCTCCCTCCCGTGCCACTTCCCACCCATATGATGATCCCGACCCATACAACTTCACATCTACTTCATCCTCGCCTCCTCTCCCTGCCCACTTCCAACAGACTCTATCACCCTCTTCCCAAACATCTTCTACACACATCACTCATTCTGCCACCCAGTCCTCACAAAACATTTCCTACACCCCTCCATCCTACCAAATTTCTAACCCCAATCCCACTTTCTTGTCCACCCGCTCAATAGCTTTCTCCACTCCTTCACCCCTAAACGTTGAACATTCTCCACCACCATCACATTCCTCTCTCCACACTCCCACTGTCGAAGTGTCCCTATCAGACAGTGCCTCCGATAGTATCTCCACCCCGACGTATGAAAACATTTAGTACCCATTTTTTTGTGTGTTACATTATGTTAATAAAAGTTTTTGGTTGAAAACTCTCTTGTATTTATTCATTAGGCACAAATAACACTTTTGTTAAAAAAGGTTTATTGATAACAGTAGTACTTTGGGTATGCACATCTTGGTTTAAAAATAAACTCAAACAGGTACCCAACATGGGTAAAAGGTAAACCCAAACAGGTACGCAACATGAGGGTAAAAACCAAACTGGTACACAACATGGGTAAGGTTAAAACAACAGGTACGCAACATTGGTAAAAGGCAAACCCAAACAGGTACGCAACATGAGGGTAAAAACCAAACTGGTACACAACATGGGTAAGGTAAAAACAACAGGTACGCAACATTGGTAAAAGGTAAACCCAAACAGGTACGCAACATGAGGGTAAAAACCAAACTGGTACACAACATGGGTAAAGGTTAAAGTTATTACTAGGTATATACAAAGTGTTTAAACTCTATCATCCTGCCAGTGTATTCTTCCTTGGGGTGAAATAAAATATTCTGCAAAGTGATCCCGTATTCTGGACACTGTGGCAGAACTTCTGTATGTCTGGATGCTATAATCCATCAAGGTGGTTTCGGCAGAGTGGTCGTCAATGGAAAGCTGTTCTTTGGATATAACATAATTGTGGAGGACAACACACGCTTTCACACCTCATCCACAGTGTCTGTCTTTAAGTTTATGGATGTCAAGAGAACTCTCCATTTGGCGGTTAGGATCCCAAACGCACACTCCACCATTCTCCTTGCACGTGTGAGTCTATAGTTGAAAATTCTTTTAGTATTGGTTAAACCACAGCTGGAGTAGGGTTTCAAAAGATGCTCTGAAAGCTGAAAAGCTTCATCCCCAACACATACAAATGGCATTGGTGGCTCGGAAGTTTGAGGCAGTGGTCTTGGGGGGGGAAATTGAAAGGCTTTTCTATATAAATGCCGCCCCATAGAAGACAGTTTGAAAACTTGCGAATCATTAGAACGGCCATACGCCCCAATGTCCACCACTATAAATTTGTAATCCGCATCGGCGATGGCCATCAGCACGATGGAAAAGTACTTCTTGTAGTTGAAATACTCAGATCCAGAACCAGCCGGTTTCACGATACGGATGTGTTTCCCGTCCACCGCACCCAAGCAATTTGGAAACTGGCACACTTCCAGGAATCTGTCAGCTACTTCCAACCATGTCTGCATTGTGGGATGTGGAATGTATTCTTCATGCAGACAGTCCCACAGTGCACGGCAAGTGTGCCTCACTATTCCTGATATTGTGGAAATGCCCAGTCTGAATTGAAAATGTAGGAAAGACAGGGATTCACCAGTTGCTAGGAATCTGTGAAGAAAAGGAAGGCAGAAATGACTACAAATTCAAAATATCAAATAAAGAGTCCACAACAAAAGTTGATTCAAAAAGAATGCTTACCGAAGAGTGACCATCAGACGCTCAGCCGGGGTAATGGAGAATCGGCAATAGGTATCACTCCTTCTTATCAGATGTTCAACCCGCTCCACCAATATATCAAAGTTCTCCGCTTTCATCCGAACATAGCAGAAAAACTTTTCAGGGTCACCTCGAAGCTCCATATACAACGTTGAAAAGACTCCCCGGGTCATTCTCTGTGCCGTGATGGGGTGGATCCACAAACGGCGTCGTCGCAGACGCATGACACGCTGTCTCTTTTCCTCTTTCTCAATCACAATAGCTTTTAATCGATTCGCTTCTGTGATGAAATCCACGTTGTTCTGCAGAATCTTTGCAATACTGCCATCCATCTTGCTCTGTAGCTTGCTCCTCTCCAACCCGTCACAGATGTTAAGAACACTGTATATATAGTTTTCAGCCGACCAATCACCTTTTTAGCCTTTCAGGGGGCGTTTTTTAAAGCTGGATCCGTAAAAAAACGGATAGAAAAACGGACGAAACGGATGCAACCGGATGAGCCGGATCTGGTTTTTCGCCGGATCCGGACACCTGATCCGGCTAAAAAAACGGATCCGGCTCGTCTGGTTGCATCCGGTTTCTTTGAAAAAAAAAGGATCCGGCGATGTGGCACGACGCCGCATCCGGCAACCGGCAAAAAACCTGATGTGTGAAAGCAGCCTAAGAGTCTCCTCTTTCCTCCACTCATTACCTGTAGTAATGGCACCTGTTTAAACTTGTTATCAGTATAAAAAGACACCTGTGCACACCCTCAAACAGTCCGACTCCAAACTCCACTATGGTGAAGACCAAAGAGCTGTCAAAGGACACCAGAAACAAAATTGTAGCCCTGCACCAGGCTGGGAAGACTGAATCTGCAATAGCCAACCAGCTTGGAGTGAAGAAATCAACAGTGGGAGCAATAATTAGAAAATGGAAGACATACAAGACCACTGATAATCTCCCTCGATCTGGGGCTCCACGCAAAATCCCACCCCGTGGGGTCAGAATGATCACAAGAACGGTGAGCAAAAATCCCAGAACCACGCGGGGGGACCTAGTGAATGAACTGCAGAGAGCTGGGACCAATGTAACAAGGCCTTCCATAAGTAACACACTACGCCACCATGGACTCAGATCCTGCAGTGCCAGACGTGTCCCACTGCTTAAGCCAGTACATGTCCGGGCCCGTCTGAAGTTTGCTAGAGAGCATTTGGATGATCCAGAGGAGTTTTGGGAGAATGTCCTATGGTCTGATGAAACCAAACTGGAACTGTTTGGTAGAAACACAACTTGTCGTGTTTGGAGGAAAAAGAATACTGAGTTGCATCCATCAAACACCATACCTACTGTAAAGCATGGTGGTGGAAACATCATGCTTTGGGGCTGTTTCTCTGCAAAGGGGCCAGGACGACTGATCCGGGTACATGAAAGAATTAATGGGGCCATGTATCGTGAGATTTTGAGTGCAAACCTCCTTCCATCAGCAAGGGCATTGAAGATGAAACATGGCTGGGTCTTTCAACATGACACAATGATCCAAAGCACACCGCCAGGGCAACGAAGGAGTGGCTTCGTAAGAAGCATTTCAAGGTTCTGGAGTGGCCTAGCCAGTCTCCAGATCTCAACCCTATAGAAAACCTTTGGAGGGAGTTGAAAGTCCGTGTTGCCAAGCGAAAAGCCAAAAACATCACTGCTCTAGAGGAGATCTGCATGGAGGAATGGGCCAACATACCAACAACAGTGTGTGGCAACCTTGTGAGGACTTACAGAAAACGTTTGACCTCTGTCATTGCCAACAAAGGATATATTACAAAGTATTGAGATGAAATTTTGTTTCTGACCAAATACTTATTTTCCACCATAATATGCAAATAAAATGTTAAAAAAACAGACAATGTGATTTTCTGGATTTTTTTTTCTCAGTTTGTCTCCCATAGTTGAGGTCTACCTATGATGTAAATTACAGACGCCTCTCATCTTTTTAAGTGGTGGAACTTGCACTATTGCTGACTGACTAAATACTTTTTTGCCCCACTGTATAAGGGTATATATGAGTGTAACATGGACACATCCGAACAGAAATATAGTTGTCTATAGACACAATATATAATAACGGCAGTCATGAAACATAATACATCAATATAGGCTGACTATAGGTGTCAATAACTTATAAATAAAGCAACGGACCATAGAAAAATATATTACAATATGACAATAAACAATGTCCGACAGCAGTCAGCATAAGACGCAATAATGTACAAATGACTGTACAAAGATGACATTCCTCCGATTGATGTCTTCCAACGCTGATAAGCCTCCGCAGGTCTCCCACAGTCATAAAGAGTCGATAGATAACAACTAAATGAAAAGCAAAAATACAACAAATGAGAAAGTGAAAAGAAAACATGCAAAATAGAACAGAACCGATTAAAATAAAAACCCGATGTACCCATTAAAATAAGATGGATTTTACAAAAAGGACTTGAAGCTAAAGGCCTCATTAAGCCCAGTGGGCGAGAGTGTATCTAATGTGACCATCCAACGTGTTTCTTTCTGGAGCAGTTTTTGCTTGATATTGCCCCCCCGAATACCCATATAAACGTGGTCAATCCCACGGAATTGCAAGCCCTTGGGGTTGCTGTGATGGACCTCAAAAAAGTGCTTGGGTATGGACTTAAGTAATAGAGGCTCAGAGCAATTGGCCGAATTCCTATTGTCCCTGATATGCTCTTGAATGCGAGTTTTAAAAGCTCTAGTAGTCATGCCGATATAAATATATTTGCATGGGCATTGAGCATAATAGACAATTGCCTCTGTATTACAGGTAATGTGGTGCACTATCTTGTATGTTTTGTTACCCGCGGAGTTAACAAACTCCTTTGTCCTAGGGACAAATTTGCAGATAGAGCACTTTCCACACGGAAAGCTGCCCCATGGGGGGCCCTTCTGGCACCTACCAAAGGGGTTGCTTTTGGGGGGGATGTAGTGACTATCACAAAGGATATCCCCCAATGTGCGAGATCTGCGCCAGGTGACAAGAGGGTATGGAGAAAGTTGTCTTGACAGGTCCCTGTCTGCCAACAAGACCGGCCAGTGCCTCTTAAAAATGTTATTAATTTCAGACCAGTTGGAATTGAATGATGTAATAAACTGTGGCATTTGATTAGTATTAACGAGAGAGCTCCTGGTCGATCCAGCTAGGAGAGAGGACCTGTCAGAGTATAAGGCCCGTGAGTAGCCCCTGTGGATGTCCGCATATCTATAGCCCCTGTTTCTGAACCGACGTGTAAGATCATCCGCCTGTCTGTGGAACGTGCCTTCGTCCGAGCAGATGCGACGCGCTCTCAAAAATTGTCCCACCGGTATTGAGCTTTTAAGTTTTGGAGGGTGGGACGAGGTAAAATGTAAGAGTGCATTTGTGGCCGTGCTCTTGCGAAAGATGTACTACATACTAACCACGCCTCCTGATGAAGCCACCGACGGCGAAACGCGCGTCGAGGCTCTCCTTCTTCCCTGTTGCAGCACCACAGCAGTCTGATTTCTGATCCTCAGCATAACCCAAGGTATCTCCATTGTACTGTATAGTGCCTGCACATTATCCTGGTAGTCATCAGAGTGGCACACCGGTTATATCTATCTATGCTCTCTATATTACATTTACAGGGCTTTGCTTATTTTGGCAGTCCCGTAGATATGTGATTCATCTAGTGATATGGGTATTTTGTATCTCTACTGAGATGCTTGGCATTTTTCCTTTGATTTTTTACCCACTCTAGCTATTGAGCATCTGCCTATGAGTGTATACGCAACAGGGTTGTTTTGGATTTTTTATGTGTCTTTATCAGTATTTTCTTCCATTTTTTTACTGATCTCTGTAGCTGCTATTTCTTCATTCACCCTTTTGTTGTCCTATGTATTTGTATTTATATATTTGAGAATAAATGATTGTTTTTTGATACCTCTAATTGCTCTGGTTTGGAACTCTCTATTTATTACCTTATGTTATACTTATATTTTAGTTTGCTGCATTACCCAGTACGCATTTTTATTGGTTTTCGTGTTTGGACCTAGAGGTACGCCCTCTGTTGGTCGAGAGGGCACCTGTGTTTAGGTGTCTGTGACCATTCTTGACTGGCCCAGCCAGAGTTTTGACCTAAACCCAATTGAGCATCTCTGGAGAGACCTGAAAATGGCTGTACACCATTGTACACCATCCAACCTGATGGAACTGGTAAGGATCTGCAAGGAAAAATGGCAGAGGATCCCCAAATCCAGGTGTGAAAAACTTGTTGCATCATTCCCAAGAAGACTCATGGTTGTACTAGCTCAAAAGGGTGCTTCTACTCAATACTGAGCAAAGGGTCTGGATACTTATGACCATGTGATATTTCAGTTTTTCTTTTTAATACATTTGAAAAAATTACTACATTTCTGTTTTTTTCAGTCAATATGGGGTGCAGAGTGCACATTAATGAGAATAAAAATAAAATTTTTGAATTTACCAAATGGCTGCAATGAAACAAAAAGTGAAAAATGTAAAGACGTCAGAATGCTATATACAGTGGGGCAAAACAGTATTTAGTCAGTCAGCAATAGTGCAAGTTCCACCACTTAAAAAGATGAGAGGCGTCTGTAATTTACATCATAGGCAGACCTCAACTATGGGAGACAAACTGAGAAAAAAAATCCAGAAAATCACATTGACTGTTTTTTTTATCATTTTATTTGCATATTATGGTGGAAAATAAGTATTTGGTCAGAAACAAACAATCAAGATTTCTGGCTCTCACAGACCTGTAACTTCTTCTTTAAGGCTACTTTCACACATCAGGTTTTTGTTTCAGGCGAATTCCGGCTCTTCCGATAAAAAACGGAATAGAAAACCGGAGAAGCCGGATCCGGCATTTCCCCCATTGAATATTATTGGTGCCGGATGGCGCCGGATAGCCCACCGTTCCTTCCGGTCTTATGCCGGATCCGGCGTCAAGTCGATTCCGGCGTCTGGAAAAAACGTCTACTGTAACGTTTTTTGTCTCCGGTGAAAAAGCCAGAAAGGCCGGATCCGGTCTTTCCGGCTTTTTACAACAATGCATGTCTATGGACGCCGTAAAGCGCCGGATCCGGAAAAAGTCGGATCCGGCGGCCGTATCCAGCTTTTTACACTGAGCATGCTCAAAAAACTTTGATAAGCCCCCTGGACTATATATAAAGCAATGCCATGAGGCCTTCAGCCATTTCCAGCCCAAAAGCAGAAGAGCCAACACCCTGGCACACCCTGCCAAGACGGAAGGAGCCAGAAGCCTTCCACAGAGCCGAGAGCCTGCCACAGAGCTGAGAGCCTGCCACAGAGCCGAGAGCCTTCCACAGAGCCGAGAGCCTGCCACAGAGCTGAGAGCTGAGAGCCTTCCACAGAGCTGAGAGCCTGCCACAGAGCTGAGAGCCTGCCACAGAGCTGAGAGCCGAGAGCCTTCCACAGAGCTGAGAGCCTGCCACAGAGCCGAGAGCCTGCCACAGAGCTGAGAGCCTGCCACAGAGCCGAGAGCCTTCCACAGAGCTGAGAGCCTGCCACAGAGCTGAGAGCTGAGAGCCTGCCACAGAGCTGAGAGCCTGCCACAGAGCCGAGAGCCTGCCACAGAGCTGAGAGCCGAGAGCCTGCCACAGAGCTGAGAGCCGAGAGCCTGCCACAGAGCTGAGAGCCAAGAGCCTGCCACAGAGCTGAGAGCCGAAAGCCTGCCACAGAGCTGAGAGCCGAGAGCCTGCCACAGAGCTGAGAGCCGAGAGCCTTCCACAGAGCTGAGAGCCTGCCACAGAGCCGAGAGCCTTCCACAGAGCCGAGAGCCTTCCACAGAGCTGAGAGCCTGCCACAGAGCCGAGAGCCTTCCACAGAGCTGAGAGCCGAGAGCCTGCCACAGAGCTGAGAGCCTGCCACGGAGCCGAGAGCCTGCCACAGAGCCGAGAACCGAAAGCCTGCCACAGAGCCGAGAGCCATGTCTTCGGGGAGCCCTCCTCCTCCTCGCCGTTCTTGCCGTCAACGCACAGAGGTTAGTATGAACCAAAGTGTGTGTGTGTGTGTGTGTCATGTATTTTTTTATGTTTCATCGTAGGAAGCTGATGAGGCTGAGTCCCCCGGAGAAGAGGTGGTCCCAGAAGATGAGGGAAGGGGTGGAGAAACCCACGGAGAGGGCTCACAATTGGTATGTATCTGTGATGTATTACGGAAACACACCCTACACTACACACAAAACATAACACTAGATTCCTACAACAAAATACATAGAAACTGATATTTTCAAACCTCACACAACACATACAAAACATATATATCACATGGCACACAACACATAGAATGGCTACCAACAAGCACATAATTTTTTTTTGTCTTCTAGAGTTCTGAATCTGGTGCCCAAGCAATAGGTCCTTCCAGTGGCTCCCGGGGTCGTCGGCGACATTCACGTGGCGGCCGTCGTCGTGTAGGTTTTTTGTTATTTTTTGGGTGTAGGTTAGCAATGTTTCAAATTTGGTGTTAATTTTTTTCCCCCTTTTCAAACAGGTTTCACAGCGTGCTCCAGATTCGGACGGTGAGGAGGTCGGCCTTGATATTGACCTCCTCATCGATCTTGTCAGAGACAGGGAGCCGTTGTGGAATATGGGTGACCGCCGCCATGCTGATCTCTCAGTGACCCGTCGACTCTGGGAGCAAATCTGCTGTGAACTGATTCCGAGGTGGGAGGAACTAGATGTTCAGGCCCAGATTCAAGAATGTAAGTATCCTCAGTTCAGTTTTGGTGATGCATTCTAAAATGCTGTTTCTAACCAAGTTGTCTTTCTCCTATTTTAACAGGTGAGCGGATTGTGAAAAGGTGGCGGTCGTTCAGGGATCGCTTTAAGAAGAAGTTCAATAAAGAGATGCAGGCTCCGAGTGGATCTGGAGGACGCAGGAGCACGTACAAATATGCAAGGGCCCTGTCGTTCCTCAGGTCAACGATGGTCACCCGAAGGTAAATATTACCCACCACATGCACAAATGTTTTACATGTCTAACCTCTTTTGCTCTTTCAGCCAGGGCCATGCAATGACAGTATATTAATTGTTTGTTTCTCTCTTTTTCCACAGTACCATTGGGAGCACTCGGGAGCCTGCAGCACAATTGAACACTTCTGGGGCGATCCCTCAGGAGGCCGCCACCGAGGGACACTTTAACAGTGAGGAACCCTCTGCACCTTCCCACTCTGCACCTTCCCACTCTGCACCTTCCCACTCTGCACCTTCCCACTCTGCACCTTCCCACTCTGCACCTTCCCACTCTGCACCTTCCCACTCTACCGATCCCTCTTTCCCATCCACGAGCGCTGGAGTATCCTGGCCGGTTCCATTGCATGTAGCTGCTGGTGAGAACATAGCGTTTCCTGTACCCCACCCTTCTGCTGCAGCCACCTCTAGTACACCTGTAGCATCGGGGCGGTTTCGCCAGAGGGGTCAGATACATAGTTATGCTCCCGAGTTCTTGCACCTGAACGCATCGTTCCAGAACTGTCTGAAAGTTTTGTCCGAGCAAATGGCTGCAGGATTCAATTTCATAAATAAAAGTATGCTCGAGATGCATACACTTCTGGTAACGATGCGTTCAGAGGCAAAACAGTCACCGAACAACACTTTTTTTCAGTCAGTGCTTGAGCAAATGGAGACGCTATCTACTTCTCAGCAGATGCAAGTAATGGAATCCTGCCAGTCTACTCTAGCGCTAATTGCCTCTAGAGCAGATAGTCTTTCCAACCATCCTCCAACTGGCCCCCCTTCCTCCACTGTCCACCACTACAGCCAGTACCATCCTCCTGACCTGTATCGCCAAACTGACCTTGCCCCATCCCGCCCAACTCGCCATCATCCACATCGTGCCCCGTCCCAACAGCCACAACACTTTCAGCGTTCCCGTGACCCTTCCCACCAGCCACACCACCAGCCACGTGCCCCTTCACACCATCCACACTACCAGCCTCCCTCCCGTGCCACTTCCCACCCATATGATGATCCCGACCCATACAACTTCACATCTACTTCATCCTCGCCTCCTCTCCCTGCCCACTTCCAACAGACTCTATCACCCTCTTCCCAAACATCTTCTACACACATCACTCATTCTGCCACCCAGTCCTCACAAAACATTTCCTACACCCCTCCATCCTACCAAATTTCTAACCCCAATCCCACTTTCTTGTCCACCCGCTCAATAGCTTTCTCCACTCCTTCACCCCTAAACGTTGAACATTCTCCACCACCATCACATTCCTCTCTCCACACTCCCACTGTCGAAGTGTCCCTATCAGACAGTGCCTCCGATAGTATCTCCACCCCGACGTATGAAAACATTTAGTACCCATTTTTTTGTGTGTTACATTATGTTAATAAAAGTTTTTGGTTGAAAACTCTCTTGTATTTATTCATTAGGCACAAATAACACTTTTGTTAAAAAAGGTTTATTGATAACAGTAGTACTTTGGGTATGCACATCTTGGTTTAAAAATAAACTCAAACAGGTACCCAACATGGGTAAAAGGTAAACCCAAACAGGTACGCAACATGAGGGTAAAAACCAAACTGGTACACAACATGGGTAAGGTTAAAACAACAGGTACGCAACATTGGTAAAAGGCAAACCCAAACAGGTACGCAACATGAGGGTAAAAACCAAACTGGTACACAACATGGGTAAGGTAAAAACAACAGGTACGCAACATTGGTAAAAGGTAAACCCAAACAGGTACGCAACATGAGGGTAAAAACCAAACTGGTACACAACATGGGTAAAGGTTAAAGTTATTACTAGGTATATACAAAGTGTTTAAACTCTATCATCCTGCCAGTGTATTCTTCCTTGGGGTGAAATAAAATATTCTGCAAAGTGATCCCGTATTCTGGACACTGTGGCAGAACTTCTGTATGTCTGGATGCTATAATCCATCAAGGTGGTTTCGGCAGAGTGGTCGTCAATGGAAAGCTGTTCTTTGGATATAACATAATTGTGGAGGACAACACACGCTTTCACACCTCATCCACAGTGTCTGTCTTTAAGTTTATGGATGTCAAGAGAACTCTCCATTTGGCGGTTAGGATCCCAAACGCACACTCCACCATTCTCCTTGCACGTGTGAGTCTATAGTTGAAAATTCTTTTAGTATTGGTTAAACCACAGCTGGAGTAGGGTTTCAAAAGATGCTCTGAAAGCTGAAAAGCTTCATCCCCAACACATACAAATGGCATTGGTGGCTCGGAAGTTTGAGGCAGTGGTCTTGGGGGGGGAAATTGAAAGGCTTTTCTATATAAATGCCGCCCCATAGAAGACAGTTTGAAAACTTGCGAATCATTAGAACGGCCATACGCCCCAATGTCCACCACTATAAATTTGTAATCCGCATCGGCGATGGCCATCAGCACGATGGAAAAGTACTTCTTGTAGTTGAAATACTCAGATCCAGAACCAGCCGGTTTCACGATACGGATGTGTTTCCCGTCCACCGCACCCAAGCAATTTGGAAACTGGCACACTTCCAGGAATCTGTCAGCTACTTCCAACCATGTCTGCATTGTGGGATGTGGAATGTATTCTTCATGCAGACAGTCCCACAGTGCACGGCAAGTGTGCCTCACTATTCCTGATATTGTGGAAATGCCCAGTCTGAATTGAAAATGTAGGGAAGACAGGGATTCACCAGTTGCTAGGAATCTGTGAAGAAAAGGAAGGCAGAAATGACTACAAATTCAAAATATCAAATAAAGAGTCCACAACAAAAGTTGATTCAAAAAGAATGCTTACCGAAGAGTGACCATCAGACGCTCAGCCGGGGTAATGGAGAATCGGCAATAGGTATCACTCCTTCTTATCAGATGTTCAACCCGCTCCACCAATATATCAAAGTTCTCCGCTTTCATCCGAACATAGCAGAAAAACTTTTCAGGGTCACCTCGAAGCTCCATATACAACGTTGAAAAGACTCCCCGGGTCATTCTCTGTGCCGTGATGGGGTGGATCCACAAACGGCGTCGTCGCAGACGCATGACACGCTGTCTCTTTTCCTCTTTCTCAATCACAATAGCTTTTAATCGATTCGCTTCTGTGATGAAATCCACGTTGTTCTGCAGAATCTTTGCAATACTGCCATCCATCTTGCTCTGTAGCTTGCTCCTCTCCAACCCGTCACAGATGTTAAGAACACTGTATATATAGTTTTCAGCCGACCAATCACCTTTTTAGCCTTTCAGGGGGCGTTTTTTAAAGCTGGATCCGTAAAAAAACGGATAGAAAAACGGACGAAACGGATGCAACCGGATGAGCCGGATCTGGTTTTTCGCCGGATCCGGACACCTGATCCGGCTAAAAAAACGGATCCGGCTCGTCTGGTTGCATCCGGTTTCTTTGAAAAAAAAAGGATCCGGCGATGTGGCACGACGCCGCATCCGGCAACCGGCAAAAAACCTGATGTGTGAAAGCAGCCTAAGAGTCTCCTCTTTCCTCCACTCATTACCTGTAGTAATGGCACCTGTTTAAACTTGTTATCAGTATAAAAAGACACCTGTGCACACCCTCAAACAGTCCGACTCCAAACTCCACTATGGTGAAGACCAAAGAGCTGTCAAAGGACACCAGAAACAAAATTGTAGCCCTGCACCAGGCTGGGAAGACTGAATCTGCAATAGCCAACCAGCTTGGAGTGAAGAAATCAACAGTGGGAGCAATAATTAGAAAATGGAAGACATACAAGACCACTGATAATCTCCCTCGATCTGGGGCTCCACGCAAAATCCCACCCCGTGGGGTCAGAATGATCACAAGAACGGTGAGCAAAAATCCCAGAACCACGCGGGGGGACCTAGTGAATGAACTGCAGAGAGCTGGGACCAATGTAACAAGGCCTTCCATAAGTAACACACTACGCCACCATGGACTCAGATCCTGCAGTGCCAGACGTGTCCCACTGCTTAAGCCAGTACATGTCCGGGCCCGTCTGAAGTTTGCTAGAGAGCATTTGGATGATCCAGAGGAGTTTTGGGAGAATGTCCTATGGTCTGATGAAACCAAACTGGAACTGTTTGGTAGAAACACAACTTGTCGTGTTTGGAGGAAAAAGAATACTGAGTTGCATCCATCAAACACCATACCTACTGTAAAGCATGGTGGTGGAAACATCATGCTTTGGGGCTGTTTCTCTGCAAAGGGGCCAGGACGACTGATCCGGGTACATGAAAGAATTAATGGGGCCATGTATCGTGAGATTTTGAGTGCAAACCTCCTTCCATCAGCAAGGGCATTGAAGATGAAACATGGCTGGGTCTTTCAACATGACACAATGATCCAAAGCACACCGCCAGGGCAACGAAGGAGTGGCTTCGTAAGAAGCATTTCAAGGTTCTGGAGTGGCCTAGCCAGTCTCCAGATCTCAACCCTATAGAAAACCTTTGGAGGGAGTTGAAAGTCCGTGTTGCCAAGCGAAAAGCCAAAAACATCACTGCTCTAGAGGAGATCTGCATGGAGGAATGGGCCAACATACCAACAACAGTGTGTGGCAACCTTGTGAGGACTTACAGAAAACGTTTGACCTCTGTCATTGCCAACAAAGGATATATTACAAAGTATTGAGATGAAATTTTGTTTCTGACCAAATACTTATTTTCCACCATAATATGCAAATAAAATGATAAAAAAACAGACAATGTGATTTTCTGGATTTTTTTTTCTCAGTTTGTCTCCCATAGTTGAGGTCTACCTATGATGTAAATTACAGACGCCTCTCATCTTTTTAAGTGGTGGAACTTGCACTATTGCTGACTGACTAAATACTTTTTTGCCCCACCGTACACATATATATATTGTATCCTAATCAAAAGTTTACCTACCCCAATTCATAATACTGTGTATTGCCCCTTCTAACATAAATGAGAGCTTGAAGTCTTTTGTGATAGTTGTGGATGAGGTTCTTTATCTTCTTAGATGGTAAAGCTGCCCACTCTTCTTGGCAAAAAGCCTCCAGTTCCTATAAATTCCTGGGCTGTCTAGCATGAACTGCGCGCTTGAGATCTCACCAGAGTGGCTCAATTATATTGAGGTCAGGAGACTGAGATGGCCACTCCAGAACCTTCACTTTGTTCTGCTGTAGGCAATGACAGGCCTTGTGTTCATGATCGTTGTCATATTGGAACGTCCAATTACGTCCCATGCGCAGCATCTGGGCTGTTGATTGCAAATTTGCCTCCAGTATTTGCTGATAACGTACTGAATTCATCTTCCCTTCGACTTTGACCAAATTTCCTGTGCCTTTGTTGCTCATACATCCCCTAAACATCAGCGATTCACCGCCACGCTTTATAGTAAGAACGGTGTTCCTTTCATCATAGGCCTTGTTGACCTCTCTCCAAATGTAGCATTTATGGTTGTGGCCAAAAAGTTAAATTTTGGTCTCATCACTCCAAATTACCTTGATCCAGGAGTTTTAACGCTTGTCTGTGTGCTGCTTTGCGTATTGTAGGCGAGATACTTTGTGACATTTGCGCAGTAATGGTTTTCTTCTGGCAAATCGACCATACAGCCCATTTTTCTTCAAATGCCTCCTTATTGTGCATCTAGAAACAGCCACTCCGCTTGTTTTCAGAGAGTCCTGTTTTTCAGCTGATGTTATTTGTGGGTTTTTCTTTGCATCTGGAACAATTTTCATGGCAGTTGGGGACGACATTTTTGTTGGTCTACCTGACAGAGGTTTTGTTTTTACAGAGCCCCTGATTTTCCATTTGTTAATCACAGTTTCAGCGCTGCTGACTAGCATTATCAATTCCTTGGATATCTTTTTGTATCGCTTTCCTGTGTTATAGTTCAATCACCTTTTCCCAGAGATCCGCTGACAATTTTTTTGCTTTCCCCATGACTCACAATCCAGATACGTCAGTGGCTGGATGAAAGATGCAAGAGTCTGTCTGGATCCCAGAAACTCACTCAGCTTTTATGCACATACACTGATTACAAGCAAACAGGTCACAGGTGAGGATGTTACCTTTAGTAGCCATTCAAACCCATTTGTATCAACTTCTGTGCATGTTATCAGGCCAAAATCACCAGTGTATGTGAACTTTTGATCAAGGTCATTTGGATGTTTTGGGTTGTCATTATAATTTAAAAACAAAAAACACAGTAGTTTAACAATAAATGGCTTCACCCAACCACTAACCAGGAGTGGAAAAAAAAATGATGGTGTTATCACTCATATTCTCTGAAAAAGGGCAAGAAAGCAAAAATTCTACTGAATAAATCATGATGTTTTGAAAATTTTATTCCCATTTTTTCATTAACAAGTCAATCCATCCTGAGATTTTTATGAGTGCATGACTTTTCCTTTGTGGTACAATTTTAATGTTGAAGAGTGTATAATAGACTAGAAAGAAATATATTTTTCAAGGTATGTGTGATTTTGCCCATTGAAAATTTTGTGTGTGGAAAATAAATGATTGCAAACAAAGCTCTTAAAGTAAAATTAGATACTGAAGAGTTGCTGAGCATTTCATAGTTTGTTCTGAGATAAACATACCTTTTATATCATTAACTGTAAAATACATGAAAAAGATGTTTATGCATTCTGTGATTAACCCCTTAGCGACCGCCCATACGCCTTTTAACGGCGGCCGCTAAGGGTACTTAAACCACAGCGCCGTTAGTTAACGGCACTGTGGAAAAAGTAAATAGCGCCCCCCAGAGTCGGATTTTCTCCAGGGTCTCGGCTGCGGGGGGTAGCCGACACCCCAGAGAACATGATTCGGGTTTTTTTTTACCCACCCCGCATTTGCGATCGCCGGTAATTAACCGTTTACCGGCGATCGCAAAACAAAAAAAAACGCGATCTCTTTTTAATTTCTCTGTCCTCCGATGTGATCGCACATCGGAGGACAGAGAAAAGGGGTCCCAGGTAGCCCCCTAATACTCACCTATCTCCCCCGGTGCTCCTTGTGGCTCCCGGTGGGCGCCGCCATCTTTAAAATGGCGGGCGCATGCGCAGTGTGCCCGCCGGCCGGCCCCGCGACAATCTTTGGAGCCTTGGCTGCTGGGGGTAGCCGAGACCCCAAAGAGCATGATTGGGGTCGGTTTTACCGACCCCTGTTTTGCGATCGCCGGTAATTAACTGTTTACCGGCGACCGCAAAAAAAAAAAAAAAGTAAAGTGTAATTCTCTGTCCTCTGATGTGATTGCACATCAGAGGACAGAGAAATAGGGGGATTCGGGGACCCTGTCATACTCACCTGTGTCCCTGGGTCCTCCTGCTGCTCCTCCTGTCAGCCGGCAAAAGAAAATGGCGGGCGCATGCGCAGTGCGCCCGCCATCTGTCTCCATCTGCTGGCCGGCAGGAGAACAGCAGTTGGGGCTAAAATTAGGGTTAGGGCTAGGGTTAGGGCTAGGGTTAGGGTTAGGGCTAGGGTTAGGGTTAGGGCTAGGGTTAGGGCTAGGGTTAGGGCTAGGGCTAGGGTTAGGGCTATGGTTAGGTTTAGGGCTAGGGTTAGGGTTAGGGCTAGGGTTAGAGTTAGGGCTAAGGTTAGGGTTAGGGCTAGGGCTAGGGCTAGGGTAAGGGCTAGGGTTAGGGTTAGGGTTAGGGTTAGGGTTAGGGCTAGGGCTAGGGTTAGGGCTAGGGTTAGGTTTAGGGCTAGGGTTAGGGTTAGGGCTAGGGTTAGAGTTAGGGCTAAGGTTAGGGTTAGGGCTAGGGCTAGGGTAAGGGCTAGGGTTAGGGTTAGGGCTAGGGTTGGGGCTAAATTTAGGGTTAGGGTTGGGGCTAAATTTAGGGTTAGGTTTGGGGCTAAATTTAGGGTTAGGCTTCTTTCACACTTACGTCGGTACGGGGCCGTCGCAATGCGTCGGCCCGACATACCGACTCACGTTGTGAAAATTGTGCACAACGTGGGCAGCGGCTGTAGTTTTTCAACGCATCCGCTGCCCAATCTATGTCCTGGGGAGGAGGGGGCGGAGTTAGGGGGCGGAGTTACGGCCACGTATGCGCGGTCAGAAATGGCGGATGCGACGTACAAAAAAAGTTTCATTGAACGTTTTTTTGTGCCGACGGTCCGCCAAAACACAACTGATCCAGTGCACGACGGACGCGACGTGTGGCCATCCATCACGATCCGTCGGCAATACAAGTCTATGGGCAAAAAACGCATCCTGCGGGCACATTTGCAGGATCCGTTTCTTGTCCAAAACGACAGATTGCGACGGATGCCAAACGATGCAAGTGTGAAAGTAGCCTTAGGGCTAGGGTTAGGGTTAGGGCTAAAGTTAGGGCTAGGGTTGGGGCTAAAGTTAGGGTTAGAGTTGGGATTAGGGTTAGGGTTTGGATTAGGGTTGGTATTAGGGTTAGGGTTGGCATTAGGGTTACGCTTGGGATTAGGGTTAGGTTTGGGATTAGGGTTAAGGTTAGGGTTGTGATTAGGGGTGTATTGGGATTATGGTTAGGTTTGAGGTTAGGGTTGATATTAGGATAAGGGGTGTGTTGGATTTAGGGTTTTGATTAGGGTTATGGTTAGGGTTGACATTAGGGTTGTTTTGGGGTAAGGGTTGTGATTATGGTTAGGGTTAGTGATTAGGATTATGGATCAGGTTGGGATTAGGGTTAGGGGTGTGTTGGGGTTAGGGTTGGAGCTAGCATTGGGGGGTTTCCACTGTTTAGGTACATCAGGGGGTCTCCAAACACGACAGCCAATTTTGCGCTCAAAAAGTCAAATGGTGCTCCCTCCCTTCTGAGCTCTGCCGTGCGCCCAAACAGTGGGTTACCCCCACATATGGGGCATCAGCGTACTCGGGATAAATTGGACAATAACATCTGTGGTCCAATTTCTCTTGTTACCCTTGTGAAAATAAAAACTTGGGGGCTACAAAATCTTTTTTGTGGAAAAATATATATATATTTTTTTATGACTCTGCATTATAAACTTCTGTGAAACACTTGGGCATTCAAAGTTCTCACCACACATCTATATAAGTTCCTTGGGGGGTCTAGTTTCCAAAATAGGGTCATTTGTGGGGGGTTACTACTGTTTAGGTACATCAGGGGCTCTGCAAACGCAACATAACGCCCACAGACCATTCTATCTAAGTCTGCATTCCAAAACGGCGCTCCTTCCCTTCCGAGCTCTGCCGTGCGCCCAAACAGTGGTTTACCCCCACATATGGGGCATCAGCATACTCAGGATAAATTGGACAACAACTTTAGTGGTCCAATTTCTCCTGTTACCCTTGTGAAAATAAAAACTTGGGGGCTACAATATCTTTTTTGTGAAAAAAAAAATATTTTTTATTTTCACGACTCTGCATTCTAAACTTCTGTGAAGCACTTGGGCATTCAAAGTTCTCACCACACATCTAGCTAAGTTCCTTGGGGGGGTCTAGTTTCCAAAATGGGGTCACTTGTGGAGGGTTTCTACTGGTTAGGTACATCAGGGGCTCTGCAAACGCAACATAATGCCCGCAGACCATTCTATCAAAGTCTGCATTCCAAAACGGCGCTCCTTCCTTCCGAGCTCTGCCGTGCGCCCAAACAGTGGTTTACCCCCACATATAGGGTACCAGCATACTCAGGACAAATTGGATAACAACTTTTGGGGTCCAATTTCTCTTGTTACCCTTGTGAAAATAAAATCTTGGGGGCTAAAAAATTATTTTTGTGTAAAAAAAAATATTTTTTATTTTCACGACTCTGCATTATAAACTTCTGTGAAGCACTTGGGCATTCAAAGTTCTCACCACACATCTAGATAAGTTCCATGGGGGGTCTAGTTTCCAAAATGGGGTCACTTGTGGGGGATTTCTACTGTTTAGGCACATCAGGGGCTCTCCAAACGCGACATGGCGTCCGATCTCAATTCCAGCCAATTCTACATTGAAAAAGTAAAACGGCACTCCTTCACTTCTAAGTTCTGCGGTGCGCCCAAAAAGTGGTTTACTCCCACACGTGGGGTATTGTCGTATTCAGGAGCAATTGCATAACAAAATTTATGGTTACATTTCTGTTTTTACACTTGTGAAAATAAAAGAAATGGTTCTGAATTAAGATGTTTGCAAAAAAAAGTTAAATGTTAATTTTTTCCTTCCACATTGTTTCAGTTCCTGTGAAGCACGTAAAGGGTTAATAAGCTTCTTGAATGTGGTTTTGAGAACCTTGAGGGTGTAGTTTTTAGAATGGTGTCACACTTCATTATTTTCTATCATATAGACCCCTCAAAATGACTTCAAATGTGATGTGGTCCCTAAAAAAAAATGGTGTTGTAAAAATGAGAAATTGCTGGTCAACTTTTAACCCTTATAACTCCCTAACAAAAAAAAATTTTGTTTCCAAAATTATTCTGATGTAAGGTAGACATGTGGGAAATGTTATTTATTAACTATTTTTCGTGACATATCTCTCTGATTTAAGGGCATAAAAATACAAAGTTTGAAAATTGCAAAATTTTAAAATTTTTTGCCATATTTCCATTTTTTTCATAAATAATCGCAAGTAATATTGAAGAAATGTTACCAATAACATGAAGTACAATATGTCACGAAAAAACAATCTCAGAATCAGCGGGATCCGTTGAAGCGTTCCAGAGTTATAACCTCATAAAGTGACAGTGGTCAGAATTGCAAAAATTGGCTCGGTCATTAAGTACCAAATTGGCTCTGTCACTAAGGGGTTAAAAAAGGACAAGAACACCATTAAGTTACATCGTAAGATGCCTATATTTAGCATTGCTGACTATTACATAAAATCTGTAAAAAGTTGAAAACTCAAAGTTTCCTATGTGTAATATATTTTGCTAGGGTATCAATCCTTTTTAAGGTGAGGACTATACAAAACAATAGGGGACATTTGAAAGGGGAAATACATGTGATTACATCTCTTTATGTCAAGAAGCAAGTTAGCAAATATTCATCAATAGTATGTTAGGGGTCGAGTTCCCGTGTCTGCACAAGGGGAATCTCGGGCTGTTTCTGCTGCGGTCTCCCATTCTTCTCCTGCTGCAGTGAAGCCTGCTCAGCAGAGACGTCGGTCCTTGCATCTGGCTCAGTCTCACTCTGTGCTTAGGCTTGCTGTTGCTTCTCCAGCTTTTGCCATTAAAGCCAGTGCTGGGCAACAGCGAGTGGATGCTTATGAGACTAAGTCCTGCTTTTTCCCTTCTGAGCATGCCCAGGGTGAGATCTCCTGTTGGAGATCGATGGTCACATGCTTAGATGCTGCAGCAGTTCCCATTGGTCCTCCTGGAGGGTCCTGAAAGGGCTAACTTCTGTGGCAGCTGCCCATTGGTCCTTTATTGGAAGGTCCTGAATGTACTGCAGCTATATAAGCTTCGCATGACCACACGTCCATGTGCTAGTGTACAATTGTATACGTGTGTTTGTTGTGAGTGCAAGTCGTTCAATAAATACCCCTACCCTATTGTATGACTGTTCGCGTAAGGTGTATGGCTGCTATCTAGCGCCTGACTAACCACTCAACATGTCACACACGAATCAGCATCTATTGCTGTGACCTCCAGTGTGGCGCCACGCGCCAGTAGTGCGCTTCCTGACCCACGTCTGGGTGCTTAGTGGTGTCTGCCAGCACGGCACAGTTCGCACTTCGGTGCTCTAACTATCAGTTACCTAACACACCCAGTTGCGGTGTTGTGCGCAAGTAGTCTGAACGGACTTCAACCCTGAGTCTTGGGATTGAGTTCGCTGACTCCTTGCTTGCACTCTTTAGTGCGGTATTGCAAACCTGTGGCTTTACAGGGTTCGCTTCCACCACCATATAGTGCTACCATTTACTAGCAGCAGGTTTTCACCTGCACGGTGGACCCCGGACTGCGAACGCACCTATTAATATTTCATCTTATACTTGGTGCATTCCGCCAGTCCTAACAGAACACTAGCGCCAGGTTCTGGCTAGTAAATGGCGGACGATCAGCGTTTACAGCAGTACATCCAGCAGCTGGAGGGAAGGTTAGCGGCTCAAGAGCGTTCAACCTCAGCTGTGGATGTCATTGCTGTCGCTGTTCAGGCTGCAAGTGTAGCCGCAGCCAGTTTGTCTGCTGCCACCCCTGCTCCGACTTTATCCCGTCTCCCGCTTCCTGACAAGTTTGCTGGTGACAGTAAACAATGTTGCGGATTCATGAGCCAGTGCTCCATACACCTTGAGCTCCTGGCGTCACGTTTCCCTACGGAACGGGCGAAAGTGGGATTTATTCTATCTCTCTTGTCGGGCAGGGCGTTGGAGTGGGCAACGCCACCTTGGGAGCGAGATGATCATGTGGTACAGAGTGCTCCTCTCTTCCTGGACGCTCTGAAGCAGGTCTTTTTAGGACCTCAAGTTACCCACGATACCGCGCTCCAGTTGTTGACTATTTCTCAGGGCTCGTCCGTGGTCAGCCAGTTTGCCATCCAGTTCCGGACTCTAGCTTCAGAGTTAGAGTGGCCAGACAAAGTTCTAATTCCGGTGTTCTGGAAGGGACTGGCAGACCACGTGAAGGAAGCATTGGCCACCAGGGAGATACCCGCCACACTGGAGGAGCTTTTTTCTGTATCAACCCGCATCGACCTCCATTTTCACGAGCGGATGTTACAGCGAACCCAGTGTAGGCAGAGGTTTCGGCTGGCTCCCACCTTCGCCAGACCTCTTGAATCTCCTGTCTTGGCGTCCAACTCCCATGAGGCCATGGAGGTTTCTCGAGCGGGACCTAAGTCTCAGGCCGCTCGAGTACCCGTGGTTTGTAAAAACTGTTATCAACTAGGACATTACGCCAACAAATGTCCACGGCGGTCGGGAAATGATCGCGTCTAGTAACCATTGGGGGAGGTTCACTAGACACAGCTGCATTTTCCTCCAAACTGTCCTTTAAAGGGACAATCCTGTTAGGCTCCTCCACTCTAACAGTCGAGCTTTGTGTGGATTCAGGAGCAGAGGGAAACTTCATGTCCTCTGCTTTGGCTCTGCGCCACGCAATACCACTAGTAATGCTCGCCAAACCTGTAACAGTTAGAGTTGTGAATGGGGCGACACTTCCACTGCAAATCACACACCAGACTGTTCCATTCTCGTTGTCCATGTCCCCTTCCCACCAGGAGATTATTTCCCTTCTTGTCCTTCCCGAGGGAATGGATGAGATTTTGCTGGGAATACCCTGGCTCCGTTTCCACTCCCCACATATTGAGTGGTCCTCAGGGAGAATATTGGGTTGGAGTAAGTCTTGTATGGGCAGGTGTGTGAGTGAGTGTGTACAGGTTTCTACTACCGAGGTACCCGCAGACCTTTCTTCTCTTCCCAAGTGCTATTGGTGCTATGCTGACGTATTCTCTAAAAAGGCTGCAGAGACTCTACAACCTCATCACTCCTACGACTGTCCTATTGATCTCTTGCCTGGAGCTGAACCTCCTCGAGGAAGGGTATATCCCCTCTCCCTGAGACGGAGGCTATGTCTCACTACATCCAGGAGAATTTGGCAAGAGGGTTCATTAGGAAGTCAGTGTCTCCTGCAGGGGCGGGATTCTTCTTCGTACAGAAGAAGAACGGGGAATTACGTCCTTGCATCGATTATAGGGGTATTAATGCTATCACCATTAAAAATAAGTACCCGTTGCCCCTGATTTCTGAGTTCTTTGACAGGCTAAGGGGAGCAAAGGTATTCACCAAACTTGATCTGCGGGGTGCCTACAACCTGATTTGCATCCGTGAGGGGGACGAATGGAAAACGGCTTTTAATACCAGGGATGGGCACTATGAGTATCTGGTAATGCCCTTCGGGCTCTGTAATGCCCCAGCCATTTTTCAGGACTTTGTCAACGATATCTTCCGGGATATGCTTTCCACCTCGGTCGTAGTCTATCTGGATGATATTCTCATCTTCTCTCCAGATATTGACTCCCACCGGAGAGATGTTTGAGCAGGAGTCTTTACCTTTCCTGGGCTATATCATCTCGGCCCAGGGATTGGCTATGGATCCTGCCAAACTACAGGCTGTGATGGACTGGCAAGAACCCCATTCTCTTAAAGCGGTGCAGTGCTTTATGGGGTTCATAAATTACTATTGCCAGTTCATCCCCCACTTCTCAACTTTGGTAGCTCCCTTGGTATCCCTCACCAAGAAGGGAGCAAATTCCAAATTGTTGTCGGAAGAGGTCTCCAAGGCCTTCACTTCTATAAAGTCCCATTTTGCTAGCACTCCCATCTTACATCGTCCCAATGTAGATAAGCCATTCCTTATGGAGGTGGATGCCTCATCCGTTGGTGCTGGAGCAGTCCTCTATCAAAAGAATGCTCAAGGTCGGAAGCATCCATGCTTCTTCTTCTCAAAGACCTTCACAAAAGCGGAGAGAAATTACTCCATCAGGGATAGGGAGTTGTTAGCAATGAAGTTGGCCTTTTCAGTGTGGAGACATCTTTTGGAAGGTGCTCGGTTTCCCTTCCAAGTCTTCACGGACCACAAAAATTTGATCTATTTGGGTACAGCCCAGCGGCTGAATTCTCGTCAGGCCAGATGGTCCTTGTTCTTCTCCCGGTTCCACTTCAATCTCCTTTATCTCGCCGGGGAGAAGAACATTTGTGCTGACGCTCTCTCTCGCTCCCTTGTGTCAACTGAGGAGGAGGAAGAGGAGCCTTGGCTTATTGTCCCTTCAGAGAGTCTGAGAACCGTAGCTCCGGTTTCGCTAGAGTCTGTGCCTCCGGGCAAGACTTTTGTTCCCATCAATTTGCGACCGGAGCAAAGAGGACATCTGAGTTGCTGGCGAGAATGTACTGGTGGCCACATATGGTTCGTGATTTCGGAGACTATGTTCGGGCATGTGTCTCCTGTGCCAAAAATAAGTCTCCTCATCAACGGCCAGCTGGATTGTTATATCCTCTGCCGGTGGCAGACAGGCCCTGGGAGATGGTCGGGATGGACTTTGTGGTGGGTTTGCCCAAGTCACGTGGCTGTACTGTCATTTGGGTAATCACCGACCATTTTTCTAAAATGGTGCATTTGGTGCCGCTTCCTCGGCTACCTTCTTGGCAGCGTTGTTTATTAAACATATCTTCCGCCTTCACGGTATGCCGGACAAAATTGTCAGTGATCGGGGTCCTCAGTTTGCGTCTCGGTTCTGGAGAGAGCTTTGTCATCTTCTCAGTATTGAGTTAAATCTCTCTTCTGCCTATCATCCCGAGACGAATGGGTTGGTAGAGAGAGCCAACCAGACCTTGGTCACATATCTGCGACATTATGTCTCTGCCAGGCAGGATGACTGGGCATCCTTGTTACCATGGGCAGAGTTCACCCTTAACAATGCTGTAGCCGACTCCACCGGTCAGACTCCTTTCCTGCTTAATTACGGGCAGCATCCGCAGGTTACAGTACCTATGCCCGTGTCCTCTGCTGACTCCAGGGTGGCAGACTGGGCAGTGGAGGCACGAGACATTTGGAACCGCACTCAGGATGCCATCCGGGCTTCCAAGGAGAGAATGAGGTCCTCCGCCGATGCACATCGGCGCCCTGCTCCGACCTTTGCTCCTGGCGACTTAGTGTGGCTCTCCGCTCGTAACATCAGGCTGCGTGTTGAGTCCACTAAGTTTGCTCCTCGCTATTTGGGTCCCTTCAAGGTCCTCGAACAGGTTAATCCTGTGGTTTACCGTCTAGCCCTTCCTCCACGCCTAGGTATCACCGACACCTTTCATGTGTCCCTGCTTAAGCCCGTGTACATGTCCCGGTTTTCTGAGTCATCTACCGAGACGTTGGGTTCGTCTACGGACGACTACGAGGTGAACGCTATTTTGGGGTGCAAGGTGGTTCGTGTCAAAAAATTTTATTTGGTGGACTGGAGGGGTTACGGTCCTGAGGATAGATCCTGGGAGCCTGCTGAGCTCATTCGGGCTCCGCAGCTCATTGCTGCCTTCGAACGTAGCGAGGCCCAGGGAGGGGGAGGCCGGTAATGTTAGGGGTCGAGTTCCCGCTTCTGCACAGGGGAAATCTCAGGACGTTTCTGCCGCAGTGAAACCTGCTCAGCAGAGACGTCTGTCCTTGTGTCTGGCTCAGTCTCACTCTGTGCTTAGGCTTGCTGTTGCTTCTCCAGCTTTTGCCATTAAAGCCAGTGCTGGGCAGCAGGGAGTGGACGCTTTTGAGACTAAGTCCTGCCTTTTCCCTTCTGAGCATGCCCAGGGTGAGATCTCCCATTGGAGATCGAGGGTCACATGCTCAGATGCTGCAGCGGTTCCCATTGGTCCTCCTGGAGGGTCCTGAAAGGGCTAACTTCTGTGGCAGCTGCCCATTGGTCCTTTATTGGAAGGTCCTGAATGTACTGTAGCTATATAAGCTTCGCTTGACCGCACGTCCATGCGCTAGTGTACAATTGTATACATGTGTTTGTTGTGATTGCAAGTCGTTCATTAAATACCCCTACCCTATTGTATGACTGTTCGCGTAAGGTGTATGGCTGCTATCTAGCGCCCGACTAACCACTCAACGTGTCACACACGAATCAGCGTCTATTGCTGTGACCGCCAGTGCGGCGCCACGCACCAGTAGTGCGCTTCCTGACCCACGTCTGGGTGCTTAGTGGTGTCTGCCAGCATGGCACAGTTTGCACTTCGGTGCTATAACTATCAGTTACCTAACACACCCAGTTGCGGTGTTGTGCGCAAGTAGTCTGAACGGACTTCAACCCTGAGTCTTGGGATTGAGTTCGCTGACTCCTTGCTTGCACTCTTTAGTGCGGTATTGCAAACCTGTGGCTTTACAGGGTTCTCTTCCACCGCCATATAGTGCTACCATTTACTAGCAGCAGGTTTTCACCTGCACGGTGGACCCCGGACTGCGAACGCACCTATTAATATTTCATCTTATACTTGGTGCGTTCCGCCAGTCCTAACATAGTATATACAGCTCTGGCAAAAATTAAGAGACCATCACATCAAAACCCTGTCATGGGCAGCCCAATCTCCAGACCTGAACCCCATTGAAAACCTCTGGAATGTCATGAAGAGGATGATGGATAGTCACAAATGATCAAACAAAGAAGAACTGCTTACATTTCTGTGCCAAAAGCAGTGTGAAAGACTGGTAGAAAGCATGCCGAGACACATGAAAGCTGTGATTAAAAATTATAATTATTCCTCAAAATATTGATTTCTGAACTCTTCCTGAGTTAAAAAAGTAGTATTACTGTTTCTAAATGATTATGAATTTGTTTTCTTTGCATTATTTGAGGTCTGAAAGCACAGGCTTTTTTTATTTTGACCATTTTTCTTTGTCAGAAAAAAATTCAAAAATTATTGCTTGGAAATTCGCAAACATGTTGTCAGAAGTTTATAGACTAAAAGAAAAATTTACATTTTGCTCAACAATATACCTATAAAGAGAAAAATCAGACAAACTGAACATTTTGCCGTGGTCTCTAATTTTTTGCCGGAGCTGTATATATAATATATATGCATTCTCCTTTTCACTATAGAAACTTGGGTATGTAATCTTACAGTCCAGCCCAGCCCCTAATGTGTTTATAGGAAGTCAATCTACCTGTGAGCGATAAGATGACATCACCACCTATCAGATCCCTCCTGGCAGCTCCCAAATTCCTCCCTTCCGCATGCAGTTCCATTTTCTCAGTCCCTTTCTAGAACTTCTTATGCAGCTAAAGATATGGTTGAAGACTTATGACACTACTAGCTGTTTCCAGCCAGCTAACGCTCGGCACGCTCATTGCTATCTAATATAAACCTTGTGATATATCTCTCTGTCCTTATCAACCTGCTCAGGTGTTCGTTGTTGATAACCAATCCTACGATTTTGTCGATATTGTTGTTGTCGATCAGCTACTGCATCGTTGTCCGGATTTTCCTGCGGCTTGTGAAATGGACTTGGTGACTTTTCTTGGCTCATTTTGTTTGGGAGAATGCGGATGCAATTAAATGTACTTTTACCTTAGCTGAAGTGGTTGAATTACATAGAAAGTAAGTGCTACTTGTGGTAATGTGGGGGGGCGGAGCCTCATGTGGTAATGTGTGGGTACGGAGCCTTGTGTGGTAATGTGTGGGGGTGGAGCCACTTATGGTAATGTGTGGGGACAGAGCCTCGTGTGGTAATGTCTGGGGGCGCAGCCTCGTCTGGTAATGTGTGGGGACAGAGCCTCGTGTGGTAATGTGTGAGGACGCAGCCTCGTGTGGTAATGTGTGAGGACAAAGCCTCATGTGGTAATGTGTGGGGACGCAGCCTCGTGTGGTAATGTGTGGGGATGGAGCCTCATGTGGTAATGTGTGGGTACACAGCCTCGTGTGGTAATGTGTGAGGACGAATCCTCGTGTGGTAATGTGTGGGGGCGGAGCCTCGTATGGTAATATATGGGGACAGAGCCTCGTGTGGTAATGTGTGGGGACAGAGCCTCGTGTGGTAATGTGTGGAGACATAGCCTCGAGTGGTAATGTGTGAGGACGAAGCCACGTGTGGTAATGTGGGGGGACAGAGCCTCGTGTGGTAATGTGTGGGGATGCAGCCTCGGGTGGTAATGTGTGGGGACAGAGCCTTGTGTGGTAATGTGTGGGGACACAGTCTCATGTGGTAATGTGTGGGGACAGAGCCTCGTGTGTTAATGTGTGGAGACACAGCCTCGTGGGGTAATGTGTGAGGACGAAGCCTCGTGTGGTAATGTGGGGGGACAGAGCCTCGTGTGGTAATGTGTGGGGATGCAGCCTCGTGCGGTAATGTACAGATTGCCTTGTGCAGGCATGTACTACGGAGGACAGAGAATGAACTTCAATCCAATATTGCAGCCAGCATCCAGCCAGTGGGTAAGGAAAGGGTGAATCAAACACCTGAAAACCCCGCCCCTATGGCTGAAGATTGTTCCCTCCAAATTCAGGTGACAGTGTCCCTTTAAGTCTATCAGGATCGTTTTCCATGGGTACCGTAAAAGAGGGTGTTATCTTTCCCCGTCTCCAATTTGAACAGGAAGTAGTCATGTCAGCTGCCTTTTTAAATAATACCACAAGTTTCCTCATTAGCAACATTTTCAATTCTTTACATCCGTTACCTTTTCTCTGAACAGAGATCGTTTTATTTAATGACACATAGTTGAATAATATCACCAACAACACAATTAACTGTTTTACTGCAGTTGAAAGGGGTTTTATAGTGACTAAAAATTGTGACATGCTTCTTGTAAATACATTCCTTGCACAAAGCAATGTTTATATCCAATCCATATTAATATTGCCATATATTTATGGCTGTTGACACACCCAGCCGTGCCTAAAATGGGATGGCTGGACCTCCATTCCCAAAGTATAGAGACCAAATATGACTTCTAGCAGAGATACAAATGCTCACTTGGCTGTTTTTTGTATACCCAATGAGTTTTAATAGTGCTGACTTACTATATATAGCATATTCATTCAATATACCATAAATGTGTACCATAGGGAACAAAGCTATGTTTAAAAATATTCTACTGTTTTGTGTCTACAGCCCTTATAGTTGGTAGTTTAGGCAATAGAATACAGATAAAAGAGAAAGTAACTAGACAGGACTGTACAGGATTTGTTTGCAAAATTAGAGATACATTTGGGGGTAAAATGCAAAAGGGTGTGCTATTCTTGATTAATATAATAATCACAATTTGCCAAAGAGCAACTAAATCCCACTTAAAGGTTAAAGTAAAACATAACTTTTAATTCTACTATTAAAGAATAACACTAAAAATTTAAAAATTGCTATGGTAGTGGATGAAAACAGTTTTCCTTTAATATCCTAACAATCTCATCCTCTGGATTTACAGTATTCTATCTATTGATTCATTTGATTCCTAAAGCATGGTGATGCCGCTACCACTGCTCTTATTAGGTGATTGTAAACACTCCACAAGCAAGCTTCTAAAACTTACTACTAGACTACTACTAGGGGAGGTCAAGTAGTTAGTTTTAGAAGCTTGATTGTGGAATGTATACAATCACCTAATAAGAGCAGTGGTAGCGGCATCACCATGCTTTAGGAATCAAATGAATTAATAGATAGAATACTGTAAATCCAGAGGATGAGAGTTTTTCTTTAATACATCACTTGAAACCTCTGGAGACTCCTTTCTCCTGGCTAGCTGAACACCGACTACTTGTAGAGCTCGATTATTTAAACACCTAAGCCTCTGATTTCCATCATTTGATTGATCACATGATCATGACCTCACATAGGTCCTGGCAGGTCTGCCCGGGAGATAAAGTGGACCCTCTCCCACCCGTTCTGTGAGGGTCCATATAAAACTAGCCCTTTTATGCAACTTAATCCTCTCAACACGTAGTGTGCTGGATAAAAAATTTTCTGGTGTCATATCACTGACCCAGTGACACATATCTCCCTTCTACCACTCTGCCAGTGCCAGTCACAAGAGCCAGAATAGAGAGGCACTGTAGTGGGCACAGTCCATCCATTCTATGTACAATTCATTCATTTGAATCTTCAAAACAAAAAAGGAAGTTTTTCTAATTTGTCACAATTTATGCTGCAGATATGAACTCCTTTTAGTTTCACCTTAGTATGCTTATTTGGCATTGTTATGAAGGTTCTCAACAATTACCATTTTAATTGCTTGTAGATATGGAGCGAAAAATGATTTTCAAACAACCTAATACTTTTTATTGATAATGTCCTACTTAGTGTTTTTTTTTTCTGGCCAAAGTAGCAGAGACACCGAGATGAAGTGCAGGAAGTGGGGCTATCTTTCCTTTGATTAACACTGTCTCCTGTCCCATTACCCCATAGAGCATGTGCTTCTTTTATCATCAACATCATGGCTGCAGATCTTTATGGTAAGTTTCATTCAGAAGTCAGTTTTTCTCTATCAAGTGCTATTTGTGGTTTCACTGATAGAACTCATACATATTGAGCTCCTATTGTGAAGCTGTTCACATGTTTGTGTATTTTTGCAACCCAAGTTAATCATGCAAAATAATGGAGACATGTCAGATTTTGATCTCAGTCTTGGATCAAACTTGCCAATTCAAGTCTGTGGATCCGGGAAAAAAAATTGGACAGCTCTCTGATATCATCTGTGCGCTGTCCAATTTTCAGACTGCTAGGGCTCGCTCATGCTTGCAATGTAATCGGATGAGTGCAATCCGATAAAAAATTGGATTGTACTCAGTCCACTATTAACCTATGGGGAAGCTCACATCTGCAATTATTTTCTTATGCCAATTCATGTGATTGATAAGCTACTTAACTGAACTTTTTCTCCCAGATCACTGCCAGACATACAGTGGGGGAAAAAAACATAGTCAGACACCAATTGTAAAGAGAAGGAGATCCAGCTCAACGAAATAGTGAAAAATCCATAATTTATTTCACTCAAAATACAGTGAAAGGACAAAACATCAGCATACAGAAAAAATTATAAAAACAAGGTCAACGCGTTTCCGGTGACTAAGCACCCTTGTTCATGATTAAGGGTGCTTAGTCACCGGAAACGCGTTGACCTTGTTTTTATAATTTTTTCTGTATGCTGATGTTTTGTCCTTTCACTGTATTTTGAGTGAAATAAATTATGGATTTTTCACTATTTCGTTGAGCTGGATCTCCTTCTCTTTCCTGTTCGTCCACGCCCTGACACAGCGGTTCCGTGCTCCGAGCTCCTGGGAATGTCGGTATGGTGAGCTGGATTTTGTTTTTCCTAGACACCAATTGTACAAGTTCTCTCACTTAAAAAAACGAGAAGACTGTAATTGTGATCATAGGTAAACCACAACTATGATAGTCAAAATGAGAAAACAAATCCAGAAAATCACCTTGTCTGAATTGGCAAGATTTATTTTGCAAATCATGGTGGAAAATAAGTATTTGGTCACCTAAAAACATGCAAGATTTCTGGCTCTCACAGACCTGTAACTTCTTTAAGAGCCTCCTCTGTCCTCCACTCATTACCTGTAGTAATGGCACCTGTTTGAACTTGTTATCAGTATAAAAGACACCTGTTCACAACCCCAAATAGTCACACTCCAAACTCCACTATGGTGAAGACCAAAAAGCTGTCAAAGGACACCAGAAACAAAATTGCAGCCCTTCACCAGGCTGGGAAGACTGAATCTGCAATAGACATGCAGCTTGGTGTAATGAAATCAACTGTGGGAGCAATAATAAGAAAATGGAAGATATACAAGGCCACTAATAATCTTCCTCGATCTGGGGCTCCACACAAGATCTCACCCTGTGGGGTCAAAATGATCACAAAAACTGTGAGCAAAAATCCCAGAAACACACGGGGGAATGTAATGCAACTTCAAGGCAGTTGCACACAACCTCCACCAGGGGGTGCAGGCAAGGAGAAACAGGTAGCACTCACAATGTAGCACCACAGTGCAAAGCGGGGAGCACCACTAGGAGGCAGCAAAGTAGTCAGACAGGCTGGTCGGCAACAAACAGGAAGACTAAGTACCAGAGGTCACAGCAATGCACGTGGTCAGAGACAAGCCAGAAATTGGAACCAAACAGGAACGTGGGATCCAAAATGTGAGACAGAAGACATGGTTGGGGTATGAGCCAAAGAGTCAAAGCCAGAAGGGAAATGTAGTAACAGAGATAGAAAGCAGGAGGCAGTGTTCAGAATTCAAGCCAAGTCATACACTGAAGGGTACCACCAAACACACACTAAGTCAGGGATTGGAAATGGGTCAGGCACAAAAAATGGGTAGTCAGAGCCAGAAGGATCACTAGGGTATATGGATCAGATGCTCAAGCCAGAGACTGGAACTATCACTCTCGAATGCTACCAGAAATGGCACCAATAAATCGCCACCCACGAGCAAAAGAGAGGCAGGAAAGGTTAACTCCACCATAACCAGGCCTGGGAAAGAAAGGCAAGGAGCAAACCTCTACTAGTAAAAGACCTGAATATATCTGGGACCACTGTAACAAAGGCTACCATAAGCAAGGCACACCATGCCTCCAGGGACTCAGTACATATCTGGGCCCGTCTTTAGTTTGCTAGAACATTTGGATTATCCAGAAGAGTATAGGGAGAATGTGTTATGATCTGATGAAACCAAAGTAAAACTGTTTGGTACAAACAAAACGTGTTGTGTTTGGAGGAGACAGAATGCTAAGTTGCATCCAAAGAACACCATACCTACTTTGAAGCATGGTGGTGACAACATCATGCTTTGGGGCTGTTTCTCTGCAAAGGGGCCAGGACGACTGATCCGTGTACATGAAAGAATGAATGGAGCAATGTATCATGAGATTTTGAGTGCAAACTTCCTTCCATCAGCAAGGGCATTGAAGATGAAACGTGGATAGGTATTTCAGCATGACAATGATCCCAAGCACACCGCCAGGGCAACAAAGGAATGGCTTCGTAAAAAGCGTATGAAGGTACTGGAGTGGCTTAGCCAGTCTCCAGATCTCAACCCCATAGAAAACCACAGGGAGGTGAAAGTCCGTGTTGCCCAGCAACAGGCCCAAAGATTAGATCTGCATGGAGGAATGGGCCAGCATACCACCAACAGTGTGTGCAAACCTTGTGAAGACTTACAGAAAACGTTTGACCTCTGTCACTGCCAGCAAAAGATATATAACAAAACATTGAGATTATCTTTTGTTAATGACCAAATACTTATTTTCCACCATGATTTGTAAAATAAATCTTGCCAAATCAGACAAGGTGATTTTCTGGATTTTTTTTACTCATTTTGACTCTCATAGTTGTGGTCTACCTATGATGTCAATTCCAGGCTTCTCTCATCTTTTTAAGTGGAAGAACTTGCACAATTGGTGGCTGACTGAATACTTTTTTCCCCACTGTAGATCTGTGCTGAAATAATGCCAATCTCCATTTTTTTTTCTTTCCCGCACTTACAGTGGGGCGGTGCAGTCTCTCAGCCTATCAGCAGTGCACACACACACTGCAATGTGCATGTGATGCACACAAGCAAGGGCATGTGTCATTGGCTGTGTATGTCACATGTCCTTGCCCTCTAAGAACCAGCCATTTTCCCCGTCGCCACCATTTCCTCACTGCTGCAGCTTAGTGTTATATGGCACCATTGCTGCTGTGGGCGTTATACAGTCAAAGAGTCTTTTTTTGCGTGCAAAGTTTCTGAGAGATAGGTTTAGGGAGTTTGGAGTCAGGACTAGTTGTAATATCAGCCCTTTTCAGGGGAGGTTACAGCAGTTCATAGCACTTTTTGCCAGGCAGGTCTGTGCCAGTGCTGTGCAAGTGTTTTTCATAGCATTTGGTGTAATGTAGTTCAGCCAATCCTTTTGGGCTAGTAGCATTGTCTGGTAGTCATCTGAGTATCCCGCCCGTGAAGCTAGCTACACCGCCTGTGTATCTGTGTATCTAAATTTTTACTGCATCTAACCCAGTAAATAGTTTTGAGCCTAGGAGCCTAGGAGCAGTGTCTGCACATCAGCAGAGTAGCCCGCCTGCGAAGGTAACTACACCGCCTGTGTATCTAAAATTTTACTGCATCTAAGCCAGTAAATTGTTGTGGGCCTAGGAGCAGTGTCTGCACGTCAGCGGAGTAGCCCGCCTGCGAAGGTAACTACACCGCATGTGTATCTAAATTTTTACTGCATCTAACCCAGTAAATTGTTTTGAGCCTAGGAGCAGTGTCTGCACGTCAGTGGAATAGCCCACCTGTGAAGCTAACTACACCGCCTGAGTATCTAAATTTTTACTGCATCTAGCCCAGTAAATAGTTTTGGGCCTAGAAGCAGTGTCTGCATGTCAGCAAAGTAGCCCACCTTTGAAGCTAGCTACAGTGCTGTGTATTTAAATTTTTACTGCATCTAACCAAGTAAATTGTTTTGGGCCTAGGAGCAGTGTCTGCACGTCAGTGGAGTAGCCCACCTGTGAAGTTAACTACACCGCCTGTGTATCTAAATTTTTACTGCATCTAACCCGGTAAATTATTTTGGACCTAGGAGCAGTGTCTGCACGTCAGTGGAGTAGCCCGCCTGTGAAGTTAACTACACCGCCTGTATATCTAAATTTTTACTGCATGTAACCCAGTAAATTGTTTTGGGCCTAGGAGCAGTGTCTGCACGTCAGTGGAGTAGCCCACCTGTGAAGCTAACTTCACTGCCTGTGTATCTAAATTTTTACTGCATCTAACCCAGTAAATTGTTTTGAGCCTAGGAGCAGTGTCTGCACGTCAGTGGAGTAGCCCGCCTGTGAAGTTAACTACACCACCTGTGTATCTATATTTTTACTGCATCTAACCCGGTAAATTGTTTTGGACCTAGGAGCAGTGTCTGCACGTCAGCGGAGTAGCCCACCTGTGAAGCTAACTACACCGCCTGGGTAGCTAAATTTTTACTGCATCTAACCCAGTAAATAGTTTGGGGCCTAGGAGCAGTGTCTGCACGTCAGCGGAGTAGCCCGCCTGTGAAGCCAGCTGCACCGCCTGTGTATCTAAATTTTTACTGCATCTAACCCAGTAAACTGTTTTGGGCCTAGGAGCAGTGTCTCCACATCAGCGGAGTAGCCTGCCTGTGAAGCTAACTATACCGCATGTGTATCTAAATTTTTACTGCAACTAACCCAGTAAATCCTTTTGGGTGTAGTACCACAATTTGGCCACTCAGTTCTGCTCGGTTTTCATCCATCGTTTTTTGTGCCAACAACTACAGATACAGAGTTGCCAATTAGTTAAGCACTAAAATGAGTGGCTAAAGGCCTGCTGCTGGTGGAAAGAGGAATAGGCATGTTGGAAAGGGAAAAAAAGGTTGTGTCCGTGGGGTAGGTGGTAAAGCAACAGTAACATCTGCAGAAGAAAGACCATCTTCCAGCCAAAGTAAGATGTCTACTTCTTTCGTGGACAATCTGATATGATCCCTTTCTTACGACCATCGCCACAAACATCACTAAAAATTCCAGATGAGGCACAAAAACAGCAGGTGCTTGAACGGATATCAAGTGCTCGTTCAAGTGGGCTCTCCTCCATGTCAACTTCAACATCACAACTACTCCTGTCCTCAGAGGTGTCACCCCAATCGCACTTTCTTCCTCACAGCTCCCAAGTCTCCAGCTGCACTTTTGAGTATGGGGTTACACAGATGGTTGAGTCTGCGGAGCTGTTTACTCATACTATCGCCTGGGAATCAGAGGTCTGCTCCAGAGCTTCTGTGAATCCAGATGAGGAAATGATCTGCACTGATGCCCAGAATCTTTGCGAGTCGGATCCAGGCCCAGATGAAGAAGGTTCTGAGCATAATATAATCCCTCGTTCCCAAACTGTAAGTCCTGTTGGTGGAGACAATGAGGAAGATGATGAGACTGAGATACCTGATTGGAATGAAAACTTGACTTTTCGGTCAGGGCAGGAAGAGGTTGGCTCTGAGGACGACGGGTGTGAGAACACACAGGATGATGATGACGAGGTTGGAGACCCCACTTACTGTCAATCCACAGTCTGCCAGTCCATGAGGTCAGCAGAGGAGGTGGAGGAGGATGCTAGTGACAAGTCTGACGACGAGGTTAGGATGTGCCTTCCTGGACAGAGACAGAGTACTGGAAGCACGTCAACAACTGCATCCTCAACCCCAACTGTGCCTCTGAGAAGAAGTCATGCTGGCTCTTCAGGTCGCACGGGCTCTAAGCCTTGCATAGCCTGGGCATTTTTTGACATCGCAAAGGATGACCCAACTCATGTTGTCTGAAAGATTTGTCAACAAAATCTCAGTAGAGGCCAAAAAATCACTAGCTTGAGTACTTCATGCATGAAACATCACATGGATATGATGCATAAGTTGCAGTGGGAAGCTCACTGTGCTACAATGCAGCCTAGTGGGCCGGGTCAACCACCGTCTGCCCCATCAAGTGCATCCGTGTCCTCTTCATCCTCTGTGACTGTGGGGACAGCAGTCGCACATGATTTTGGACGCAGACCTTCCATCTCTTTACTTGCAACAGCCAGTGTGATTGGCAGGTCATCAGGACATTTGCAAGTGGAAACACCTGCTGTTATTGAGCACTCTCTGACATGGGGACCACATTTTGATCAAGGCAACATAACATCTCCGCCTGCACCTTCCTCACAGACCACCCTACTCAACCCCATCTAAGCACGGCAGCCAGCCCTCAATCCCTCAGATGTGGACAAGTAAAATACCATTTCCTCCTAGCCATGTCAAAGCTAAGAGGTTGAATTTCACCATCTGCAAGCTGTTGGCTACAGAAATGTTGCCTTTCCGCCTGGTGGACACAGAGGATTTTTGAGACCTTATGTCTGTCGCAGTGCCCCAGTACCAGATGCCCAGTCGCCACTACTTCTCAAAGAAAGTTGTGCCTGTGCTACACCAGCATGTCGCACAAAACATCACCGCTTCCTTGAGAAACTCTGTGTATGACAGGGTGCATTTCACTACAGACACTTGGACGAGTAGACAGGGACAGGGGAATTACATGTCGGTGACTGGGCACTGGGTAACTATGGTGACATCAGGAGAAGGGGCTGCTGTCCAAGTCTTGCCGTCCCCATGAGTTGCTTGTCAATCCTCTGTATCTAGAAGTTCCTCCACTGATTCTGCCTCCTCAATCTTCTCTCGGTCCTCCACCTGCATCCAAAGCCTGTCTGGTAATTCCACCCACGTTCTAACTGCGCAGAATGAATCCTGCACACCTCCTTACTATGCTGTCACCATGGCACAACGGCATCAGGCAGTGTTTACATTGAAATGTCTGGAAAATGTGAGTCACACAGCTGTGTGACTCACACAACTCCTCATCTGTGAGACTCACACAGCTGAGGAGTTGTGGTCAGCTCTGGAGACCGAGTTCCATCAATGGCTGTCTCCTCTCAACCTGCAGCCAGGGAAAGTCGTGTGCGACAATGCTGCAAACCTTGGTGCAGCCCTTCGCCGGGGCAATGTCACACATGTGCCTTGTATGGCTCACGTTTTGAACCTGGTTGTCCAGCAATTTTTATCCAACTATCCCCGACTAGATAGGCTTCTGCAGAAGGCATGGTCGCTGTGTGCTCACTTCTGCCATTCGCATCCCGCAGCTGAACGACTTACATCTCTACAGAAGTCGTTGGGCCTGCCAGTTCACCGGCTGAAATGCGATTTGCCCACATTCAACTCGGCACATGTTGCAGCTAATGTGGCAGCACTGACGACCCCTGGTGCAATATGTTATGACGTATAGCCTGGGCCAACGAGATCCAGAGGTGGGGCAAATCACGCTGCAGGAGTGGTTTCAGAACAGGGACCTATGCACCCTTCTGCACAGTTTTGAAATAGTGACGAAGATGTTTAGTGCTGACGATGCCATTATCAGCATGACTATTCCGGTGATTTACATGCTGGATTACACCTTAAACAGTTTTCAGAGTCAGGTGGTGGAACAAGATGAGGAGGAACAGGAGGAGTTGTATGCGGAAGGGATAATATCTCAAAGGTCGAGACGGTCGGCAGCACCAAGGTTGCTGGTATTGGAGGCTGGGGAGAGGGATTACCGAGGGTGCATGGTAGCAGCCAAACTGTTGAGGAAAGCGCAGGAGGCGAGGAAGAAGTGGAGGACGAACTGGCGCTGGGTATGGAAGACTCATCAGATGAGGGAGACCTTGATCAAATTTCTGTTGTGCGAGGTTGGGGGGAGAGGGCAGAGGAAGGAAGCATGATTCTCACCTCGCTGCCACCAAGACAACAAGGACTTGGTCCTCCTGGATGCGCAAGACACATGAGTGCCTTCTTGCTGCACTACCTGCACCATGACCCTCAGATTGTCAGAATCCGAAGTAATGCTGACTACTGGGTTGCCACACTTTTAGATCCCCGGTACAAAAGTACATTTGCCAAAATAATTCCTGCCATAGAAAGGGATTCACGCATGCAGGAGTATCTGCAGAGACTGTTACAGAATCTTACACCTGCTTTTCCACAAAACACCAGCGGTGCACGTAGTGAATCTCTGAGTTCTTACTTGCCAACCGTGGGATTATCGATCACTCAAGCCGTAACAGTAACATTGTATCTGGTGGTAACAGCAATTTTTTCCAATAGTTTCAAGATTTTTTTAGACCATCCTTTGCAAGGCCACAGAGACAAAAAGGCTGACGCATAGGCAACGCCTAGAGAGGATGGTACAGGAGTATCTCCAAGTTAACATCGATGCCATGACTGTGGAACTGGACCCTTGCTCATTTTTGGCTTCCAATCTTGAAAAATGGCCTGAGCTCACCACTCACGCCTTGGAGATCTTGTCGTGCCCCACAGCTAATGTTCTCTCTGATCGTGTATTCAGCGCTGCTGGTGGTGTGCTGACAGATAAGCGCATGCGGCTGTCCAGTGACAATGTAGACAGACTAACGTTTATCAAGATGAACAAATCCTGGATCCGCAAGGACTTTTCTACCCCTGTGTCATCCTGGGGAGACTAAAAGCTTGATGATTTTTGAAAATCACCTCACCAACCATTTAAAAAAACTCTGACGAAATTGATGCCACTTAAGTGGTGTCTGTGGCTGAATTTTTGGAAAAAATGGAGACTCTTTTTGGAGTCCCTTTGCTGTGTTTTACATGACTTTTCCATCATCAATTCCAGGTGGGTGGGGTCATCTGCAGAGTTGTTTACTCATACTATGGCCTGGGATTCAGAGGTCTGCTCCAAAGCTTCAGTGTCTGCTAGTCAGCAGAGTAGCACACCCTTGAAGCAAGCTACATCACCTGTTTATCTAAGTACTACTTCTTAACTGCATCTAGCCCAGGAAATGCTTTTGGGCCTAGTAGCATTTTGTACGACTCAGCAGAGTACCCCACCCATGAAGCAAGCTATACCGCCTGTTTACCTAAGTAGAATTTTTTAACGGCATCTAGCCCAGGAAATCCTTTTGGGCCTAGTAGAATTTTGTGCTACTCAGCAGAGTACCCCCCATAAAGTAAGCTACACTGCCTCTTTATCTAAGTACTAATTTTTAACTGCATCTAGCCCAGGCAATACTTCGGGCCTAGTAGCAATTTCTGCTACTCAGCAGAGTACCCAACCCATGAAGCAAGCTACACCGCCTGTTTATCTAAGTACTACTTTTTAACTGCATCTAGCCCAGGAAATCCTTTTTGGCCTAGTAGCATTTTGTGCTACTCAGCAGAGTACCCCACCCATGAAGCAAGCTATACCGCCTGTTTACCTAAGTAGAATTTTTTAACGGCATCTAGCCCAGGAAATCCTTTTGGGCCTAGTAGAATTTTGTGCTACTCAGCAGAGTACCCCCCATAAAGTAAGCTACACTGCCTCTTTATCTAAGTACTAATTTTTAACTGCATCTAGCCCAGGCAATACTTCGGGCCTAGTAGCAATTTCTGCTACTCAGCAGAGTACCCAACCCATGAAGCAAGCTACACCGCCTGTTTATCTAAGTACTACTTTTTAACTGCATCTAGCCCAGGAAATCCTTTTTGGCCTAGTAGCATTTTGTGCTACTCAGCAGAGTACCCCACCCATGAAGCAAGCTACACTGCCTGTTTACCTAAGTACTATTTTTTAACAGCATCTAGCCCAGGAAATCCTTTTGGCCTAGTAGCATTTTGTGCTACTCAGCAGCGTACCCCACCCATGAAGCAAGCTACATCGCCTGTTTGTCTAATGGCTAATTTTTAACTGCATCTAGCCCAGGCAATACTTCGGGCCTAGTAGCAATTTCTGCTACTCAGCAGAGTACCACACCCATGAAGCAAGCTACACCGCCTTCTTCCTTTCTCAATCTAACCCCTTTGCTCTGGGGTGTCCACTCTCCCTCCAGCTCTCTCCTTCTCACAGGTGGACTACCGCGTGTGTTCACACTGTGGCGAATCTTTTGGGTCCAAGCATAAGAAGTCATCGAGGTAATGGATAATATGTGCCCCCTTAGAAACGTCCATGATGACCCATTCGATGAAGCAACTAAACGCCTCAAATAGTGAGCAGGATATGGAGCACCCCATGGGCAAACAGCGATCTATGTAGTACGCTCCTTCACAGAAGCAGCCCAATGGGAAGACACTATTCGGAGGCATAGGTAGTAACCGGAATACTCCCTCAATGTCTGTTTTAGCCGTTAGGGTGCCCCTTCCTAACTTCTTGACCCGCATGATTGCCTCGTCAAAGGAGGTACAGTACATAGTACTGTACTTCGTTCCGTGTCGATGTTGTCCTTTACTGACCTGCCCCTTGGATATGACAAATGGTGGATTAGTCTGTTAGGTGTCGAGTTCCCGCCTCTGCACAGAGGGAATCTCGCACCATCTCTGCTGCGGTCTCCCATTCTTCTCCAGCCGCAGTGGAGTCTGCTCAGCGGAGACGTCAGTTCCAGCGTCTTGCTCAGTCTCACTCTGTTACTGCTGCTTTTCCAGCTTCTGCCATTGAAGCCAGTGCTGGGCAGCGGCGAGCAGACGCTTCTGGGACTAAGTCCTACTTTGCACACACTGAGCATGCCCAGGGCAAGATCTCTCAGTGGAGATCTAGGGTCACATGCTCAGGTACTGCAGCGACTTCCATTGCTCCTTCTCATGGAAGGTCCTGTAGGTACTAGGACTAAGTTCTGCTTTGCACACTGAGCATGCCCAGGGCAAGATCTCTCAGTGGAGATCTAGGGTCACATGCTCAGGTACTGCAGCAATTCCATTGGTCCTTCTTTGAAAGGTCCTATACGTGCTGCAGCTATTTAAGGCTCGCATGGCCGCACAGCCATGCGCTAGTGTACATTTGTAAACGTATGTGTGTTGTGAGTGAAAGTCGCTCTTTAAATAACCCTCCCTATTGGATGACTGTTCGCGGAAGGTGTATGATTGCTATCTTGTGCCCGACTTACCCAACAGCATGTTACACACTAATACAGCGTCTAGTTGCTGTGTCCGCCAGTGCGGCGCCTTGCACTTTCACAGCGCTTTCCTGACCCAAGCCTGGATGGTTAGTGGCATCCACCAGTGCGGCACCGCACACACTCTCGTGCATTCCTTTGTTATTATTTTGGTTATGCTGACACCCCAGTTGCGGTGTCGACCGCAAGTAGTCTACACAGCCTCAGATCCCAAGTCTTAGGACTGAGCTCGGAGACTCCTTGCTTGTGCTCTTGTGTGCGGTACCACGGTCCTGTGACTTAACAGGGTTCGCTTCCTTCACACAGGGTGAAGTTAACCCGTGTGTATTCACATTGTACCGCCATATAGTCCGTCATTACTTGGCAGCAGGTTTCATCTCTGCACGGTGGACCCCGGGCTGCGAACGCACCTTATTCTACCTATCTTATTATTTGGTGCGTTCCGCTAGCCCTAACATAGTCGGAATGTATTGGGTTCCTATTTTGGCACAACTCCCAACGGGGATACCATTACGTCTTCTAAGGAAAATGTTCTGAATGGACCCCATTCTGCCTAAAGATATATATATATATATATATATTTTTTTTTTTTTTTTGTCACGATGTCTGGGTGTTGGTAGGGTGATTTTAGATTTTTACTCCAGCCTTTCTTGATTTTAGAAGGGCATGACATGCCTATATCTGTGTCTCCTCCTCCTTTTACTCCTCCACCTCTTTTCTTTTCGATGACTATATGTAGTTGTGACTTTTCCATGTGTTTGTTGTGTCTTCTGAGCAGTTTGTCAGCTTTTGGACACCTTTTAAGGTGTTTTCTATGTGTTTGCATGTGTTTGTGTTTGCCTGCCATTGGGTTCGAAGGTGTTCGTCGAACGTTCGACGAACATTCGTTGAACATGCCCCAATTCGATGAACCAAACTCAAAAACTAGGGGGGTGGCTCAACAATAGTTAACAGAGTGTACTGTTACTTGCTGCCTTTTATGTAGATTTCTACACTGCTTACGTGTTTTCATATACTATTTGCTGCTACATATGTCCATTTAATTAATAGCCATTGTGTCCTTTATCCTGCAAACATATTTCTGCCAGCATTGTTGCATTACATCTAGCTATGCAATTAGTACAGTATGTTTTGTTGCATTTCATCTATGATGTACTATATATGGGAGGTCTGTTTCCTCTTTACATTTAAGATGTTTATGTCATCTTATTTCCCTATGTTTATTTTTTATTCTGATTTGTCTGTACCGCAATGTTATTTTTCATATACATTTATTTAATAATAATCATTATTTGCTTTTTTTATCAATTAGTTGCCCTCATTATAGTGCTTTGTAAAAAGCACTATATTGTTATTCCACCGTAGTCAACTTCTTCTTCTTCTTCTTATTATTCAGTCCGCAATTAATGCGGCCCGAACCGCTGCACGCACAGACTCCAGTGAGGTGTCATTTCGAAGCCAGCGTTCCTGAGAGGTGTGCTAAGTATTTTTCGTGTCGATCGGATTTGTAGTTTTGGCGCAATTGGCGTTTGAAAATTTTGTCTCAATGCATTTCAATGGGGAATTGGCTGATTTCTGAGGCAATTTCAAAATAACTGCCAACTGCCACCTGGCTGATTAGCTCATTGCTATGTGCAGTCAGACCCAGTTACTATGCCGACGCCTACAAACTCTACATGACCCCACCAGGACACAATTTTGCCAGATAATATCAGCTCTTAAAGTGACCCGCACACCAAATCTGACCCTGAGGTGCCCAGCCCACCAAATCGGACGCTGAGGGGCCCCACTCACCAAATCAGACCCAGAGGGGCCCCGCCCACCAAATCGTCCCCTGAGGGGCCCCGCCCACCAAATCGTCCCCTGAGGGGCCCCGCAAACCAAATCGGACCCTGAAGGGCCCCGTCCACCAAATTGGACTCAGAGGGGCCCCGCCCACCAAATCGGCCCCTGAGAGGCCCCGCCCACCAAATCGGCCCCTGAGGGGCCCCGCCCACCAAATTGGACTCAGAGGGGCCCCGCCTACCAAATCGGCCCCAGAGGGGCCCCGCCCACCAAATCGGACCCAGAGGGGCCCCACCCACCAAATCGGACCCTGAGGGGCCCCGCCCACCAAATCGGACCCTGAGGGGCCCCACCCACCAAATCGGACCCTGAGGGGCCCGCCCACCAAATCGGACCCTGAGGGGCCCCGCCCACCAATTCGGACCCTGAGGGGCCCCACCCACCAAATCGGACCCTGGGGGGCCTCGCCCACCAAATCGGACCCTGAGGGGCCCCACCCACCAAATCGGACCCTGAGGGGCCCTGCCCACCAAATCAGCGCCTGGAGGTCACCCAAGTGTGAAAGTCTTGCAGGGGCAGCCCAGGCACCATCCCAAAGCACTATCTGTAGTTCCTTCAGGAAATACCCATCTAGTTATACTTTATTCTCTCTTAAGGGGATATCTATTTTGTTGTATGTTTCCAATTTGAGAAAGTAGTTTTTTTTCGGTTTTATATTATTTATTTAGGGGGTCCTTTATCTATTTTTGGTGGAGAAAATTATACATTGACTTGTCATAAAGAGGTTGAATAATTTTGAGACTTCAGTAGTCATTAAAAGTGTCAGTTTCAGTAGAAACTGGAGGAACCGTTTGTTATATTAGTTGTGTTAAGCTATTTAAATTACTCTTGTTTCATTTGTGTACTGCAAACTGCTGACATTTTGTACATTTTGATAATAAATCTGTTTGGAAATGGTAGATTAATATTTTTGATTGCAAGTGTATGTATGTTTTAGATCTCCGTTTTTAAATTGTGCCTGGCGACCAATATATTCCCTTACCTATATACTGCATAATGTTACTTTATACTTTATAGTCTAACAACAGAAAAAAAGGTGGCACTCACCATCCAGTAAAACATAACTTTATTTAGTCCATAACATGGGCACAGTGGCAGAGGAGCGCATACCTTCTGTGGACGACGGCCGTTTCGTGCTTTTTTCTGTTTTTGGACTATAATTGATTTATTTTTTGGTGTGCACCTGTATTCTCTCAGTTGTCTGACGTCCAGCCTACACTCAGGTAGATTTCTATCTCAACTGAGATAACCACAGAAGTAAGTGCCGGCAATACACCTCTTTTTGAACGATTACTTTGTATTTTAGTTTATTGTACTTGATGAAAATTCCCATCTGAAGCTAAAACTTGTAAATTTTGCAATGCTATTAATGTCAATAAAGCATACATAGCTTAAAGGGAACCTGTCACCCCGAAAATCGCGGGTGAGGTAAGCCCACCGGCATCAGGGGCTTATCTACAGCATTCTGTAATGCTGTAGATAAGCCCCCAATGTTACCTGAAAGAGGAGAAAAAGACGTTATATTATACTCACCCAGGGGCGGTCCCACTGCTGGTCAGGTCAAACGGGCGTCTCCGGTCTGCTGCGGCGCCTCCCATCTTCATTACAAGACGTCCTCTTCTGATCTTCAGCCATGGCTCCGGCGCAGGCGTACTTTGCTCTGCCCTGTTGAGGGCAGAGGATAGTACTGCAGTGCGCAGGCGCCGGAAAGGTCAGATGCCCGGCGCCTGCGCACTGCAGTACTTTGTCTGCCCTCAACAGGGCAGAGCAAAGTACGCCTGCGCCGGAGCCGTGGCTGAAGATCAGAAGAGGACGTCTTGTAATGAAGATGGGAGGCGCCGCAGCGGACCAGAGACGCCCATCCGACCGAACCAGCAGCAGGACTGCCCCTGGGTGAGTATAATATAACGTCTTTTTCCCCTCTTTCAGGTAACATCGGGGGCTTATCTACAGCATTACAGAATGCTGTAGATAAGCCCCTGATGCCGGTGGGCTTACCTCACCCGCGAATTTCGGGGTGACAGGTTCCCTTTAAGTACAAATGTTGGGACCTGCATTTTCTTTAGACATGCTACATCCTGCCTGCTTCTGCCCCAACTGACCCAAACTAATTTTGACCTTTTTGTAAGATTTATAAAAAAAAGAACAACTATACTATATTTCTAAAAAAATCCATGTTTCATGTGGAAAAAATATCAAACTCATTAAACACATGCAACTTCTTCCAAGTTATAAGACAGTAAATAAAAGCATAAGAAAATTGCTCAATTTGCTTTGGTCATTACAGCCGACAATGCATCTAAGGCCGGAGTCACACTAGAGAGAAATATGGATGAGTGCTATGCGAGAAAAAAATCGCACTGCACTCGGAAGAATGTTAATCTATGGGGCAGCTCCCATCAGTTTTTTTCTCAGCTGTATTATAAGTCCGAGTAAAATCGCAAAATGCTGCGACTGACTTGCATAGTATATCGGCCGAAACTCACCAATGAAAGTCTATGGTGCGAGAAAAACTCACACACCACACGGAACATCAGTGTGACTTTCGAGAAATACGCACCGGTGTCCTTTAGAAAAGGCGGCAATTCAGTGCAGTTTGATGTAAAATCACACTGACAGGTTGAAATAGAATAGATAAAATAAATGTCTACACATAGTATAGGTAGGTGTGTATATATATATATATATATATGTACATATATATATATATATATATCATTGACAGTGGGATTGGCATCTGCACCGTCGCAGCTACAGCCACAAAATTTTGCACAGTCACACGTCTGGACCCCGAGAGCGTCATAGGCTATGTTGTGAGGCGAAATTTTTACCCTGCGCGTTCCAATTCACCAAACAATTTTGCCCCTATCTACATAGTGGGTAAAAAGTGAAAGGAAAAGTGTTGGAGGCAAATTGACAGCTGCCAGATGTGAACAAGGGGGACTTAAAGAGTGAGAGCGATGGCGCCAAAGAGTATATACCGTACAGTTGCTAAGGTGGGGCCCCGACATGGGATACTCACCACACACAGGGATATGAACACACATTTCACCACACATACACCAACCTCGCCACATATAAGTCAAAACACAAAAGTCACCGCTCAAAACTCGCCACGCGCAAAACTCGCCACATGCAGGGCCGGTTTTAGGCAAAGTGGGGCCCTAGGCAAAGTTTAAAATAGGGCCCCAAATGTTAACATATTGCACATCACGCAGAAGCATTTTGGTTGTACTTACATGCACTGATCTCAGGCCGCTAAACGAGTGTGATCGAGCCTCTTTCCCAGCCTCTTTCCACCGTCTGAGAAAGAATGATGGGGATAGAACCATCACTAATAGATCACTAACAGATCACCATACAGTATCATGTTATCAGCAGTACATCTACTGTTTACACCGGCGATGTGCTGCTGAGAACAAGGATTTTTATTCCGGCATAAACAATCCAATCACCAAATGAATATGCTGCATTTTGCTTGTTTGGTAAAATACACCCCATACTCCTCCATATATTATAATGTACACCACAGTCCTCCATATTGTAAAATGTATAATACACTCCTCATAATCCTCCATATAGTATTATACACTTCCCATAGTCCTCCATATAGTATAATACACTCCTCATAGTCCTCCATATATTAAAATATACTCCTCAGTCCTCCATATAGCATAATACACTCCTCACAGTGCTCCATAAAGTATAATGCACCGCCATAGTCATCCATGTACAGTGGGGCAAAAAAGTATTTAGTCAGTCAGCAATAGTGCAAGTTCCACCACTTAAAAAGATGAGAGGTGTCTGTAATTTACATCATAGGTAGACCTCAACTGTGGGAGACAAACTGAGAAAAAAAAATCCAGAAAATCACATTGTCTGTTTTTTTAGCATTTTATTTGCATATTATGGTGGAAAATAAGTATTTGGTCAGAAACAAAATTTCATCTCAATACTTTGTAATATATCCTTTGTTGGCAATGACAGAGGTCAAACGTTTTCTGTAAGTCTTCACAAGGTTGCCACACACTGTTGTTGGTATGTTGGCCCATTCCTCCATGCAGATCTCCTCTAGAGCAGTGATGTTTTTGGCTTTTCGCTTGGCAACACGGACTTTCAACTCCCTCCAAAGGTTTTCTATAGGGTTGAGATCTGGAGACTGGCTAGGCCACTCCAGAACCTTGAAATGCTTCTTACGAAGCCACTCCTTCGTTGCCCTGGCGGTGTGCTTTAGATCATTGTCATGTTGAAATACCCAGCCACGTTTCATCTTCAATGCCCTTGCTGGTGGAAGGAAGTTTGCACTCAAAATCTCACGATACATGGCCCCATTCATTCTTTCATGTACCCGGATCAGTCGTCCTGGCCCCTTTGCAGAGAAACAGCCCCAAAGCATGATGTTTCCACCACCATGCTTTACAGTAGGTATGGTGTTTGATGGATGCAACTCAGTATTCTTTTTCCTCCAAACACGACAAGTTGTGTTTCTACCAAACAGTTCCAGTTTGGTTTCATCAGACCATAGGACATTCTCCCAAAACTCCTCTGGATCATCCAAATGCTCTCTAGCAAACTTCAGACGGGCCTGGACATGTACTGGCTTAAGCAGTGGGACACGTCTGGCACTGCAGGATCTGAGTCCATGGTGGCGTAGTGTGTTACTTATGGTAGGCCTTGTTACATTGGTCCCAGCTCTCTGCAGTTCATTCACTAGGTCCCCCCGCGTGGTTCTGGGATTTTTGCTCACCGTTCTTGTGATCATTCTGACCCCACGGGGTGGGATTTTGCGTGGAGCCCCAAATCGAGGGAGATTATCAGTGGTCTTGTATGTCTTCCATTTTCTAATTATTGCTCCCACTGTTGATTTCTTCACTCCAAACTGGTTGGTTATTGCAGATTCAGTCTTCCCAGCCTGGTGCAGGGCTACAATTTTGTTTCTGGTGTCCTTTGACAGCTCTTTGGTCTTCACCATAGTGGAGTTTGGAGTCAGACTGTTTGAGGGTGTGCACAGGTGTCTTTTTATACTGATAACAAGTTTAAACAGGTGCCATTACTACAGGTAATGAGTGGAGGAAAGAGGAGACTCTTAAAGAAGAAGTTACAGGTCTGTGAGAGCCAGAAATCTTGATTGTTTGTTTCTGACCAAATACTTATTTTCCACCATAATATGCAAATAAAATGATAAAAAAACAGACAATGTGATTTTCTGGATTTTTTTTTCTCAGTTTGTCTCCCATAGTTGAGGTCTACCTATGATGTAAATTACAGACGCCTCTCATCTTTTTAAGTGGTGGAACTTGCACTATTGCTGACTGACTAAATACTTTTTTGCCCCACTGTAATACAATTCACTTCCCATAGTATAATGCACCCCATAGTTCTTCATATAGTATATAAAAATAAAGATTATTATTATTATTATATAGTATAACGTATTCCCCATAGTCCTCAATACAATATAATGCAGCCCACATATAGTATAATGCAGCCACCACCTCACAGAGTATAATGCAGCCACCCCACAGAGTATAATGCAGCCCCCCCACAGAGTATAATGTAACCTGCCTATAGAATATAATGCAGCCCCCCACAGTATACAGCAGAGCCCACAGTAGTATACAGCACTGCCCACAGTAGTATACAGCAGAGCCCACAGTAGTATACAGCATAGCCCACAGTAGTATACAGCAGAGCCCACAGTAGTATACAGCAGAGCCCACAGTAGTATACAGCACTGCCCACAGTAGTATACAGCAGAGCCCACAGTAGTATACAGCAGAGCACACAGGAGTATACAGCACAGCTCACATCCCCCCTTCCCTCCCCGCCTCTCTCCTCCCGAGAAAGGCCTCACAGTCCAGTAAAAAAAAAAAAAAAAACACAAGCTCCTTACCTCTCCCTGAGCCCGCGCTGCTCCCTGCTCCTGTGTCAGCGGCTGCCGCTGCACTGCCTGGGTCACAGTGAGTGCGCGCGCACCCGCTGTGTCAGAGGCAGAGTGGGGAATGGTAGGAGAGGGAGTGTCAGGTGACGCTCTCTCGTCCATCATTGCTTTGAACTGTACCGGCAGACGCCGGTATAGTTCAATGCGGCAAAGGAGTCGGTGCTGCCTCCCAGGGGCCCCATAGCGGCTGCGTGACTTGCTGCTAGCTGGGGGCCCCTTTGGGAGTGGGGGCCCCAGGCAGCTGCCTGGTCTGCCTGCCCCTAACGCCGGCCCTGGCCACATGCAAAACTAGGCTCACGCAAAACTTGCCACACGTGCAAAACTCACCACATGGAATACTTGCCACATGCAAAACTTGCAAACGTGGAAAAATTGCCACATACACAAAAGTTGTAACACGTGCAAAAGTTGCCTCACACAAAACTTGCACATACTCAAAACGCACCACACACAAAACTTGCCACGCGCAAAACTCACCATGCGCAAAACTTGCTGCACACAACTTGCTATGCTAGCCTGTCACATGCAACTCGACACACGAAAAGTTGCTACACGCATGTCGCCACACAAAATTCATCTCACAAAAGTCGCTACATGCATGTAGCCACATGCAACTCAACACACACAACTTGACACATGAAACTCGCCCTAAAACACACACAAGTCTGGTATTATCCTTCAAAAATAAAAATCTGATTAATAAGCAGATAAACTACAAGAGCAACAAATGTACCATATAGGAAATACGACAGCTGTCAGTCACATGACCTGTCTATTATGTGTACGTGTGAGCTAATATATACTGCCAGGGGGAGGGCTTCCTGTAGGATAGGGATTTATCAGGCTGCCAATTTAGCTTACAAATACTGAGGTAAATATACTGACCAAATAACGTGTGAATGCGGTCTAATACAGGAGGAGATGACATACAGATATATACTATATACAGGAGAGATGACACAGAGTTATATACTATATACAGGGGGAGATGGCACACAGGTATATACTATATACATGAGGAGATCACACACAGGTATATACTATATACAGGAGGAGATGACTTACAGATATATACGATATACAGGAGGAGATGACACACAGATATATACTATATACAGGGGAGATGACACACAGATATATACTATATACAGGAGAGATGACACAGAGTTATATACTATATACAGGGGGAGATGGCACACAGGTATATACTATATACATGAGGAGATCACACACAGGTATATACTATATACAGGAGGAGATGACACACGTATATACGATATACAGGAGGAGATGACATGTATATACTATGTACAGGAGCAGATGACACACAGGTATATACTATATACAGGAGCAGATGACACACAGGTATATACTATATACAGCAGGAGATGACATACAGGTACATACTATATACAGGAGGAGATGACACACAGGTATATACTATATACAGGAGCAGATGACACACAGGTATATACTATATACAGGAGGAGATGACTTACAGATATATACGATATACAGGAGGAGATGACATGTATATACTATGTACAGGAGCAGATGACACACAGGTATATACTATACACAGGAGCAGATGACACACAGGTATATACTATATACAGGAGGAGATGACACACAGCTATCTATATATATATATAATTGTCTAAGGGTTTTTCTGTCTGTCTGTCCTGGAAATCCCAGCTGTCTGATTGGTCGAGGCCGCGCGGCCTCGACCAATCAGAGACCGGCACAGCATAGACGTAGAAATCCCGCGTCTCTGATTGGTCGAGGCCGCCAGGCCTCGACCAATCAGCAACGGGCACAACGACGATGATGTCATAATGGTTGCCATGGCGACAATGATGTCATAAAGGTTGCCTCGACCAATCAGCGACGGGCACAGCGACGATGATGTCATAATGGTTGCCATGGCGACAATGATGTCATAAAGGTTGCCTCGACCAATCAGCGACGGGCACAGCGACGATGATGTCATAATGGTTGCCATGGTGACGATGATGTCATAAAGGTTGCCTCGACCAATCAGCGACGGGCACAGTCTGCCGCGAATTCTGGAATCATCATTGTCCATATACTACGGGGACATGCATATTCTAGAATACCCGATGCGTTAGAATCGGGCCACAATCTAGTATACTATATACAGGAGGAGATGACACACGTATATACTATATACAGGAGATGACATACAGGTATATACTATATAAAAGAGGAGATGACACATAGGTATATAGAGGAAGAGATGACATACAGCAGGTATATACTATATACAGGGGAGATGACATACAGGAATATACTATAGACAGGAGATGACATACAGGTTTATACTATATATAGGAGGAGATGACATACAGGTATATACTATATACAGGAGGAGATGACACATAGGTATATACAATATACAGGAGGAGAATGCATACAGCAGGCATATACTATTTACAGGGGAGATGACATACAGGTATATACTATATACAGGAGATGACATACAGATGTATACTATATATAAGGGAGATGACAAACATGTATATACTGAGGGGAAAATGAAAAGTGTGAGGTGAAAATGAGGGGTGTGAGGTGAAAATGAAAAGGTGTGAGTGCAAAATGAGAGGAGTGAGGAAAAATAGTGGAGTAATCGGAAAATGACAGATGTGAGGTTGAAATGACAAGTGTTAGGGGGGAATGAGAGGAGTGAGGGGAAAAATGAGAGGTGTAAGGGAGAAAATGAGAGATGTGAGGGGGAAAATGAGAGGCGTGATGGGAAAATAAGAGAAGTGAGGTGCTATAACGAACCACAGATATTTACTATGCCCAGGCAATGCCGGGCTATTCAGCTAGTATATATATACAGTGGGGCAAAAAAGTATCAAGTCAGTCAGCAATAGTGCAAGTTCCACCACTTAAAAAGATGAGAGGCGTCTGTAATTTACATCATAGGTAGACCTCAACTATGGGAGACAAACTGAGAAAAAAAAATCCAGAAAATCACATTGTCTGTTTTTTTAACATTTTATTTGCATATTATGGTGGAAAATAAGTATTTGGTCAGAAACAAACAATCAAGATTTCAGGCTCTCACAGACCTGTAACTTCTTCTTTAAGAGTCTCCTCTTTCCTCCACTCATTACCTGTAGTAATGGCACCTGTTTAAACTTGTTACAGTATAAAAAGACACCTGTGCACACCCTCAAACAGCCTGACTCCAAACTCCACTATGGTGAAGACCAAAGAGCTGTCAAAGGACACCAGAAACAAAATTGTAGCCCTGCACCAGGCTGGGAAGACTGAATCTGCAATAGCCAACCAGCTTGGAGTGAAAAAATCAACAGTGGGAGCAATAATTAGAAAATGGAAGACATACAAGACCACTGATAATCTCCCTCGATCCGGGGCTCCACGCAAAATCCCACCCCGTGGGGTCAGAATGATCACAAGAACGGTGAGCAAAAATCCCAGAACCACGCGGGGGGACCTAGTGAATGAACTGCAGAGAGCTGAGACCAATGTAACAAGGCCTACCATAAGTTACACACTACGCCACCATGGACTCAGATCCTGCAGTGCCAGACGTGTCCCACTGCTTAAGCCAGTACATGTCCGGGCCCGTCTGAAGTTTGCTAGAGAGCATTTGGATGATCCAGAGGAGTTTTGGGAGAATGTCCTATGGTCTGATGAAACCAAACTGGAACTGTTTGGTAGAAACACAACTTGTCGTGTTTGGAGGAAAAAGAATACTGAGTTGCATCCATCAAACACCATACCTACTGTAAAGCATGGTGGTGGAAACATCATGCTTTGGGGCTGTTTCTCTGCAAAGGGGCCAGGACGACTGATCCGGGTACATGAAAGAATGAATGGGGCCATGTATCGTGAGATTTTGAGTGCAAACCTCCTTCCATCAGCAATGGCATCGAAGATGAAACCTGTCTGGGTCTTTCAACATGACAATGATCCAAAGCACACCGCCAGGGCAACGAAGGAGTGGCTTCGTAAGAAGCATTTCAAGGTCCTGGAGTGGCCTAGCCAGTCTCCAGATCTCAACCCTATAGAAAACCTTTGGAGGGAGGGAGGGAGTTGAAAGTCCGTGTTACCAAGCGAAAAGCCAAAAACATCACTGCTCTAGAGGAGATCTGCATGGAGGAATGGGCCAACATACCAACAACAGTGTGTGGCAACCTTGTGAAGACTTTCAGAAAACGTTTGACCTCTGTCATTGCCAACAAAGGATATATTACAAAGTATTGAGATGAAATTTTGTTTCTGACCAAATACTTATTTTCCACCATAATATGCAAATAAAATGTTAAAAAAACAGACAATGTGATTTTCTGGATTATTTTTTCTCAGCTTGTCTACCATAGTTGAGTTCTACCTATGATGTAAATTACAGACGCCTCTCATCTTTTTAAGTGGTGGAACTTGCACTATTGCTGACTGACTAAATACTTTTTTGCCCCACTGTATATATATATATATATATATATATATACATCTTTATACTTCATAGAGAGTTAGATAGTAGAATAGCAGATAATTCAATTGTCGGGTTCTGTAAAATCATTGTAGAACCCGACAGGATATGAAACATGGTTTACATACAGTAAACCATTGCATATACGTTAGATTTATATATGTCACTAGCTAATAATGTTAGTAGTGTGTGTGTGTGTAAAATTTCCGAGCTGTAGGTGTGAAATTAAAGAATTAATTCACGGAAAATACTGGTGTGGGCTTCCTCGCAATTTTTTCCACCAGAGAGGGAAAGCCAGTGACTGAGGGCAGATATTAATAGACTGGAGAGGGACCATGGTTATTACCCCCGGCTACAAAAATCTGCCCCCAGCCACCCCAGAAAAGGAGCATCTGTAAGCATGGGAAAATGCTCAGAAACGTTCCCACGCTAATGAGTTCATGTCCGGTCAGGCAGGGAGTCTGCAAAGCTTTTCATTCATGCCTTCCAAACTTTTGGTCTGTACTGAATGTGTCTCACTGACATATACTGTAAAATATATATATATATATATATATATATATATATATATATACACACAGTACAGAGCAAAAGTTTGGCACACCTCATTTAAAGATTTTTCTGTATTTTCATGACTATGAAAATTGCAAATTCACACTGTAGGCATCAAAACTATGATTTAATACATGTGGAATTATATTCTTAACAAAAAAGTAAGAAACAACTGAAAATATGTCTTATATTTTAGGTTCTTCAAAGGAGCCACCTTTTGCTTTGATGACTGCTTTGCACATTCTTGGCATTCTCTTGATGAGCTTCAAGGGATAGTCACCGGAAATGGTCTTCCAACAATCTTGAAGGAGTTCCCAGAGATGCTTAGCACTTGTTGGCCCTTTTGCCTTCACTCTGCGGTCCAGCTCACCCCAAACCATCTCGATTGGGTTCAGGTCTGGTGAGTGTGGAGGCCAAGTCATCTGGCGTAGCACCCCATCACGCTCCTTCTTGGTCAAATAGCCCTTACACAGCCTGGAGGTATGTTTGGGGTCATTGTCCTGTTGAAAAATAAATGATGGTTTAACTAAGCGCAAAACGGATGGAATAGCATGCCGCTGCAAGATGCTGTGGTAGCCCCAACAGTGTCACCAGCAAAGCACCCCCACACCATCACACCTCCTCCTCCATGCTTCACGGTGGGAACAAGGCATGTAGAGTCCATCCTTTCACCTTTTCTGCATTGCACAAAGACACGGTGGTTGGAACCAAAGATCTCAAATTTGGACTAATCAGACCAAAGCACAGATTTCCACTGGTCTTATGTCCACTCCTTGTGTTTTAGCCCAAACAAGTCTCTTCTAGTGGTTTCCCAGCAGCTATTTTACCATGAAGGCCTGCTGCACAAAGTCTCCTCTTAACAGTTGTTGTAGAGATGTGTCTGCTGCTAAAACTCTGTGTGGCATTGATCTGGTCTCTAATCTGAGCTGCTGTTAACCTGCAATTTCTGAGGCTGGTGGCTCGGATAAACTTATCCTCAGAAGCAGAGGTGACTCTTGGTCTTCCTTTCCTGAGGCGGTCCTCATGTGAGGCAGTTTCTTTGTAGCGCTTGATGGTTTTTGCAACTGCACTTGGGGACACTTTCAAAGTTTTCCCAATTTTTAAATAAAATATTTAGAATGGGGCAAAGTAAAAATAAGAAATATTCACCTCATAGATCCCTTATTGCTCCACTTATGACACAAAATGCCCTGACTGTGCAGAAAACAGTTTTGTTCTGTGCATATCAACGATTGCAATGGGATTGAGCAGTGTGGGTGCAGAACTAAGTCTAATATGCATATATGAAAATCAGTGATGATCCTAATATTCTTAGTCATGCTCACTGGGGTTGGATCTGACTTCACATGATGTGTCTGGTGTCACATGCCCTGCAGTAACAGCTATAAAATAAGCAGAAATAACCATGCTTCACTCGCATTGTCACATATATAATATCTGTGTATAATCATACATGATTTAATGACTGTTGTGATTGATACACAGATTTAGTTGTTTGTCATAACACTAATATTCTGTTGAAAGAGGAGAAAACATTCATATTGGATAAATATTAATTACAGTTAAAGTTTTGTACACTGCTTGATTTAGGACAAATTAGCTTTGTCCTTATCTATTGTTAGCATGAGATACATCATTATCTTTTAATGGCACTTAGCTAATGTATCTATAAACTAGAAATGAGCTTATCATTTGCAATTTGAATTTACCTGCTTCACAGAATTTTCATAAAAAATTGTTTTTGGTAGAAGAAATTTGACATAAATCGCAACACTAAAAAGTAGAGCTGGGGAAATTTATTCATAGTGTCATTGTTTTTAAGGTTGAAGGCAGGCACAAGTCCATTTGGTTCATTCTGTAGCCTAACATTTTGATCCAAAGGAAAGAAAAAACCCTATGAGGCAGATGCTACTTGCTCCATATTAGGGGAAAAAAATCCTTCTTGACTCCACATATAACAATCAGACTAGTTACCCGAATCAATGTCTAATCAAATAATCTAATGACCATAATCTGTAATATTACATTTTTCTAGAAAGGCATCCAGGCCTCCTTAAACTTATTTGTGTATTAGCCATTACCACATCTTTTGGCAGAGACTTCCATACTCACAATGCTTTTAGAGTGAAGATTTGCTGTCTGAATTATAATTAAACTGTCATTTCTCTAGACGTACACTGTGTGAACAATTATTAGTCAATTTGTATTTTTGATGATTAATTTTATTATTGGACATCTACAGTGCTGTCATTCAATCCAAAAGGTTAATAGGCTGGAAACCTTAATTTTTAAGAAAGTAAAAGTGAGGTTTATTGTGTTTTAGGATAATATCTATGTGTTCAGAATTATTAGGCAACTATTGGTGTACAGAATTATTGTGAAGCTAAATGAAAAATGTTAATTTTCCCATCTCAATTGTTTATTTTTTCTTTTAACCCCTTGCTGCCATCGGACGAAATAGTATGTCCGATGGCAGTGTCCCATGCTTTGATGTGGGCTCCGGCGGTGAGCCAGGACATGTCAGCTGTTTTGAACAGCTCACATATGCCCGTAATAGGCGCGGGGGAATCGCGATCCACCTGTGCCTATTAATTAGTTAATAGCCGCTGTCAAACTCTGACAGTGGCATTTAACAAGCACTTCCGTCCATTAGGCCGGAAATGCGTGCAGCGGTGATGCGTCACATGATCAGGGGTTACCGGTGCATCGGCATGACAACCAGAGGTCTCCTTGAGACCTCTATGGTTGTTGACGCTGGATTGCTATGAGCTCCACCCTGTCATCGGCACACATAGCAAGTCTGTAATTCTGTTACATATAGGCGATCTGAGTATCGCCTCTATGTAGCAGAGCCGATCAAGTTGTGGCAGCTTCTAGCCTATCATGGAGGCTATTGAAGTATGCCACAAGTAAAAAGGAAAAGGTTTTTAAAAATATAAAAAAATATAAAAGTTCAAATCACCCCCCTTTCGCAGCATTCAAAATAAAACGATTAAAAAAAAAATCAAACCTACATATATTTGGTATCGCCGCATTCAGAATCGCTCAATCTATCAATAGAAAAAAAGATTAACCTGATCACTAAGAATTACGTTTTTTTGGTCTCTGTGACATTGAATTAAAATGCAATATCGGGCGATCAAAAGCTCATATCTGCACCAAAATTGCATAATTAAAATATCAGCTCGGCACGCAAAAAATAAGCCCCCACTCAACCCCAGATCACGAAAAATGGAGACGCTACGTGGATCGTAAAATTGCACAATTTTTTTTATAGCAAAGTTTGGAATTTTTTTTCACCACTTAGATAAAAAAAGAACATAAACATGTTTGGTGTCTATGAACTCGTAATGGCCAATTTTATGTGTACCTGGTAGCCCATTGGTTGGCCATTTGTGTGCGCTAAACGCTCTCATTTTTCATATTTCTAGTGCAGTAATGCAGTTCAAATTTCGTATTTCAAGTTTGTATGTTCTAGCGCTGCAGTGTGCTGCCTTATTTACTTAACTATATACGAGTTGGCGACACTAGGTTCAGCACCTGTTCACACTGAGTCTATGTTTGGATGTGCAGGTCAGGTTTTTGAAATGTATTCTCTAGCCTTCTGATCGTGCACTCCGCCTCCTAGCTTACAGGTGTTTTAATTACAGCAGGTCCAATACCCCTCCACAGATAGAGAGAATTCTAGTCTAGGAAGAGGTTTCACATATACCCATTCAGATGGAGACGTTTATTCTCAGTGAGGTAAGGCAAGCGTAGGACCTGGTATAAGAGAGATGCCGTAAAGGGGCTACCAGGTACACATAAAATTGGCCATTTTTGTGCGCTAAACGCTCTCATTTTTCATATTTCTAGTGCAGTAATGCAGTTCAAATTTCGTATTTCAAATTTGTATGTTCTAGCGCTGCAGTGTGCTGCCTTATTTACTTAACTGTTGTGAATTCTGTTGTCAAGCTCCCTCCTGTGGTCATGAATGGTACTTCGGCTGGTTCTGTCCATGGGCTTCCTCTGGTGGTTGTGAGTGGAGCTGCTGCTTCTGAGTTTCCTTCCACAGGTGACGAGGTTAATTCGTTAGCTGGCTGCTCTATTTAACTCCACTTAGATCATTGCTCCATGCCACCTGTCAGTGTTCCAGTATTGGTCTTGTTCTCTCCTGGATCGTTCTTGTGACCTGTCTTCCCAGCAGAAGCTAAGTTCCTGCTTGCTTTTCTCTGGTTTGCTATTTTTCTGTCCAGCTTGCTATTTTGATTTTGTCTTGCTTGCTGGAAGCTCTGGGACGCAGAGGGAGCGCCTCAGCACTGTGAGTCGGTGCGGAGGGTCTATTTGCGCCCTCTGCGTGGTCTTTTTGTAGTTTTTTGTGCTGACTGCAAAGTTACCTTTCCTATCCTCTGTCTGTTCAGTAAGTCGGGCCTCACTTTGCTAAATCTATTTCATCTCTGTGTTTGTAATTTTCATCTTTACTCATAGTCATTATATGTGGGGGGCTGCCTTTTCCTTTGGGGAATTTCTCTGAGGCAAGGTAGGCTTTATTTTTCTATCTCTAGGGCTAGCTAGTTTCTTAGGCTGTGTCGAGTTGCATAGGGAGCGTTAGGAGCAATCCACGGCTATTTCTAGTGTGTGTGATAGGATTAGGGATTGCGGTCAGCAGAGTTCCCACGTCTCAGAGCTCGTCCTATATTATTAGTAACTATCAGGTCATTCTGTGGGCACTTAACCACCAGGTCCATTATTGTCCTTACCACCAGGTCATAACACTTAACTATATACGAGTTGGCGACTCTAGGTTCAGCACCTGTTCACACTGAGTCTATGTTTGGATGTGCAGGTCAGGTTTTTGAAATGTATTCTCTAGCCTTCTGATCGTGCACTCCCCCTCCTAGCCTACAGGTGTTTTAATTACAGCAGGTCCAATACCCCTCCACAGAGAGAGAGAATTCTAGTCTAGGAAGAGGTTTCACATATACCCATTCAGATGGAGACGTTTATTCTCAGCGAGGTAAGGCAAGCGTAGGACCTGGTATAAGAGAGATGCCGTAAAGGGGCTACCAGGTACACATAAAATTTGCCATTTTGTGCGCTAAACGCTCTCATTTTTCATATTTCTAGTGCAGTAATGCAGTTAAAATTTCGTATTTCAAGTTTGTATGTTCTAGTGCTGCAGTGTGCTGCCTTATTTACTTAACTATATGCGAGTTGGCGACTCTAGGTTCAGCACCTGTTCACACTGAGTCTATGTTTGGATGTGCAGGTCAGGTTTTTGAAATGTATTCTCTAGCCTTCTGATCGTGCACTCCGCCTCCTAGCCTACAGGTGTTTTAATTACAGCAGGTCCAATATCCCTCCACAGAGAGAGAGAATTCTAGTCTAGGAAGAGGTTTCACATATACCCATTCAGATGGAGATGTTTATTCTCAGCGAGGTAAGGCAAGCGTAGGACCTGGTATAAGAGAGATGCCGTAAAGGGGCTACCAGGTACACATAAAATTGGCCATTTTTGTGCGCTAAACGCTCTCATTTTTCATATTTCTAGTGCAGTAATGCAGTTAAAATTTCGTATTTCAAGTCTGTATGTTCTAGCGCTGCAGTGTGCTGCCTTATTTACTTAACTATATACGAGTTGGCGACTCTAGGTTCAGCACCTGTTCACACTGAGTCCATGTTTGGATGTGCAGGCCAGGTTTTTGAAAAATATGAACTCGTAATGACCTGGAGAATCATAATGGCAGGTGAGTGTTTGCATTTAGTGAACCTAGCAAAAAAGCCAAACAAAAAGCAAGCCTGGGATTGCTTTTTATTTTGCATTTTCACAGCACTTGGAATTTTTTCCCCCATTTTCTAGTACACAACATGGTAAAACCAATGGTGTCGTTCAAAAGTCCAACTTGTCCTGTAAACAATACGCCCTCACATGACCATATTGACAGACACATATAAAGTTATGGCTCTGGGAAGGAGGGGAGCAAAAAACAAATGGAAAACCAAAAAAAGCTCCGGGGGTTAAGGGGTTAAAGTGAGAATAATAACCAAACCACTCAAAATATACAAAAAATTACCAGTGACCAATATATACAATGTTGTTTTCAATAACAGTCATAAACCTTCCATCTATGGAGTCTGTCAGTTTCTTAATCTGTTGTCAATCAAGTTTCTAGGCAGCACCAACCACAACCTCAAAGACACTCTTCGGAGAGGTGGACTGATTTCCTTCACTACAAATCTTCCATTTATGAAGGGCCCACTTGTCACAAAAGTTTAGGTGAGGTGAGGAAGAGGCCGTGCCATTATTGTTTCATCTTTAGGGCCTTTGCTGGCTAGCCAAGCAGTGGAGACTTCGATGCATATGATGGAGCATTGTCCTGCACAGAAATCATGATTTTCTTGAATGATGAACACTTTTTCTGGTGGTGAAAATGCTTGAAGCAAGTGTCTTCTAAAAACTGGCAGTCTGTTTGGAAGTTCATTTTGAGTCCGTCTTCAAACCAAAAAGGTTTAACGAGCACATCTTTAAAATACCAGGCCATAGCAGTATCCCCTCTCCACATTCCTGGAATCTGAATTGAAATGGATGTCTGTGCAGTTTACTGATCCATCCACAGCTTTATCCACCTGGTCTGCGAGAGTCACTTTTATCTCATCATTCCTTAAAGTGAACCTGAGAGCTGATACATGATGCCTAATCCATAGCAACATGTACCAGACACTGGCTGCATGATTTCAGCTAGGTATGTTTGACTCTGAAACACTGCAGTGTTCCAAAGAAATGCATAACTTAAAAGTCAACAGGGCTGAGCCATACTAAAGACTAGTTGGACAAGCAGATCCCTGGTGGCTTTTCCCCTGCTGCCTTAGATTGTCAGCCCTCTTATTGCTTGCGCATATAGGGAGAGACCTGTCACTTCAGGGAATCAGGTGAGGAGAATCCATTTGAAACCTGCTGGTAAAACTAGCCTCCATTGCGAGTAGGACCACAGTGGCTTTTAAAGTATGTTTTCTCTGATAAGCCGCAGCATGCACTGCTGCTCAGAAATCAGGCAGCATGAATCAACTGTCAGCCTTCTTTACCTTGGCCATATCTCTGAGCCCTTAACACCTTGTATTTCTGGGCACTACAGGCATTTTGCAGTTCTGAAATTTGACAGCCCTGAAGGATAATGGGTTCTTGGTCGCTTCACGTTTGATTCTTCTCAATTCTCTGGCACTTAATGGGCACATTTTTTCTCAACATATACAGATCGCCTGTATGTAGCAGAAATGCTCACTTGCTATGAATGCCGACCACCTGGAGGCGCTCATAGCAATCCAGCTATGACAACCATAGAGGTTTGCTGGAGACCTCTGGTTGTCATGCCATCCCATAAGTGACCCTCTATCACCTGATGGGGTCTCCGATGGGAGGGATTTCCGGCATGCTTAACGCAAGCACGAGTTAAATGCCCCTGTTAGAGATTGACAGCTATTCAAAACAACTGACATGTGCTGGGAAAGATTTGGGCTCAGCGCTGGAGCCCACACCAGAGGGAGGGATTGCTATGTGGGCGTACAAATATGCCGAACTTCGGAAAGGGGTAATGTCCCCAAAAGCCAGTTTGCCCGAATATGTAGAAACTGTAGTAAGATTTAGCAGCATGAAAATAAAGCAGGACTATTAACCTCTACCTTTATAGTAAATGGACATAGTATGAATTAGTTGCAAATAACTAAAATGGAAATAAGAAAATGTACCTAGGGAATCATTACTACAAACAAATAATACTAAAAAGCATGTAGTAGAATAGAGAGGATTATAAAATTCCATTTACTACACAAAATAATACGTATATTGGTATCTGTAAAGAAAGAAAAATCATACAAAGACACAGGGACAGTTTTTAAAATATTAGGAGAATAGAGGATATTAGGAGAATAGGGGAACACCTGCCAAAAAATTGTTTTTTTAGAAATCTAATAATATTGTCAATTTAGTTTCACCAATTACGGTACACAAAACTATCACATAATGCTTATACTTTCTTCACATAATATAGGTTTTTGTCCAAATGCACTATGTTCCCTAAATTTAGGGCAAAAATTGTTGTGACAAGGTCACTGGCACGGTATATGAAGAGAGATATGTGTCACGAAGATTGCCTTCTTACGTGATCTAGAAACCCATAAGTTTCTCTTCAGCATACTATGTGCTGAAGGAGTTAATCAGCCAAGTTAAGGGACGGGGTTGTAGGTGAGTAGGTAAGAGATGCACTGGACGTCTACTCACCATATCTCCACCTAAAGGGTGTGGCTGGGATGTTAAATATAAAGCCACGGATTATTTTTCTTTGTACTGTGGTTTGGAGAGGAAAGACTCTAGACAGTGACTCCAAATGGAGATGAAAACACATGGTGGTCTGAGTGGGCGAATCCCTCAGACACATGAATATAGGCTGAACTGGATGGACAAATGTCTTTTTTCGGCCTTACTAACTATGTTACTATGTTACTATGAACTTTGCTGTGCGTTATCTTTTTGTTTTGCCACTATGCCAGAAAGGCCATGTTTACTTTTCTGAACCATGCTATGGTTTATGCTGTTCCATAAAAAAACAGCAGGTGATTTACCAATAGAAGCTTTCCTGTGTCTACCTTTGGAAGCAGCTGAGTCAACTCCTCACAGTATAATCTTTGCAGAATTGGAGTTATTCAGCCACATTGGAGGGTTTCCAAGCATGCAACAACATCTCAATCAAATTAATTATTTTGACTAGTCTGCTCGAAAGTCTTAATTTTGATTTTCTTAAGCCATTAAGAGGTTTACTTGCTAGTGTGTTTTGGATCATTGTCCTGCTGCATAACCCAAGTTTCAGCTTGAGGTCACGATCAGATGGCCGGACAATTGTCTTCAGGATTTTTTGGTATACAGCAGAATTCATGGTTCCATTTACCACAGCAAGTCTTTCAGGTCCTGAAGCAGAAAAAACACAGATGATTATATTACCACCATATTTATTGTTGGTATGATGATCCTTTTCTGAAATCCTGTGTTAGGTCTATGCCAGAAGTAATGAGACATACACCTTCAAAAAGTTCAACTTTTGTCTCATCAGTAGTGTTGAGCGATACCTTCCGATATTCAAAGGTATCGATATCGGATGGTATCGGCCGATATCCAAAAAATATCAGATATCGCCGATACCGATGCCCGATATCAATGCAAGTCAATGGGACACAAATATCAGAAGGTATCCTGGATGGTTCCCAGGGTCTGAAGGAGAGGAAACTCTCCTTCAGGCCCTGGGATCCATATTCATGTAAAAAATAAAGAATAAAAATAAAAAATATGGATATACTCACCCCTCCGAAGGACCCTGGCTGTCACCGTTGCGAGCGTCTGCCTCCGTCCCTAAGAATGCAGTGAGTGAAGGACCTTCGATGACGTCGCAGTCAGGTGACTGGTCACCTGACCGCTCACGTGATCGGGACATCATTGGAGGTCCTTCACTCACTGCATTCTTAGGAACGGAGGCAGACGCTAGCAGCGGTGACAGCCAGGGTTCGCCGGAGGGGTGAGTATATCTATATTTTTTATTTTTATTCTTTATTTTTTACATGAATATGGATCCCAGGGCCTGAAGGAGAGTCTCCTCTCCTCCAGACCCTTGGAACCATACGCACCGCACACGCCAATTCCGATTTCTGATATCGCAAAAATATCAGAACTCGGTATCGGATTTCCGATACAGCAAATATTGGCTGATACCCGATACTTGCAGTATCGGAATGCTCAACACTACTCATCAGTCCACAGAGTATTCTCTGGGAAATATCAAGTTGGTTTATGACAAAACTGAGCTGAGCCTTTATGTTCTTATTGCTCAGCAGTGGTTTTCGTGTTGGAACTCTGCCAAGTAGGCCATTTTGCCCAGTTTCTTTCTTATGGTGGAGTCATGAACATTGACCTTAACTGAGGCAACTGAGGCCTACAGTTCTTTGGATGCTGTTGTTGGGTCTTTTGTGACCTCTTGGATGAGTCATCATGCTGATTTGGGTGTTATGACCTGGTGGTTAGGACAATAATGGACCTGGTGGTTAAGAGCAAACGGAAAGACCTGATAGTTACAATAATACAGGACAAGCTCTGGGACGTGGGAACTCTGCTGACCGCAATCCCTAATCCTATAACAAACACTAGAAATAGCCATGGATTGCTCCTAACGCTCCCTATGCAACTCGTCACAGCCTAAGAACTAGCTAGCCCTAAAGATAGAAATATAAGCCTACCTTGCCTCAGAGAAATTCCCCAAAGGAAAAGGCAGCCCCCCACATATAATGACTGTGAGTTAAGATGAAAATCACAAACACAGAGATGAAATAGATTTTAGCAAAGAGAGGCCCGACTTACTGAACAGACAGAGGATAGGATAGGTAACGTTGCGGTCAGCACAAAAAACTACAAAAACCACGCAGAGTGTGCAAAAGACCCTCCGCACCGACTCACGGTGCAGAGGCGCCCCCTCTGCCTCCCAGAGCTTCCAGCAAGCAAGACAAAAATCTAAATAGCAAGCTGGACAGAAAAATAGCAAACAAGAGAAAAACAAGCAGGAACTTAGCTTCTGCTGGAGAAAGCAGGTCACCAGAATGATCCAGGAGCGAACTAGACCAATACTAGAACATTGACAGGTGGCATGGAGCAATGATCTAAGTGGAGTTAAATAGAGCAGCCAGCTAACGAATTACCCTCGTCACCTGTGGAAGGAAACTCAGAAGCCGCAGCCCCACTCACAACCACCAGAGGAAGCCCATGGACAGAACCAGCCGAAGTACCATTCATGACCACAGGAGGGAGCTTGACAACAGAATTCACAACAGTACCCCCCCCTTGAGGAGGGGTCACCAAACCCTCATCAGAGCCCCCAGGCCGACCAGGATGAGCCAAATGAAAGGCACGAACCAGATCGGCAGCATGAACATCAGAGGCAAAGACCCAGGAATTATCTTCCTGACCATAACCCTTCCACTTGATCAGGTACTGGAGTTTCCGTCTCGAAATACGAGAATCCAAAATCTTCTCCACCACATACTCCAACTCCCCTTCAACCAACACCAGGGCAGGAGGATCAACGGATGGAACCACAGGCGCCACGTATCTCCGCAACAATGACCTATGGAACACATTATGGATGGCAAAAGAAGCTGGAAGGATCAAACGAAATGACACAGGATTGAGAACCTCAGAAATCTTATACGGACCAATGAAATGAGGCTTAAACTTAGGAGAGGAAACCTTCATAGGAACATAACGAGACGACAACCAAACCAAATCCCCAACACGAAGTCGGGGACCCACACAGCGCCGGCGGTTAGCGAAACGTTGAGCCTTCTCCTGGGACAATGTCAAATTGTCCACCACATGAGTCCAAATCTGCTGCAACCTATCCACCACAGTATCTACACCAGGACAGTCCGAAGACTCAACCTGCCCTGAAGAGAAACGAGGATGGAAACCAAAATTGCAGAAAAACGGCGAAACCAAAGTAGCCGAGCTGGCCCGATTATTAAGGGCGAACTCAGCCAAAGGCAAAAAGGACACCCAATCATCCTTATCAGCAGAAACAAAGCATCTCAGATATGTTTCCAAAGTCTGATTAGTTCGTTCGGTTTGGCCATTTGTCTGAGGATGGAAAGCCGAGGAAAAAGACAAATCAATGCCCATCCTAGCACAAATGGATCGCCAAAACCTTGAAACAAACTGGGAACCTCTGTCCGAAACGATGTTCTCCGGAATGCCATGCAAACGAACCACATGCTGGAAAAATAATGGCACCAAATCAGAGGAAGAAGGCAATTTAGGCAAGGGTACCAAATGGACCATCTTAGAGAATCGATCACAAACCACCCAAATGACCGACATCTTTTGAGAGACAGGGAGATCCGAAATAAAATCCATAGAAATATGCGTCCAGGGCCTCTTCGGGACCGGCAAGGGCAAAAGCAACCCACTGGCATGAGAACAGCAGGGCTTAGCCCGAGCACAAGTCCCACAGGACTGCACAAAAGAACACACATCCCGTGACAAAGACAGCCACCAAAAGGATCTAGCCACCAAATCTCTGGTACCAAAGATTCCAGGATGACCAGCCAACACCGAACAATGAACCTCAGAGATAACTCTACTAGTCCATTTATCAGGGACAAACAGTTTCTCCGCTGGGCAACGGTCAGGTCTATCAGCCTGAAATTTTTGCAGCACCCGCCGCAAATCAGGGGAGATGGCAGACAAAATTACCCCCTCTTTGAGAATACCCGCCGGCTCAGGAACACCCGGAGAGTCGGGCACAAAACTCCTTGACAGGGCATCAGCCTTCACATTCTTAGAGCCCGGAAGGTACGAAACCACAAAATCAAAACGGGAGAAAAATAGCGACCATCGAGCCTGTCTAGGATTCAACCGTTTGGCAGACTCGAGATAAGTCAAAATCTTGTGATCCATCAAGACCACCACGCGATGCTTGGCTCCTTCAAGCCAATGACGCCACTCCTCGAATGCCCACTTAATGGCCAACAACTCTCGATTGTCAACATCATAATTGCGCTCAGCAGGCGAAAACTTTCTAGAAAAGAAGGCACATGGTTTCATCACCGAGCCATCAGAACTTCTTTGCGACAAAACAGCCCCTGCTCCAATCTCAGAAGCATCAACCTCGACCTGAAACGGGAGCGAAATATCTGGCTGGAACAACACGGGCAGAAGCAAAACGACGCTTCAACTCCTGAAAAACCTCTACAGCCGCAGAGGACCAATTGACCACATCAGCAACCCTTCTTGGTCAAATCAGTCAACGGTTTAGCAACACTAGAAAAATTACTGATGAAGCGACGATAAAAATTAGCAAAGCCCAGGAACTTTTGCAGGCTCTTCACAGATGTCGGCTGAGTCCAATCATAAATGGCCTGGACTTTAACAGGATCCATCTCGATAGTAGAAGGGGAAAAAATGAAACCCAAAAATGAAACCTTCTGAACTCCAAAGAGACACTTTGACCCCTTCACAAACAAAGAATTTGCACGAAGGACCTGGAACACCATTCTGACCTGCTTCATGTGAGACTCCCAATCATCCGAAAAGACCAAAATATCATCCAAATATACAATCAGGAATTTATCCAGGTACTCTCAGAAGATGTCATGCATAAAGGACTGAAATACTGATGGAGCATTGGAAAGCCCGAATGGCATAACCAGGTACTCAATATGGCCCTCGGGTGTATTAAATGCTGTTTTCCATTCATCGCCCTGTTTAATACGCACAAGATTATACGCCCCTCGAAGATCTGTCTTGGTGAACCAACTAGCCCCTTTAATACGAGCAAACAAATCAGACAGCAGCGGCAAAGGATACTGAAACCTGACTGTAATTTTATTAAGAAGGCGGTAATCAATACAAGGTCTCAAAGAACCATCCTTCTTGGCCACAAAAAAGAACCCTGCTCCTAACGGTGATGACGATGGGCGAATATGACCTTTCTCCAAGGATTCCTTTATATTACTCCGCATAGCGGCGTGTTCTGGCACAGATAAATTGAACAGTCGGCCCTTAGGAAACTTACTACCAGGAATCAAATAATTGCACAATCGCAATTGAGGAGGTAGGGCACTGGATTTGGGCTCATCAAATACATCCCGGTAATCTGACAAAAACTCCGGGACTTCAGAAGGAGTGGACGACGAAATTGACAAAAATGGAACATCACCATGTACCCCCTGACAACCCCAGCTGGACACAGACATAGATTTCCAATCCAATACTGGATTATGGACCTGTAGCCATGGCAACCCCAAAACAACCACATCATGCAGATTATGCAACACCAAAAAGCGAATATCCTCCTGATGTGCAGGAGCCATGCACATGGTCAATTGGGTCCAATACTGAGGCTTATTCTTGGCCAAAGGCGTAGCATCAATTCCTCTCAATCGAATAGGATACTGCAAGGGCTCCAAGAAAAAACCACAGCGCCTAGCAAACTCCAAGTCCATCAAATTCAGGGCAGCGCCTGAATCCACAAATGCCATAACAGAATAGGATGACAAAGAGCAAATCAGAGTAACGGACAAAAGAAATTTCGACTGTACCGTACCAATGGTGGCAGACCTAGCGAACCGCTTAGTGCGCTTAGGACAATCGGAGATAGCATGAGTGGAATCACCACAGTAAAAACACAGCCCATTCCGACGTCTGTGTTCTTGCCGTTCAGCTCTGGTCAAAGTCCTATCACATTGCATAGGCTCAGGTCTATGCTCAGATAATACTGCCAAATGGTGCACAGCTTTACGCTCACGCAAGCGTCGATCGATTCGAATGGCCAAAATTCATAGACTCATTCAGACCAGCAGGTATGGGAAATCCCACCATGACATCCTTAAGGGCTTCAGAGAGACCCTTTCTGAAAATTGCTGCCAGGGCACATTCATTCCACTGAGTGAGTACAGACCACTTCCTAAACTTCTGACAATATATCTCTACCTCATCCTGACCCTGACACAGAGCCAGCAAGATTTTCTCTGCATGATCCACTGAATTTGGTTCATCATAATGCAATACAAGCGCCAGAAAAAACGCATCAACATCACGCAATACCGGATCTCCTGGCGCAAGGGAAAATGCCCAGTCTTGAGGGTCATCACGTAACAAAGAAATAATGATTTTCACTTGTTGAACAGGGTCACCTGAGGAGCGAGGTTTCAAAGCAAGAAACAATTTACAATTATTTTTGAAATTCAGAAACTTAGATCTATCCCCAAAAAACAAATCAGGAATTGGAATCCTAGGCTCTGACATCGGATTCTGAACCACAAAATCTTGAATGTTTTGTACCCTTGCAGTGAGATTATCCATACAAGAGGACAGACCTTGAATGTCCATATCTACACCTGTATCCTGAACCACCCAGAGGTAAAGGGGAAAAGAGAGACAAAACACACTGCAAAGAAAAAAAAATGGTTTTAGAACTTCTCTTATCCCTCTATTGAGATGCATTAATACTTTGGGCCACCTGTACTGTTATGACCTGGTGGTTAGGACAATAATGGACCTGGTGGTTAAGAGCACACGGAAAGACCTGATAGTTACAATAATACAGGACAAGCTCTGGGACGTGGGAACTCTGCTGACCGCAATCCCTAATCCTATAACACACACTAGAAATAGCCGTGTATTGCTCCTAACGCTCCCTATGCAACTCGTCACAGCCTAAGAACTAGCTAGCCCTAAAAATAGAAATATAAGCCCACCTTGCCTCAGAGAAATTCCCCAAAGGAAAAGGCAGCCCCCCACATATGACTGTGGGTTAAGATGAAAATACAAACACAGTGATGAAATAGATTTTAGCAAAGAGAGGCCCGACTTACTGAACAGACAGAGGATAGGAAAGGTAACTTTGCGGTCAGCACAAAAAACTACAAAAACCACGCAGAGTGTGCAAAAGACCCTCCGCGCCGACTCACGGTGCGGAGGCGCCCCCTCTGCCTCCCAGAGCTTCCAGCAAGCAAGACAAAAATCAAAATAGCAAGCTGGACAGAAAAATAGCAAACAAGAGAAAAACAAGCAGGAACTTAGCTTCTGCTGGAGAAAACAGGTCACCAGAACGATCCAGGAGCGAACTAGATCAATACTAGAACATTGACAGGTGGCATGGAGCAATGATCTAAGTGGAGTTAAATAGAGCAGCCAGCTAACGAATTACCCTCGTCACCTGTGGAAGGAAATTCAGAAGCCGCAGCCCCACTCACAACCACCAGAGGAAGCCCATGGACAGAACCAGCCGAAGTACCATTCATGACCACAGGAGGGAGCTTGACAACAGAATTCACAACATTTGGGGTAATTTTGGTCTGCCGGCCACTCCTGGGAAGGTTCACCACTGTTCCATGTTTTTGTCATTTGTGGGTCATGGCTCTCACTGTGGTTTGCTGGAGTCTAATAGCTTGAGAAATGGCTTTATAACCTTTTCCAGACTCATAGATCTCAATTACTTTGTTTCTCATTTTTTTCAGAATTTTTTGGGATTGCGGTTTGATGGTTAGCTTTTGAGGAACTTTTTATCTGCTTCACTTTGTCAGTCAAGTCCAATTTAAATGATTTCTTGATTGAGAACAGGTGTGGCAGTAATCAGGCCTGTGCGTGGCTAGGGAATTTAAACTCAGCTTCCCAAAGATGTAATAAAACACAGTTAATTTATGTTTTAAGGGGGGACAATAATGTTTTAAAACAGGGCTCTGTAGGTTTCTTTTTCTATTAATTATAATGAATTTCATTTAAAAACTGCATTCTGTGTTTACTTGTGTCATCTTTGTCCATTATTTAAATTTGTTTAGTGATCTGAAACAGTTGAGTGTGACAAACATCTAAAAGAATAGGAAATCTGGAAGGGGGAAACACTTTTTTGTAGATAGATGTAAAAAAGGAAGGCAACACTCCAATAGTTACCATTGATGACACAGGGGCTAAATAAAGTCAACTTATTTTGGTAACTATTGGAATGTTGACCACCTTTTTTACTTCAATATATTTTACAAAATCTGGATATTTTGTTTGGGAGGCGTTTCCGCCCACTTTGCATTTGTTGAGTGTGTTGTGAATCGAATTTCAAAATGTTTGAATTGGTAAAAAAAACTGTGAATTTCAGGAAATTGACTCGACTCGATTGTCTACAAATAGATCCGCTCATTTCTAATATTGTGACTTCACATACTGCAAGCCGAGAATTTTTGTGTGGAAATGTGAACAAGATTGTGGATGTGACATTATTGACTTGAGCTTTCCCTATATCTAAAAAGAGAAATGTTGAGTGCACTTGAAAGGAGAATAAGGCACTCAGGATTTTACTTGAGTCTCATATCAGCTAAGAATTTGAAGCTATTCGCCAACAAATAGTTTGACTAGGGCAGGAAAATCCACCACAAAGCTCAGTTGAACTTAGGATAACAAACTTCAACCATTATGCCTACCAATAAGACATTGCTAGCAGTTATTTAATTAGTTATTGTTCATTTTGTTAGACTATATAATTTCCTGCCATATTCAAAAATTACTTTATAGTTTTGTTTGATAATTAAATCGTTTGTTGTCTATCTGTTTGTGTCTTACTTTCCATAGTTTAATTTTTGTACATTAAACCATGCATGGCTGTCAATACTGAACATTAATAGGGGGCTCATAGGTCGAATTGTAAGTAAGGTGCTGTAAACTTTGTAAGTGGCAGAAAGCTGTCACTCCGAGGAAGTAAATCATTTTTTGTGATATAATTTTAATAGAATTTATTGTAGTCATTAAAAGAGCAGGGAGTGTTCTTCAAGAGTTTATTAATAATTTGGCACAACACCAGAGAGTTTTTGTTTTCTCCGATGGTTCTTTCATGAGGGTCCCTTGATGCTTCCTCCAAGGCATTCTGTCTCTTTATATCACCCTTTTCTTCTTTTTCATTACTTTTTTTCTTGTTCTTGCAGATGGTAAGAAGTTCCTCATTGTCCATGCAAAAGACTACATCTTTGAAGAATTTATTTGCATTTTGCTGTTGACTACTTTTTTCAGCTTATGAATTGTGTCCCACAACCTATACAGCCTGAACTATAATACTCAAACGTCTCTCAGTCCTTCTTTGCACATACTTTTGTACTGATAGAATCAGGCATTTAAAAGGGAAATGTTCTTTCAGAAGGCATTATTTTTCCAAAGAAGCATTGTTTCTCTGGCACCTGACGTAGGTCTGTATGAAAGTATACAGGGAATGCATTCTTCTTCTATGTTTTATGTCTTTAATTCATGTCAAATGTTAAATATTAAAATGTAAAATACCTTGCAGAATGTCCTGTCTATGCAACTAAGCATTTGGTGATGCATCCAGAAGTAACCATGCTTTAGGTCAATTTTTAATTAATTAGTTGTGCTGACTGCAGAAAAAAATTGCATATTGTTCAAGGTGCTGCTTGTTGTAGCAGAATTTGGAAGTTCTTTTAATTAAAAACAGAACTGCATAAATCACTAAATAATGCCCTTTTTGTTTCTGATTTTAATGAAATGTCACTCTTTGATCAAAATGTTACTGAAATGAATGACAGTAGAGGGCAGTGTTGCATAAGATTTCTTCATCAGAATTAAACTTTTTTTTATAGCCAATGTACATGGTATATTTATATCATTATGTCTGGAAAATTATGCATATATTTTCAAGGCCTAAACCATTAGACAAAGTTGAAAAGGTAATATTGGCGAGAAACCGTGCATTTTCCATAATGTGCATTCAAAGGGCAGGTTCAGCAGAAAGAACACTATGTCAGCATTGTCAATTTGCTACAATAAATCACTTCAGTTATTTTCTTAGCATATTGCCGACATTAGTATTAATGCATTGAAAAACAATAACAATAAGGCGAAATGTAACAAAAAAATGGTATGCACAGAGCAGTAAATTCCTAAACTAAAAAGTGCACCAGCCATCTCGTAACCACTCATATGATGTAGCTGAAGTTTACTGTCTCTTCAGATATCTGTAATAACTCAGTGCCTCCACACAAATATGATCAAATATTTAGAAATCTATATTTGCCCAGTTCAGCATACGTTTCCTAAAAATGTGATTTAAAGTAAATTACAATACTTCAAATCTTCTAATTGCCTGGAAAAGAACGGTGTAAAACTCCAGTGTTGTCTATGCCGATATTGAACCCTTTAATGCAAACAGAAGCTTTGAAAAAATCAGGTAGCCTCAACGTTAGGCTGAAGGATAATGGATGGTAACTAGTGATGAGCGAGTTTGCTCACTGCTCGGGTGATCTCCAAGTATTTTGGGCGTGCTCAGAGATTATGTTTAAGTCGCCGCAGCTGCGGCTGCTAGACAAGCTGAATACATGTGAGGAATGCCTGTTTGTTAGGGAATCCCCACATGCATTCAGGTTGTCTAGCAGCCGCAAATCATGCAGCTGCGGTGACTCAAACATAATCTGCAAGCACTCACAAATTCTCAGAGACCACCCGAGCGTGTTCAGAAAACCCGAGTAACGAGCACCCTATCACTAACAGTAACCAGTGGTAATTAAAAACGCATTGCAGAAACAGACTTTTTGGCTTCTTAAAGCGAACCTGTTATCAAGTTTTCCTCATATAAATTATGGCCACCGCCATTATGGACTCTTTTACAGCATTCTGGTGTGCTGTAACAAAAGTCCACAATCCACTCTGCAGAGCCGGCGTCTCGTCTCTTCTTCCGATCGCTGTCCCCCTTCTTGCTTCGTGTCCTACGTCATCCACACAGTTTCTCATTATGTTCCTGCTCAGGCATACTTCTCTCTGATCTACCAAGGACATAAGAAAAGTACTGTAGGGCGCATGTGCTGGCTTTACCTTTTTGGAGTGTGCACAAAAAGCGGAACACCTGGTGGAAAGCCACCCAAACTTCTTTTAGATATTGACCTTGATGAGGTTTCAATGCTGCTCATATTCTCTTTAAACATACTGATATTGATATGAGTTGTGTTTTTACAGATATAGAGATATTTTGTTAAGCTAGACTAATTTTAAGCCCCATTAAGTTCTCATCTTAAGCCCCAATAGACTGATGACTGGTTTCTAGTCATTGATTCCTTTAAAGGGAACTTGTCACCCCCAAAAGGTAAGCTCACCATCATCAGGGGCTTATCTACAGCATTCTGTAGTGCTGTAGATAAGCCGCCGATGTTACCTGAAAGAGGAGAAAAAGAGGTTAGATTATACTCACCTAGGGGCAGTCCTGCTCCGATGGGTGTCTCAGGTCCGGAAAAGCGCCTCCCATCTTCATTCCATGACGTCCTCTTCTGGTCTTCATGCCGCGGCTCTGGTGCAGGCGTACTTTGTCTGCCCTGTTGAGGGCAGAGCAAAGTACTGCAGTGCCGGAAAGGTCAGAGAGGCCCGGCGCCTGCGCACTGCAGTACTTTGCTCTGCCCTCAACAGGGCAGACAAAGTACGCCTGCACTGGAGCCACGGCGTAAAGACCAGAAGAGGACGTCATTGAATGAAGATAGGAGGCGCCGGAGCGGACCTGAGACACCCATTTGACTTGACCGGACCGCAGTGGGACCGCCCCTGGGTGAGTATAATCTAACCTCTTTTTCTCCTCTTTCAGGTTACATCGGGGGCTTATCTACAGCATTACAGAATGCTGTAGATAAGCCCCTGATGACGGTGAGCTTACCTCACCATCGATTTTGGGGGTGACAGGTTCCCTTTAAATATGATGCAAGTCAGCAGAAAAACATGCAAACGGCATCTGATTACATCTTTTATGCAGATTACCAATGTTGCAGCACATTTCCCAGCGTAAACAGAGGTTGCGCTGCTGCAAATATATAACTTGTATGATGAGAATGAGCAAATGGAATAGCAATTGTTTATCTCCAGAGTTTACTCATGAAAACTATTACAATTAGGAGTTAATTCTAATTAACAATATAATAATAATTATATTAATTATATTATGATTTTATTGATAATTATATGTTATATATTATAGCATGTTATAGATGTTATTATGTATAACTATATTATACATTGCATCAATTAATTATAACTATAATATAATAATCATTATGATTAATTCTAATTATTAATTAATTATAATTGCCGCATCTAAGCTATATCACCTATAAACATGCTGTATCATTCATTGCTGTTTGTTTTTTTGTGTAAAAACAGCTTCAATGTAAATAAAAATGTAGAGCACGCCAGACACGTTTCAAATATATAGGATGTACAGTATATTCACATATTGCAGATGCTACTTTTGTACAATTACTGTACATTGTCAAGCTTAAATGGAATCTGTCACTAGGATCGTCCTTCCTCAGCTGTCTATATGGGCACACAACTCATAGGAAGCTGAATAAAATAATAATAATAATAATAATAATAATAATAATTTGATACTTTGCAATCCTAAGTCGGGAAATCCACATTTTTCTTATATGTAAATGAGCAGTTAAGATCTATGGTCTGGACATACAGTAGATCTCCTGACAATGTGCCTCAAGGGCTTATTTTAATTGAAAAGGGGGAGTTCTTCAGAAAATTGATAAGACACGGTAGTAGGTGCAAAAGTAGGATCATATCCCGTGATACAGTAGCAGGCAAACTTGGCATTCAAATTCATATGAGATTGTTTCATCAGTGCAAGCAATCCGGAATTTAATTATAAACGTTTTGATCTTATCATTAGACCTTCATCAGTAATATTTTAAACAAAAAATTAACAAAAACTGACTACTACGTCATAGTTCAATGTTCCTTTTACAAAATTGATAATGGTAAATATAAATACAAGAACATTTTATTTAAGAAAGGGAAAAAAAGGAAATACATGAAGCATAAATTTGTATATATCAATGTGTCTTGAACACCAAGTATGCATGAAAAATGCATATAAGGAAACAAGAACAACAAATTATAATTGTTTTATATTCTGGTTCATAGAATCATAAAATGTCGATTTTCGTAAGTTATGTAAGGTAAATAGACTACAGAAAGACAATATATAGGAAACTAGCATCCATTATTCACTTCCCAGATTACCCAAGAACTGAATGTACTGTAGGTATAGAAAAGTTAGAACTGTGAAGATCAGCTGTGTTTCTTGCAACGGAAAGGAAATAGGTGCTGGGAAGATGTGTGTCCAATAGGCTTAACTACGCTATGACTAGGAAGTGGGGAAAACCAATCAGCCAGTCAGAACAAAGGAGCGCCTAGTGTCAGACCAGAAGAACTACGTCATGTGAGAGGGAGTGAGAAGGTAACGTACAGTGAAGTGCTAAGCACGCATGAGTGAAAGCTGTGGTCTATGTGCTGGCGTCTTGAGGTGGTGTCATGGTAACTTGATGCTGGCAAGTGAACTTTGGAGGAACCGGTGCTCAGTGCGCAAGCTCAAAGGAGCAGTAACATAGATGCTGGAGTTCTGGGACAGTACCAAGGAAACCAGACACTGTCCACAACATCAGAGGAAAAGGGGGCGGTGATATCGTCCTGAGAGCTGGATCAACATGTGTTACTTGTGATAAGTGGAGCAATTCTAAATGATTTTGTAGATAGAAAACAGTAATAGATAAGAGAGACAGAAAATAATTACAAAAGGAATAAATGACTTGAAGATCAAAATTACAGTTAAATAGAACAATCACTAATCTATGGAAAAACAGTCATGTCAAAAATAATGAACTTATTATAACTGTAACCATAAAGGAATGTAAAAAATCATATCAGATTATCATAAAGAAAATGAATGAATGTCATATTCCATATTGAGGCTCTTTGGTATTAAAGACTGTAGCTCATGCATCCAGAAAGCTTCACATTGTATTAGGATGTGGTGACAATCACCACTTCATCTGTGTAATGCTATTTCTTCAACAACTTTAAATTTTAATTGTGAGATACAGTGCCCTGCAGAATGAAAAAATGGGATAATTCTGCTACTGCTAAATATTTAGAGGATATATTTTTGTCCGGCCACCAGGATTACTTTATCCTTTACCGGTGACAGACAGGCCCTGGGAGATGGTTGGGATGGACTTTGTGGTGGGCTTACCCAAGTCTCGTGGCTGCACCATCATTTGGGTAATCACCGACCATTTCTCAAAAATGGTGCACTTGGTGCCTCTTCCACGGCTACCTTCTGCATGGGCTCTGGCAGCATTATTTGTAAAACATTTTCTGCCTACACGGTATGCCGGACAAGATTGTCAGTGACCGAGGTCCCCAGTTTGCATCTTGGTTCTGGAGAGAGTTTTGTCGACTACTCAATATCGAGTTGAATCTCTCTTCTGCATATCATCCTGAGACGAATGGGTTGGTAGAGAGGGCCAACCAGACCTTGGTCACATATCTGCGACATTTTATTTTAGCCAGGCAGGATGACTGAGCATCCTTGCTACCGTGGGCGGAGTTTGCGCTAAACAATGCCGTAGCCTACTCCACTGGCCAGACCCCATTTCTCCTCAATTACGGTCAACATCCATGGGTTCCTGTGCCCATGCCCATGTCTTCCCTCGACTCCAGGGTGGCAGACTGGGCTGTGGAGGCATGGGACATTTGGGACCATACCATGCCATCCTGGCTTCCAAGGAGAGAATGAGGTCCTCCGCCAATGTACACCGGCGCCCCGCTCTGACCTTTGCTCCTGGCGATTTAGTGTGGCTCTCTGCCCGTAACATCAAACTGCGTGTTTAGTCCACTAAGTTTGCACCTCGCTAGTGGGGTCCATTCAAGGTCCTTGAACAGGTTAACCCTGTAGTCTATCGTCTGGCCCTTCCTCCATGCCTAGGTATCACCGACATCTTTCATGTGTCCCTCTTAAAGCACGTACACATGTTCCGGTTTTCTGAGTCATCTGCCAAGACATCGGGTTCGTCTACGGACGATTACGAGGTGAACGCTATTTTGGGATGCAAGGTGGTACGTGGCAAAAGATCTTAATTGTTGGACTGGAAGGGTTATGGCCCAGGAGGACAGGTCCTGGGAGCCTGCTGAGCACATTTGAGCTCTGCAGCTCATTGCTGCCTTCGAGCGTAGTGAGGTCCAAAGAGGGGGGGCAATGTTAGGTGTCGGGTTCCCACCGCTGCACAGGGGGAATCTCGAACCATGTCTGCTGCAGTCTCCCATTCTTCTCCAGCCTTAGTGGAGCCTGCTCAGCGGAGACGTCAGTCCCAGCATCTGGTTCAGGCTGATACTGGATGACTGGTTACTACTGCCCTTCCAGGCTTTACCTTTGTAGCCAGCAATGTTCAGCAGCAAGCAGGTTTTTCTTGGACTAAGTCCTGATTTTCCCATATTGAGCATGCCCACGGGACGACCTCCCATTGGAGGTTGGTGGTCACATGCTTAGGTCCTGTTGCGGTTCCTATTGAACCACAAGGAAGGTCCTTGTCTGCTGCAGCTATAAAAGGTTTGCATGGCCGCACAGCCATTCGCTAGTATCAACCTATGTCATGAGCTTTGCTGCTTTAGTGGTCATGTCTGCATGAGGTCAGGGTTGGCTTAAATAAGCCCCTAGAATACCGGCACCTTTGGTGAGGAGTTTCGTGTGTTTGAATTCAGGGCTTGGTTGAAATAAGCCCCTAGAATACCGGCACCTCCGGTGAGGAGTTTTGTGTGCTTTGCTGACTGCGTGACGACTGGTTGCTCTCTGCTCAGTTAGGTAGCTGTGATCCTCTGTGAGGTTAACAGGGCACAGCATTTTCCTATCTATGCGATTCTGTAAAGTAACAGAGTTCGCTAATACCGCCAGATAGTGCCTCCAATTCTAGCAGCAGGTTACTCTCCTGCACGGTGGACCCCGGGTTGTGAACACACCTATTATTACTTATATATATACTCTGTGCGTTCCGCAAACCCTAACACCATACATATGTATAAATGCAGCCTGTTCAGATGCTATGGTTTTAGACGCATATCAGAACTTGCAGCTGGCTATCATTGCATGGAGTTGACTAAACTGCATTGTAAAACAATTGGAGAAATAGATGTACTTCCCTTAAGAGGGGTCCATAATTGTATAATCGTGGCCCCCGACACAGTTTCCCTCCAGGATAAGGCTCACCAGGATTCTAGTAGGAGAGATGGACCAGTATAACTTCATAACCAACAGGCATCAAGTACCCCATTTCACCCAGTTTATCAAGTTATTTTGATTGGGATACACTGTTACAGTGATATGCTACTTTACTTGTGCGGCTAGTTATTTATCTATTTTTTTTTATGGAGATGCACATATTTTGGACACTATCAATTTAACATCTTTTACTTCTATGCATATGATATATCTATTGCCACATAAGGACACTACTGCTTTTGTGTGTTTTATAGACTATATATTCTATATTTCTTATTGTAGAATCTGTGCTCTAAGGGTAAAACACCTATCTAGGGTCATGATAGCGGCTCTCAGAGCTAGATGATGAGGAGTGGGGGCGCCTTCACTTGCCTTGCCTATCAGGGTGTCAACCTGCGTGGAGGGCTCATGATTTAGAGCCTTTCAGGGATATTGTAAGGGTATGTTTCCACGTTCAGGAAACAATGCGTTTTTGATGCTGCGTTGAACCGTCCAGATGTTACAGCATAATGGAAGGGATTTCATGAAATCCCATCTCCACTATGCATTAAAAGACGCATGCGGCATACCCGCGAAAACGCACATGCGGCGTGTCTTTTAAAAACGCAGCATGTCCTAACATTGCAGAAAAAAACGCAAGGGCAGCACAGGTGACCTGCCAGTGACCTCAGGTGCAGATTTGTTCAGGATTTTACCTGCATAAAATCCTGACCAAATCCTGATGCAATCCTGAACGTGGACACATACCCTAATGGTTATTTTGACACTTTCACATTTTTTATGTACCCTTATTGGATAATTTTTTCGTATTTAAACATGGTCATATCGGAAAGTGTTGGACTCACAAGCCCAAAGAGAAAATCCCATACCCATAAAAGACCCAGGAGAAGTTGTCATGCATCTTAAAGTGCCACAGAAGACTCAAACAACAATCAAGATAAAGGCACCTTCCACTGTCCCAAGATCTCCCATTGCTTCCAGCACAGTGATCCCTGACAAAAAGAACCATGCCCAAGCCTCTTCTTTAAAGAATGAACCCAGGAGAAGAAGCCTTGGTGAGTAGGATTCACCTATTACAAGGCAGCACAGCTGTCACAGAACACAAAGGAGAGCAGAATATTGAAGCTTCCAATGTCAATCAAGCACAGGGACTACTGCTCTCACAAAGAGAGTCCAGACTCCCAGCAGCATCAGTAGAAGTTACAGTGCAGAGAGGATCAGCAGAAGCTTCATCTCAGCACAGCGGACACAGAGCCGCATGCATTATGATGCTCACTGAGCTCTATATCTGCAAGAAGGGGAAGTCCTTGCTCTCCTATAAAGAAGTCGGTCATTGCAGAAGCAGTGGAGGAAATCAAGTTACACAGATCTCTCCATCTCTGCTTTTAATTGAACAGACAGGCTCTGCTGAAACATTAATACACAGCACAAGTGAGCTGACAGGCTCTGTTAACCCTGTTACTCTCAGTATGTTGAAGCTTAATACAAACACTATAACAACAATTAGGGCAAGATCATAGGGCTACCACAGTGACAAAAGAAAAGATAAAGGGAGGGGTTATCCATCCAAAAATTAGTGTCCCAAGCCTGGGACACTGCCAAGTAGATTGAAACATTCATTATCCAAAAGCAAGAAAAAAGCGAATGGCAATGAGTAGCGCACTTTACTTACTATTATCACAGAGTAGACGCGGAATCACTGACACAATAAAGTGGTTGAATCACGCTGTTGAAGGTGCTTGCTGGAAAGCCACATGAAGAAATCCCAAAATGAAGAAAAATAGCAGCAACACTCCAAATGTTAGTGAAAAAAAATCCTTGGTCCTTTATTTTACAAAGAATTGCATGGACAAGGTTGTGCGGGCAAGATACCAGGTATCTGGACCCGTGGAAGCGTGAATAACGTGAAACGGCCGTCGTCCTGTTTCTATTTTCTGCATAATCTGCACTTGTCCTTGCCCGCACAAGCTTGTCCATGCAATTCTTTGTAAAATAAAGGACTAAGGATTTTTTTTCACCAACATTTGGAGTGTTGCTGCTATTTTTCTTCATTTTGAAACATTCATTATGCCTAGCAGGAATCAGGCAAAGTCAGACCTGCAAAGAAGGAATATTTCTCAAACATTTAAAGACCCCACAAAAAGATCTGCTGAGGACTCTATCAAATATAATTTAAGGAGATTTTCCTCTTTAAAATCCTTAAGTTCCTATAATAATAATAATATTAGTCTTTATATAGCGCTAACATGTTCCGCAGCACTTTACAATTTGCGCACATTATCATTGCTGTACCCAGTGGGGCTCACAACCTAAATTCCCTATCAGTACCGTACGTCTTTGGAATGTGGGAGGACACTGGAGAACATTGACGAATCCCAGGCAAACACTGGGAGAACATACAAACTCCTTGCAGATGTTGTCCATGGTGGGATTTGAACCCATCATTCCAGCGCTGCAAGTCTGCAGTGCTACCCTCTGAGCCACCGTGCTATAACTCCGATATACAAAATATGTATGCTAAGAAAGAACAATGGGAATTATAAGACTGGTTTTATAAACCTAGTCACCAATGTCCAAATATAACGACTGGCACTTCTCAATGCATACTGTATTTATCCAAATTCAGTCTAACCTAACAACACAGCCGAAATGAAGCGATCTAGAATAATAATAAGATATGTTAAAGCTTTATTGTAAACAATTATTATCATATGCTTAAAATCCTCAAGCACCCTAACAAGGTGGGTAGCTGCATAGTATATATCACACTCAGTAGTCTATAGTACAAAGTAGTTAATATACCTCCCTTATACCTGTCCGGTACATCCCTAGCTGAGGGTGAGGTGGGATGCTGTGCTGCTGGTAGATATTACCCGTATCTGATGGTTTCATATACATCTGTACTATGTGCATGCTGGGGCAGCTAGGGATGTACCGGACAGGTATAAGGGAGGTATATTAACTACTTTGTACTATAGTCTACTGAGTGTGATATATACTATGCAGCTACCCACCTTGTTAGGGTGCTTGAGCATTTTAAGCATATGATAATAACTGTTTAATTATACAAAAATGATTTTGTATCCAAATCCGGCTTTAAACTTCTCCAAAACAGTATCACGGACCTTCCTGTTATGTTCCTTGGTCTTCATGATGTTCTCTGCGCTTCAAACAGAACCCTGGGACTATCACAGAGCAGGTGCATTTATACAGAAACTTGATTACACATAGGTGGTTTATATTTATCATCATTAGGCATTTAGGACAACATTGGATCATTCAGAGATCCACAATGAACTTCTGGAGTGAGTTTGATGCACTGAAAGTAAAGGGGCCGAATAATATAACTCGCCCCAATTTTCAGTTTTTGAATTTCCGCAAAAATTTAAAATAACCAATAAATTTCATTCAACTTTACAACTGTGTTCCACTTGTTGTTGATTCTTCACCAAAAATTTACATTTGGTATCTTTGTGTTTGAAGCATGATATGTGGGAAAAGGTTGAAAAGCTACAGGGGCCCGAATATTTTCGCAAGGCACTGTACATCAAAAGACTCCATTACTGTTTGCTGCTATGTATTTTATATATACCTAGCTGCAGGTATCCGTGGCTTGGATTTTTGTTGTTTGCACCTTATACCTGCTAATTTTATTACAAAGCAATCCATAGACCCCTTTTTTTCTACATTTATTTGCTTGGTCACACTGCAGACTAATGCCAGGTCATTTTAATACAAGAGCGTGAAAATCTAACAATTTAAAATGATTTTTTTTTTGTCCCAGGCATCAGATCTGAGTGCACAGAAAATTCTGGCTTTTTTTGTACTATAGTATTTTTTGGAGTGTCTTACAACATTTTTGAACATCATTTTGCTGACCAAAAAATCTTTAGCTGGCCCAAAAATATTTACTACTACTGTTCTTATATTTATCATTGCGATTCCACTTTTTTGTCTGTCTGCTACCCTTGGTCTATACAGTATTTTGGGGTTAAAATTTTTAAAAAACTCCAGGCCACACATTGAAACAGTCTGTTATCTCTGTCAGACGCTCAGTCTATCTGTGGTCTCCAAATACTTGTTTTTCAGGCACATATTCCACTTTTTTGGTGTTGTGCTAGCCTACTTTGTGACAGTAATTTTCTTTTAAAAAAATAAAAAAAAGGCCACATATTGAACATTGTGGTTTCTCTGTTCGACGCTTCCTCTATCTGTGGGTTAAAAATTGTTGCATTTGAGTACTCCTTTGAACAGGTTTTGCTGTGTCTTACCCTAGTTATTAATAAAATTTGTTAAAAACAAAATAAAAAAATTACCAACATTCCATTGAATTAAAAGTGTGTTTTTTCAGCACACTGATCACATATAAGTTTTCTCAAAATTAATCCATTTTTATTCAACTTTTAAAATATTTATGTTGTCCACTTAAAATGGGCAAGGCAAGGGGCAAGGGATGGGGAAGTGGACTTGATGCTGATGATGCATGCAGAGGACAAGGCCGTGGCCAAATTGAAAGTAGGCCACAACAAAGACTCACATCTTCGTGCTCAACCTTTCTGCCCCAGTTTCTAGGGGACCGCAGCACACCACTATTGAAACCAGAGCAGTGTGAAATGGTTGTTGGTTGGATAGTGGATAATGCTTTCTGTCACTTTCCCCCCCCCCACCACGTCTTCCACACTGTCAAGTCTGAGTAGCCGTGAGTCTGGATCGCATATTACTCACCCTGATCCTTCTTCCTCCCACCATGCCGAATTCCCTGAAACAACTGCTCCCACACTTAGATATTCCGAAGAGCTGTTCAGTTTTCCCTTTCAAGATTCCAGACTCTCAGCTGGTCAACTTGAAGTGGGGCAAGATGAGATCGCATGTAGCGATGCCCAAAGATTTGAGCAGCCATGGTCACATGAAGGTGATGGGGGGAAAGTGTCACAAGTGGTGCACAATGATGAGCCACAATTGCCAGAAAGTCAGGAGGATGAGCAGGGTGTGGATGTGGAAGACGAGGTGGTGCATGACATAGTAACTGACCCAACGTGGCCGGAGAACATGCAGAGCGAGGACAGCAGCACACATGGGGAAGGAGACATAGCACCCCAACAGGCAGGAAGAAGCAGTGTGGTGGCCGCAGATTGAAGGCATACATCCGTTCCCGTAACACCAACATGATGGAAGTTGGCATTACAACTGTTAGATCTTCCTGAGTCTGGTTATTTTTCAAAGACTGTGACGATAACCCCAAACAGGCTATTTGCAGCACCTGCCATGCACGCATCAGCAGGGGTAGCAAAACTACCAGCCTGACCACCACCAGAATGATCAGGCACATGGCAGCAAAGCACCCGATTTTGTGGTCCGAGGTCAATTTTTTTACCTGAGTGCACACCAAAACTCCTTCTTCTGGAAAGGATTTGTGAGCAGAAGAGTGCAGTTGTTGACTACCAGCATCAACAAGGCCGTCAATATTCAGTTCAGACTCCACACATAAGACTTCAGGAGTGGACATGGATATCAGACATGTACCATCCTCCAAAACTTTGAGGAATGCACCAAGATGGTGAGTGGCGATGACGCATAATTAGCTTCACCATCCCGCTTTTCTGCATTCTGAAAACCTCTCTACGCACAAATAAAGAGGATGCATTGCAGGCAGAGCACGAGGACATGGAGCAAGGATGCGTACAGGGTGATTACACACAGCCCAGCCTCATGTTGTCCCAAACCGTCTGTTCAGTGTGGATGGCCTGAGGACAAGGTGGAAGAGGAGGAAGAGGACAGCATGGTCAGTTGTCTTGTTGGTGAGGACACTGAAGTTTTGCCTGTTAGCAGTCTGGCACGCATGGCTGACGTTATGTTGCACTGCATTTCACGTGACCCTCGCATTATTAAAATTTTCGGTGACGTTCATTACTGGTTGGCGACACTTCTAGACCCACAATACAAGGAGGACTTTCAATCTCTTCTTCAAGAGACAGACAGGTGTACTAAAATGGTACAGTACCAGAGGGCCTTGTAATGGAATTACTTAAAAAATTCCCAACTGAGAATGCTGGCAGCAGACGTTAGAGTTTGTTGTACTACCAAGGAGTACAGGCAAGAGAGACAGAAGTACAATCCAGCATGGGCAGGGGAGCAATGGCAAAGTTCTGGGACCATTTTCTCAGACCCTCCCATTGATCTGGCACAGAGGCAAGGGGTGCTGTCACAATAAGTGCAATGTTTGGGAAGATGCTGAAGGAGTACCTTGCTGATCATACAAATGTCCTCCGTGATTCCTCTGTTCCTTTTAATTATTGGGTATCCAAACTGGACACGTGGCATGAACTGGCTCTCTATGCCTTGGAGGTCCTGGCCAGCCCTGCTGCTAGCGTTCTGTCAGAGCGGGTTTTTAGTGCCGCAGGAAGAATTATAACTGATAAGCACATCTACCTGTCAACTGAAAATGCTGACAGGCTGACTCTTACAAAAATGAACAAGGGCTTCATTGGGCAAGACTCCTGTTCACCACTGAAAACAGTGGAACATAACCTTAAATACATTGTCTTTTTTGGGGAGGTATATTCTCATGCACCTCTTCACAACCACACATGGGTATACGCTTCCTCATTTTGCCTATTTGGTGTTATCCTCCTCCTTATCCTCATCCTCATCATCCACAACCAGTATAACAGCAGGGTGAATGTATTCTGTGATGCAAAAGTCACTCAATTTTTGTGCAAGGGTGTTTTTATGATGCCCGTTACTAATTTGAAACCAAAAAAATGTTACTCCCCCAGGGGGAAATGTTTGTCAGCCCATACACTTAGTGTATGGGCATTCAAAATGTAGAGGACTTGTGCCTTTAATTTGGGAATAGAGACATATTAGGACATCCTCCATGTCTCTTCAGGCACCACCACTAGAACACGAGAGCGAAGGTTTTCTGTGATGCAACAGTCACTCGATTTTTGGGCAAGGGTGTTGTTATGATGACCTTAAATACTTACCAAAAATAAAAATTTAGTACCCCCAGGGGAAATGTTTGTCAGTCCATACACTTAGTGTAAGGGCATTCAAAATGTAAGAGACCAACTCCCTTAAATTGGGCCTACTTTTTAATGAGGCTTTCCTCCACTTCTCATCATCCACCGCAACTTGAACACCAGGGTGAACGTATTCTATGCTGCTACAACCAGTCAATTTTTTGGCAAGGGTGTATATGATCCCCATACATTTTTTTTTTAAATGTATCCCCATGGGGAAATGTTTGTCAGCCCATGCACTTAGTGAATGGCATTACAAGTCTAGGAAACCCGCTCCTTTAAATTAGGCCTATTTTTTAATGAGGCCTTTCTCCATGTCTCATCATCCACCACAACTAGATCACCAGGGTTAACGTGTTCCATGCTGCTACAGCCACTCTAGTTTTTTGCAAGGGTGTTTATGATGCCCGTAAACAAATTAAAAAAAATTACCCCCATGCAGAAATGTTTGTCAACCCATACACTTAGTATATGAGCATTCCATGTCTAGGAGACCCGCTCCTTTAAATTGGGCCTATTTTTTAATGAGGCCTTCCTCCACGTCTCATCATCCACCACTACTACAACACCAGGGTGAACGTGTACTATACTGCTACAGCCAGTCATTTTTGGCAAGGGTGTCTATGATCCCCATAAAAAAATATTAAAAATGTACTCCCCATGGGGAAAGGTTTGTCAGCCCATGCACTTAGTGTATGGGCATTACAAGCCTGGGAGACCCGCTCCTTTAAATTGGCCTATTTGTTAATGAGGCCTTCCTCCACGTCTCATCATCCATCGCCACTAGATTACCTGAGTTAATATGTTCCATGCTGCTACAGCCACTCTAGATTTTGCAAGGATGTTTATGACGCCCGAAAACAAATTTTTAAAAAAAAAAATTACCCCCCATGGGGAAATGTTTGTCAGCCCATACACTAAGTGTATGGGCATTCCATGTCTAGGAGACCCGCTCCTTTAAATTGGGCTTTTTTTTAATGAGGCCTTCTTACACGTCTCATCATCCACTTCCACTAGAAGACCAGGGTGAACGTGTTCTATGCTGCTACAGCCACTCTAGTTTTTTGCAAGGGTGTTTATAATGCCCATAAACATTTTTTTTAATTACCCCCATGGGGAAATGTTTGTTAACCCATACACTTAGTGTATGGGCATTCCAAGTCTAGGAGACCCGCTCCTTTAAATTGAGTCTATTTTTTAATGAGGTCTTCCTCAACATCTCATCATCCACCGCCACTAGAACACCAGGGTGAACGTGCTATGCTGCTACAGCCAGTCAATTTTTTGGCAAGGGTGTCTATGATCCCCATAAAAAATTTTTTTAAAATGCACTTAGTGTATGGGCATTACAAGCCTAGGAGACCCACTCCTTTAAATTGGCCTATTTTGAGGCCTTCCTCCATGTCTCATCATCCATCGCCACTAGATCACCAGGGTTAATGTGTTCCATGCTGCTACAGCCACTCTAGATTTTGCAAGGGTGTTTATGATGCCCAAAACAATTTTTTTAAAAAATACCCTCCATGGGGAAATGTTTGTCAGCCCATACACTTAGTGTATAGGCATTACGAGTCTAGGAGACCCTCTCCTTTGTAATGGGACAGTTTTTTTGAGGCCCTCCTCCATGTTTCTTCCAAGGGGGATTGGGGTGCATGCAAATCTGGGTCAATGTGGCCCTTGCATTCAATGTATAAGGAAACAGTATGGCAGGTCCAACTGAAGAATGTGAAGTGGGTTTTCCTGTGGCCATCCAGTACCTGGGTTCAAAGGCTTCTTGGGGTTCATATGACTTCGTAACAGGGCAGGACTTGCATTCAATGCATAAGAAAACTATGGGAGCACAAAATGAATAATGTGAAGTTGGTTTTCCTGTGGCCATCCAGTACCTGGGTTCAAAGGCTTATTGGGGTGCATATAACTTGGTAGCAGGGCAGGCCTTGAAGTCAATACATAAGAAAACAGTATGGAGGTACAAAATGAATAATCTAAAGTGGATTTTCTTGTGGCCATCCAGTACCTGGGTTCAAAGGATTCTTGAGGTGCATATGACTTGATAGCAGGGCAGGCCTTGCATTCAATGCAACGTTTTTTCAGGAAGCCCTCCTGTACCTCTCGTGAAAGCGTGCTTCGTAATTCTTGGCAGCCCAGCCACTCACTGAATAGGCAATAACTGCATAGGAGATCCACTGTTTAATAATGGTCCTTTAAGAATATTAATGTCCCTCCTTCATAAATGAAACAAGATGTGTCTGCTTATGTGTCACAAAACACATGGCCAGCTAGGGTTGTTAAATGTTATAATGGCATTACCTAGTGAAAGCATTTGTATAGCAATGCTAAAGTTGAAAAACGCATCAAAAACGCTGCGTGTGAACATATCCCAAGTGGTGGAGGAATATTTTGGTTTGGGGTTAATTATTTTGCCTTATATACAAGTCATTAGCCTGGGAAGGATGTACCTTAACATATTTCCCTGCAAAGTCCATTTTGCTTTAGTTTTTGTATGTTTGGTGCGCCTGTAAAAATGGCGTGAAACTCTAACAACATTGTTTACAGCTGCGACCTATGAGTCAGAAATGCTTCCAGGGTCGATCTCCATGATGTTCCCGTGTCATTTGAGCAGTGTTTCCATCATTTTCAGATATTTTTTGACTTTAAAAGGACCCCAGGGGGATCGCGGTAAAAATGCTCGGGTTTCCAATAGACTTACATTGGGCTCGGTGCTCGAGTCGAGTACCTGAGTATTCCAATTTGCTCGACCCAAGCAACGAGCACCCGAGCATTTTAGTGCTCGACCATCACTAGTTTGAATACATATTGGTCTCTAGAGAGTGCTGCTACATTCCTCCTTTTTGCAAGTTATGTATTCATCGCAGTAGGCACCTGTTCATACTATATGTAGGTTCTGGTCAGGTTTTTTGTTCTATGATTTTAATAATATCCCTAATGAATTACTGGACACAACAGCCCCATCAAGAAGCTACATTTTCTCTTAAAAAATGGATTAATCAGGAAAACTTATACAACTCTTTTAGATGCCAAAACTCAACATCTAGGATATTCTTATTATTCAAATTACTTGGTCAGACGTTTAAAAGTACCAATACTAGCAAACATAGCAGGTCATGGAGGTGTAACTCATTTTTTTAAACCACCCATTATTTAAAAATAAGATAGAAAGTGGGATAAAGAATTATTTTAAATAAAATACAATACAAGAGGAATAGAGAATCGCCAATCACAGTATGAATCTCTTATAAAGCAGTATGCTCATACAATTAGATTTCCAATATAATAAACAAAACAAAGAGATGATAAAAGCAGTAATTAATAAAATGAATCAAGAAGGGAGAAAGCAACAATCTCATCCTTCTCATACTACTCACACAAAAATAATGAGTTTGAGAGCGAAAAACAAATTTTTAATATTGGAGAAATTTGATAGGATGAATCAATCAGTGAAAACTAGACACTTATATGTTAGGTCTCGAGTTCCCGCTTCTGCACAGGGGGAATCTCGAGCCATCTCCGCTGCGGTCTCCCATTCTCCTCCAGCCGCAGTGGAGTCTGCTCAGCAGGGACGTCGGTCCCAGCGTCTTGCTCAGTCTCACTCTGTACAGAGAGTTACTGCTGTTTCTTCAGCTTCTGCCATTAAACCCAGTGCTGGTCAGCAGCGAGCAGACTTCTCTGGGACTAAGTCCTTGTCTGAACACACTGAGCATGCCCAGGGCAAGATCTCCCGTTGGAGATCGAGGGTCATGTGCTCAGTCTCTGCAGCACATTCCATTGGTCCTTTTGGAAGGTCTTGGAAGGACAAAGTTTCCGTGGCCACTTCCTGTGCTGCAACTATATAAACTGCGCATGACCGCACGGCCATGCGCTAGTGTACATTTGCTTACGTGTGTTTGTTGTGAGTGCAAGTCGTCCTTGGATACCCCTTCCCTATTGAATGTCTGTTCGCGGAAGGTGTATGGTTGCTATCTAGCGCCCGACTTATCCTACAGCACTTATCACACGTTACAGCGTCCAGTTGCTGTGACCGCCAGTACGGCGCCGTGCACTTCCTCTGTGCTTTCCTTACCCAAGCCTGGGTGGTTAGTGGCGTTCGTCAGTGCGGCACCGCATGCACTCTTGTGCCCTAATATTGTTATTCAGCTTCCTTACACACCCAGTTGCGGTGTTGTGCCAGCAAGGGTCTAATCGGACTTCAATCCTAGTTGGGGTTGAGTTCGCTGACTACTTGCTCGCCTTCTATGTGCGGTACCGCGATCCTGTGACGCAACAGGATCGCTTCCTTCACGCTGGGTGAAGTTTAACCCACGTGTGTATATTTATGAGTACCGCCATATAGTCCGTCATTACTTAGCAGCAGGTTCCATCTCTGCACGGTGGACCCCGGGCTGCGAACGCACCATACACTATCTGTCTTATTATTTGGTGCGTTCCGCTAGCCCTAACACTTATAATGAAGACCCTGGACCCGTTGAAGCACTTTGTGCGAAACGGCCATCGTCCACCTTCCTCTCCCTGCACCCCTTTGTATGCCGGCCGTTCTCATGGGTTTTGATTATTGAAACTCTTCTGGTCCAATAAAGATCACTACTTCACAGCAACAGGGTGAGTGCCGCATTTTCTCTTCATTATAAATATTTTACTTTTTGCAATATGCATGCTGAGCACCAACAACCCGTGATTTCGTGCAGCTGCACATCGGTCTTCACGAGGATCCAACATCTGGGAGTGTGCGTTTCTCGGGTGCCATTCATTTCATTTTCTATTGTGAAAACTAGACACTACTTTAAATACAATAAAATGGTAAAACTCATGGCTAACAAAATAAAAAATCAAAGAAATAAAACAAAAGCCTCTTGTATTTGAAAATCTGACACCCTGCCTTCACATTGGAAGTATACAGCTCTGGCAAAAATTAAGAGACCACTGCAAAATGTTCAGTTTGTCTAATTTTTCTCTTTATAGGTTTATTTTTGAGTAAAATGTAAATTGTTCTTTTATTCTATAAACTTCTGACAACATGTCTCCGAATTTCCAATCAATAAACTTTGTATTTTTTTTCTGACAAAGAAAAATGGTCAAAATAAAAAAAATCCAGTGCTTTCAGAACTCAAATAATGCAAAGAAAACAAGTTCATAATCATTTAGAAACAACAATACTAATGTTTTAACTCATGAAGAGTTCAGAAATCAATATTTTGTGGAATAACCATGATTTTTAATCACAGCTTTCATACGTCTTGGCATGCTTTCTAACCGGTCTTTCACCATGTTTCTGGCTCAAAAATGTAAGCAGTTCTTCTTTACTTGTTGGCTTGTGACTCTCCATCATCTTCTTGATTACATTCCAGAGGTTTTCAATGAGGTTCAGGTCTGGAGATTGGGCTGCCCATGATAGGGTTTTGATGTGGTGGTCTCTTATAAAATAACTTAAAAAAAACAAAGCACTTGGACCTTATGTTTTCTCAAATGATTATTTTTTTGACATTTAAACAGCTTATTATTTATTCCCTCATGAAAATGTTTTATATAGTAATTTCCAATAGCAACTTCATTCTCGAGAACCTCCAGTCAACAGTAATGACCCTACCTCAATTCTCAAGTACAGGCCAATAACACTGTTAAATACTGATGACAAAGTATGCAGTGGTGTGAAAAAAAGTATTTAAACTCTTCCTGATTTCCTTTTCTTTTGCATTTTTATCACACTTAAATGTTTCAGATCACTAAATAAATTTAAATATTAGATAAAGGTAACACAAGTAACCACAAAATGCAGTTTTTAAATGCATCACTTTTTCACACAGCTCCTGTAGGTTTGAATTTCTCTTTTCCTTAAGGGTACCGTCACACAGTGCCATTTTGATCGCTACGACGGTACGATTCGTGACGTTCCAGCGATATCCATACGATATCGCTGTGTCTGACACGCAGCAGCGATCAGGGACCCTGCTGAGAATCGTACGTCGTAGCAGATCGTTTGGAACATTCTTTCGTCGCTGGATCTCCCGCTGTCATTGCTGGATCGGTGTGTGTGACACCGATCCAGCGATGCGTTCGCTTGTAACCAGGGTAAACATCGGGTTACTAAGCGCAGGGCCGCGCTTAGTAACCCGATGTTTATCCTGGTTACCATCGTAAATGTAAAAAAAAAAACACTACATACTTACATTCCGGTGTCCGTCAGGTCCCTTGCCGTCTGCTTCCCGCACTGACTGACTGCCGGCCGTAAAGTGAAAGCAGAGCACAGCGCGCTGTGCTGTGCTTTCACTTTACAGCCGGCAGTCAGTCAGTGCGGGAAGCAGACGGCAAGGGACAGACACCGGAATGTAAGTATGTAGTGTTTGGTTTTTTTTACGCTGGTAACCAGGGTAAACATCGGGTTACTAAGAGCGGCCCTGCGCTTAGTAACCCGATGTTTACCCTGGTTACCCGGGGACCTCGGCATCGTTGGACGCTGGAGAGCTGTCTGTCTGTCTGTGTGACAGCTCTCCAGCGACCACACAACGACTTACCAACGATCACGGCCAGGTCGTATCGCTGGTCGTGATCGTTGGTAAATCGTATAGTGTAACGGTACCCTAACAATAGAGACCTTCATTTATAAACTGCATTTTGTGTTTAATTGTGTTATCTTTGTCTAATAGTTAAATTTATTTGGTGATCTGAAACATTTAATTGTGACAAACATGCAAAATACTAGGAAATCAGAAAGGTGGCAAATACTTTTTCATACCACTTTATACCAAGATTGTAATAAATAGAATATCAGGAATTCTCCTCAAATTAATTCATTCAGATCAAGTTGACTTCATAAAAAAACAGGCAATCAACTGACTGTACCAGAACAACTGTTGATTTAATTTGATATATAGAAAAAGGAAAAATACCAGCTACAATAGTTCCTATGGATGCAGAGAAAGCTTTTGATCTGCTTAATTTGGAAATATACATGTGCTTCTCAAACAAATATAGATATTAGATAATTTATTTAAGTTCTTCAATACAAAAAGTGAAACTCATATTATATAGAGTCATTATAAACAGATTTATCTATTTTCAAGTGTTTATTTCTTGTAATGTTGTTGATTATGAGTTACAGCCATTGAAAACCCCAAACCCATTATCTCAGTAAATTAGAATTATTAACAAACAACACCTGCAAAGGCTTCGCTAGCATTTAATAAGGTCCCTTAGTCTTTTTTAGTAGGCTCCACAATCAGGCAGTCATTGACACACTCTACAAGGAGGGTAAATCACAAGAGGTCGTTGCTAAAGAAGCTGGCTGTTCATTGAGTGCTGTACCCAAACATATTAATAGAAAGTTGAGTGGAAGTAAAAAGTGTGGTAGAAAAATGTGCACAAGCAACCGGGATAACCGCAGCCTTGAAAGGATTGTTAAGAAAAAGCCATTCAAAAATTTTGGGGAGATTCACAAGGAGTGGAGTGCTGCTGGAGTCATTGCTTCAAGAGCCATCACACACAGACGTATCCAGGACATGGGCTACAAGTATCGCTTTGCTTGTGTCAAGTCATTCATGACCAATAGACAACACCAGAAGCGTCTTACCTGGGCCAAGGGGAAAAAGAACTGGAAGTGGTTCAAGGTGTTGTTTTTAGATGAAAGTAAATTTTGCAAGGTCCCAGAGTCTGGAGAAAAAGTAGAGAGGCATACAATCTAAGCTGCTTGAGGTCTAGTGTGAAGTTTCCACAATCAGTGATGGTTTGGGGAGCTATGTCATCTCCTGGTGTGGGTCCACTGTGTTATATCAAGACCAAAGTCAGCACAGCCGTCTACCAGGACATTTTAGAGAACTTCCAGCTTCCCTTTGCCGACAAGCATTTTGGAGAGGGAAATTTCATTCTCCAGCAGGACTTGGCACCTGTCCACACTGTCAAAAGTGCCAATACCTGCTTTAAAAACAACAGTATTACTGTGCTTGATTGGCCAGCAAACTCGCGTGACCTTGACCCCCTAGAGAATCTATGGGTTATTGTCAAAAGGAAGTTGAGAGACACCAAACCCAACAATGCAGATGAGCTGAAGGCTGCTATCAAAGCAACCTGGGCTTCCATAACACCTCAGCAGTGCCACATGATGGTTGCCTCCATGCCATGTCGCATTGATGTAGTAATAGACACAAAAGGAGCCCCAGCAAAGTACTGACTGCATTTAGTGAACTTACATTTCAGCAGGCCAACATTTCTGATTTTAAAATAATTTTTCATTAACTTTTTGATGATATTATAATTTTGTGAGAAGCACCTGTATGTATGCAATTTTATGTAAGTTCAGATTTAGCAGCCTGATACTTAAAGCCATTATGACTCTATACTCATCCAACAGCTAATGTATTAGTGAATTATCTCCCTCCTGAGAACTATAAAATTTCAAATGGAACAAGACAGGGATGCCGACTTTCTCTAATTCTTTTTATTCTTAGTATGGAACCTCTATCTGAGGCAATTAGAACAAATCGTGCTATTATAAGTATCACTGCTAACTTAAGGCAATATAAGATTGGCCTATCTACCAATAATATAATATTGACTGTATCTGACCCACTCAATTCCATTTGTGAAATAATGAGTATAAATGAAACATTTTCTAAAATAGCGTATTATAAAGTAAACTTTCGTAAATCAAATATTTTAGGTTTTCATATTGACCCTGATTTATCTAACACCATCAAACATAAATTATTTTATTCATACCTGGGTATTAAATAGAGATGAGCGGTGTTCGAGTCGAACTGTTCGCATTTAGAGTGGGGCGGTGCAGTCTCTCAGCCTATCAGCAGTGCGCACACACACAACAATGTGCATGTGATGCACACAAGCAAGGGCATGTGTCATTGGCTGTGTATGTCACATGTCCTTTGCCTATAAGAACCAGCCATTTGCCCCGTCGCCACCATTTCCTCACTGGGGGGATTTATCCAGGGTCCCAGGCACCGGTCACTCATACCATGGGTAAGATGGTTTGTTTTCTATATGCACTTTAATGGCTTTGTTTCCTTCATATGTGGGTGACACTTGTCTATATGGAAGCAATTGCTGCTACTGATATATGGTGGTTTGTATTATACGCTATTGTTGGCTAGTTACATATAGTATACACCATATCTCTCCTTGTATATATATTTCCTCCATATGTGGGTGACACTTGTCTATATGGAAGCAATTGCTGCTACTGATATACGGTGGTTTGCATTATACGCTATTGATAGCTAGTTACATATAGTATACACCATATCTCTCCTTACATATATATGGGTGCTTTTTTACTAATACCATGGTTTTAGCACTATTTTTCGTGCCTGGGGTTAGGATGTTTTTGTACTAGGGTCTCCTTGCTTCTATTTTGTTTATGTATGGTTTACTCTTCCTATGTAATTAATAAAATATATTTATATGTATTATCCTCGTATGGAACTCCATTTTTTCCTTGGTTGTCTTTAGTATTAGGAGTATACGTTACTGTCCTTTCATATCTTCATGGATAGAACTAGACGTCTATTTACAGTGGGGCAAAAAAGTATTTAGTCAGTCAGCAATAGTGCAAGTTCCACCACTTAAAAAGATGAGAGGCGTCTGTAATTCACATCATAGGTAGACCTCAACTATGGGAGACAAACTGAGAAAAAAAAATCCAGAAAATCACATTGTCTGTTTTTTTAACATTTTATTTGCATATTATGGTGGAAAATAAGTATTTGGTCAGAAACAAAATTTAATCTCAATACTTTGCAATATATCCTTTGTTGGCAATGACAGAGGTCAAACGTTTTCTGTAAGTCTTCACAAGGTTGCCACACACTGTTGTTGGTATGTTGGCCCATTCCTCCATGCAGATCTCCTCTAGAGCAGTGATGTTTTTGGCTTTTCGCTTGGCAACACGGACTTTCAACTCCCTCCAAAGGTTTTCTATAGGGTTGAGATCTGGAGACTGGCTAGGCCACTCCAGGACCTTGAAATGCTTCTTACGAAGCCACTCCTTCGTTGCCCTGGCGGTGTGCTTTGGATCATTGTCATGTTGAAAGACCCACCCACGTTTTATCTTCAATGCCCTTGCTGATGGAAGGAGGTTTGCACTCAAAATCTCACGATACATGGCCCCATTCATTCTTTCATATACCCGGATCAGTCGTCCTGGCCCCTTTGCAGAGAAACAGCCCCAAAGCATGATGTTTCCACCACCATGCTTTACAGTAGGTATGGTGTTTGATGGATGCAACTCAGTATTCTTTTTCCTCCAAACACAACAAGTTGTGTTTCTACCAAACAGTTCCAGTTTGGTTTCATCAGACCATAGGACATTCTCCCAAAACTCCTCTGGATCATCCAAATGCTCTCTAGCAAACTTCAGACGGGCCTGGACATGTACTGGCTTAAGCAGTGGGACACGTCTGGCACTGCAGGATCTGAGTCCATGGTGGCATAGTGTTTTACTTATGGTAGGCCTTGTTACATTGGTCCCAGCTCTCTGCAGTTCATTCACTAGGTCCCCCCGCGTGGTTCTGGGATTTTTGCTCACCGTTCTTGTGATCATTCTGACCCCACGGGGTGGGATTTTGCGTGGAGCCCCAGATCGACGGAGATTATCAGTGGTCTTGTATGTCTTCCATTTTCTAATTATTGCTCCCACTGTTGATTTCTTTACTCCAAGCTGGTTGGCTATTGCAGATTCAGTCTTCCCAGGTTGGTGCAGGGCTACAATTTTGTTTCTGGTGTCCTTTGACAGCTCTTTAGTCTTCACCATAGTGGAGTTTGGAGTCAGACTGTTTGAGGGTGTGCACAGGTGTCTTTTTATACCCCTAATGCATATAACCCCTATGTTACTATGGGGTTCAAGAGAGGCCTGGATGTCTTCCTGGAGCAGAACAATATTGTATCATACAATTATTAGGTTCTGTAGAAGGACGTAGATCTGGGTACTTATTATGATGGAATATAGGCTGAACTGGATGGACAAATGTCTTTTTTCGGCCTTACTAACTATGTTACTATGTTACTATGTATACTGATAACAAGTTTAAACAGGTGCCATTACTACAGGTAATGAGTGGAGGAAAGAGGAGACTCTTAAAGAAGTTACAGGTCTGTGAGAGCCAGAAATCTTGATTGTTTGTTTCTGACCAAATACTTATTTTCCACCATAATATGGAAATAAATTGTTAAAAAAACAGACAATGTGATTTTCTGGATTTTTTTTTCTCAGTTTGTCTCCCATAGTTGTGGTCTACCTATGATGTAAATTACAGACGCCTCTCATCTTTTTAAGTGGAGGACCTTGCACTATTGCTGACTGACTAAATACTTTTTTGCCCCACTGTATATCTTTAGATGTGTCATGTGGGATCCATGTTATTTCTGTGAGTGTATTCATAATCCAGTTATTAGTTTAGGGCCTAGGAGCAGTGTCTGCACGTCAGCAGAGTAGCCCGCCTGTGAAACAAACTATACCGCCTGTGTATCTCTATTTTCACTGCATCTAATCCAGTTTTAGTTTAGGGCCTAGTAGCAGTGTCTGCACATCAGCAGAGTAGCCCGCTTGTGAAACAAACTATACCGCCTGTGTATCTCTATTTTCAGTGCATCTAATCCAGTTAATAGTTTTGGGCCTAGGAGCAGTGTCTGCATGTCAGCAGAGTAGCCTGCCTGTGAAACACTATACCGCCTGTTTATCTCTATTTTCACTGCATCTAATCCAGTATTAGTTTAGGGCCTAGGAGCAGTGTCTGCACGTCAGCAGAGTAGCCCGCCTGTGAAACAAACTATACCGCCTGTGTATCTCTATTTTCACAGCATCTAATCCAGTTTTTAGTTTAGGGCCTAGGAGCAGTGTCTGCACGTTAGCAGAGTAGCCCGCCTCTGAAACAATCTATACCGCCTGTGTATCTCTATTTTCACTGCATCTAATCCAGTTAATAGTTTTGGGCCTTGAAGCAGTGTCTGCATGTCAGCAAAGTAGCCCGCCTGTGTAACAAACTATACCGCCTGTGTATCTCAATTTTCACTGCATCTAATTCAGTTATTAGTTTTGGGCCTAGTACCACAGTTTGGCCACTCAGTTCTGCTCGGTTTTCATCCATCGGTTGTTGTGCCAACAACTACAGATGCAGAGTTGCCAATTAGTTAAGCACTAAAATGAGTGGCAAAAGGCCTGCTGCTGGTGGAAAGGGGAATAGGCATGTTGGAAAGGGAAAAAAAGGTTGTGTCCGTGTGGTAGGTGGTAAAGCAACAGTAACATCTGCAGAAGAAGGACCATCTTCCAGCCAAAGTAAGATGTCTACTTCTTTTCGTGGACAATCTGATATGATCCCTTTCTTACAACCATCGCTACAAGCATCGCCAAAAATTCCAGATGAGGCACAAAAACAGCACGTGCTTGATCGGATATCATGTGCTCGTTCAAGTGGGCTCTCCTCCATGTCAACTTCAACATCACAACTACTCCAGTCCTCAGAGTTGTCACCCCAATCGCACTTGTTTCCTCCCAGCTCCCAAGTCTTCAGCCGCCCGTCTGAGCATGGGGTAACACATGGTTGAGTCTGTAGAGCTGTTTATGCATACTATAGCCTGGGAATCAGAGGTCTGCTCCAGAGCTTCTGTGAATCCAGGCGAGGAAATGATCTGCACTGATGCCCAGAATCTTTGTGAGTCAGGTCCAGGCCCAGATGAAGAAGGTTCTGAGCATAATGTAGACCCTCGTTCCCAAACTGTAACTCCTGTTGGTGGAGACAATGAGGAAGATGATGATTAGACTGAGATACCTGATTGGAACGAAAAGTTGACTTTTCGGTCGGGGCAGGAATAGGTTGGCTCTGAGGACGACGGGTGTGAGAACACACAGGATGATGATGACGAGGTTGTAGACCCCACTTACTGTCAACCCCCAGTCCATGAGGTCAGCAGAGGAGGTGGAGGAAGATGCTAGTGACGAGTCTGACGACAAGATAACGGTGCGCCTTCCTGGACAGAGACGGAGTACTGGAAGCACGTCAACAACTGCATCCTCAATCCCAACTGTGCCTCAGACCAGAAGTCATGGTGGCTCTTCAGATCGCACGGGCTCTAAGACTTGCATAACTGTTATGATCAGGTGACCTTGGAGCAGCATGAAAACTTTCACTGGAGTAGGTGGTAACTATACTGACCGCAAACCCTGATCTTATCACCGCGACTAGAAGTAGCTGTGGGGTGTGCCTAACAAAACCTAGACACCTCGACACAGCCGGAGGACTAAATACCCCTATAGATGGAAATAGGAATATGTACCTTACCTCAGAGCAGAACCCCAAAGGATAGGCAGCCCCCCACAAATATTGACTGTGAGTAGTAGAGGAAAAGACACACGTAGGCAGAAAACAGGATTTAGCAAATGAGGCACACACTAGCTAAATAGGAAAGGATAGGACAGGATACTAAGCGGTCAGTATTAAAAATCCTTCCAAAAATATCCACAGCAGAAAATACAAAAACTCCACCATCTAACTAAAGATGTGGAGCGTATATCTGAATCTCCAGAGAATCCAACAAGACCGAGAAAACACTGACACAGTCTAAGCTGGACAAGAGAAAAACAAATGAATAGCACAGAATATAAGCACACTGCATGTGTGCCACAGAAACAAAAACCAGACACTTTTCTTTGCTGAATTGACAGCTGAGGAGGAGAAGCCAGAAAGTGATCGAACACTACAGAAGAAACATTGACAACTGGAAAGGGCTAAAGAAACCCTGCACACTTAAATATCCCAGCCAGAACTGCAATCAGCAGATACACCTGGCCAGGACTGTGACTCAGAGACAACTGCATTCCCACCTACAACCACTGGAGGGAACCCAAGAGCAGAATTCACAACAGTACCCCCCCTGAGGAGGGGTCACCGAACCCTCACCAGGGCCTCCAGGACGATCAGGATGAGCCAGATGAAAAGCACGGACCAAATCAGCAGCATGGAGATCAGAGGCAAAAACCCAAGAATTATCCTCCTGGCCATAACCCTTCCATTTGACAAGGTACTGAAGCCTCCGCCTCGAAAAACGAGAATCCAAAATCTTCTCAACCACATACTCCAACTCACCATCAGCCAACACAGGGGCCGGAGGATCAACAGAGGGAACAACGGGCACCACATATTTCCGCAATAAAGATCTATGGAAGACATTATGGATAGCAAAAGAGGCCCGAAGCGCCAAACGAAAAGACACTGGATTAATAATCTCAGAAATCTTATAAGGACCATTAAACCGAGGCTTAAATTTAGGGGAAGAAACCTTCATAGGAACATGACGGGAAGACAACCAGACCAGATCCCCAACCCGAAGCCAGGAACCAACACACCGACGACGGTTAGCAAAACGTTGAGCCTCCTCCTGAGACAACACCAAATTGTCCACCACATGAGCCCAAATCTGCTGCAACCTGTCAACCACAGAATCCACACCATGACAGTCAGAAGGCTCAACCTGCCCAGAAGAAAAACGAGGATGAAAACCAAAATTACAAAAGAAAGGTGAAACCAAAGTAGCCGAACTAGCCTGATTATTAAGGGCAAACTCGGCCAATGGCAAGAAGGCCACCCAATCATCCTGATCAGCAGACACAAAGCATCTCAAATAAGTTTCCAAAGTCTGATTAGTTCGCTTGGTCTGGCCATTTGTCTGAGGATGAAATGCAGAAGAAAAAGACAAATCAATGCCCAGCCTAGCACAAAAGGCCCGCCAAAACCTAGAAACAAACTGGGAACCTCTGTTGGACACAATATTCTCCGGAATCCCATGCAAACGAACCACATGCTGAAAAAACAACGGAACCAAATCTGAAGAGGAAGGCAATTTAGGCAAAGGCACCAAATGAACCATCTTAGAGAACCGGTCACAAACAACCCAGATAACAGACATTTTCTGGGAGACCGGAAGATCAGAAATAAAATCCATCGAAATATGCATCCAGGGCCTCTCAGGGACTGGCAATGGCAAAAGCAACCCACTAGCACGGGAACAACAAGGTTTGGCCTGCACACAAGTCCCACAGGACTGCACAAAAAAACGCACATCATGCGACAAAGAAGGCCACCAAAAGGACCTACCAACCAAGTCTCTGGTACCAAGTGCCAGGATGACCAGCCAACACGGAACAGTGAACCTCAGAAATCACTCTACTAGTCCATCTGTCAGGAACAAACAGTTTCCCCACAGGACAGCGGTCAGGTTTGTCAGCCTGAAATTCCTGAAGAACCTGTCGTAAATCAGGGGAAATGGCAGAAGGACCACCCCTTCATTCAGAATACCGACCGGTTCTAAGACCTCAGGAGAATCAGGCAAAAAACTCCTAGAGAGGGCATCAGCCTTAATATTCTTAGAACCCGGAAGGTACGAGACCACAAAATCAAAACGGGAAAAAAACAAGGACCATCGAGCCTGTCTGGGATTCAGCCGTTTGCCAGACTCGAGGTAAATAAGATTCTTATGATCGGTCAAGACCACAATACGGTGCTTAGCTCCCTCAAGCCAATGTCGCCACTCCTCAAACGCCCACTTCATAGCCAACAACTCCCGATTGCCGACATCATAATTGCGTTCAGCAGGCGAAAACTTATGGGAAAAGAAGGCACACGGTTTCATCAAGGAACCAACAGGATCCCTCTGAGACAAAATGGCCCCTGCCCCAATCTCAGAAGCGTGAACCTCAACCTGAAATGGAAGAGAAACGTCTGCTTGGCGCAACACCGGAGCAGAAGTAAATCAACGTTTAAGCTCCTGAAAGGCAGAGACAGCCACAGAGGACCAATTCGCCACATCAGCGCCTTTCTTCATCAAATCGGTCAAGGGTTTAACCACACTGTAAAAATTAGCAATGAAACGGCGATAAAAATTTGCAAAACCCAAAAAATTTCTGAAGGCTCTTCACGGATGTGGGCTGAATCCAATCATGAATGGCCTGAACCTTAACCGGATCCATCTCTATAGACGAGGGAGAAAAAATAAAGCCCAAAAAGGAAACCTTCTGCACCCCAAAGAGACACTTAGACCCTTTCACAAACAAAGCATTGTCACGAAGGATCTGAAATACCATCCTGACCTGTTGCACATGAGACTCCCAATCATCTGAAAAAATCAAAATATCGTCCAAATATATAATCAAGAATTTATCAAGATAAGTCCGGAAGATATCATGCATGAAGGACTGAAAAACAGATGGAGCATTAGAGAGTCCGAATGGCATCACAAGGTATTCAAAATGGCCTTCAGGCGTGTTAAATGCAGTTTTCCATTCATCACCCTGCTTAATACGAACAAGATTATATGCCCCCCGAAGGTCAAAACCCCACCATAACATCTTTAACGGATTCAGAAAGACACTTTCTGAAAATTGCCACCAAAGCATCATTATTCCATTTAGTCAACACCGACCACTTTCTGAATTTCTGACAATACCATTCTGCCGCCTCTTGACCCTGAGACAGGGCCAACAAGGTCTTTTCAGCTTGATCCACAGAATTAGGTTCATCATATAACAATCCCAAGGCCTGAAAAAGGAGTCTACATCAAGCAAAGCCGGATTCCCAGATTCCAGGGAAAATGCCCAATCCTGCGGGTCGCCACGCAGCAGGGAAATGACAATTTTTACTCGCTGAATGGAATCACCGGAGGATCGAGGTCTCAAAGCAAAAAACAGTTTACAGTTGTTTTTAAAACTCAAAAATTTGGACCTGTCACCAAAAAACAAATCAGGAGTAGGATTCTTCGATTCTAAAACAGGAATCTGAACAATATAATCAGAAATACCCTGTACCCGAGCAGCAAGCTGGTCTACATGAGAAGCTAATTCCTGAACATTCATGCTAGCACAATGCTCTTCAGCCACCCAGAGATAAAGAGGGAGGAGAAGACAAAGTAGACTGAAGAAAAAAAAAATGGCTCAAGAACTTTCTTCCCTTCTTCTGAGATGCATTTAACTGATTATGGGCCAGTTGTACTGTTATGATCAGGTGACCTTGGAGCAGCATGAAAACTTTTACTGGAGTAGGTGGTAACTATACTGACCGCAAACCCTGATCTTATCACCGCAACTAGAAGTAGCCGTGGGGTGTGCCTAACAAAACCTAGACACCTCGACACAGCCGGAAGACTAAATACCCCTATAGATGGAAATAGGAATTTCTACCTTGCCTCAGAGCAGAACCCCAAAGGATAGGCAGCCCCCCACAAATATTGACTGTGAGTAGGGTTGAGCGAAACGGATCATTCACTTTCATAAGTTGCCGACTTTTGGCAAAGTCGGGTTTCATGAAACCTGACCCGATCCCTGTGTGGGGTTGACCATGCGGTACGCGACTTTCACACCAAAGTCGCGTTTCAATGATGCGAAAAGCGCCATTTCTCAGCCAATGAAGGTGGACGCAGAGTGTGGGCAGCGTGATGACATAGGTCTCAGTCCCCACCATCTTAGAGAAGGGCATTGCAGTGATTGGCTTGCTGTCTGCGGCATCACAGGGGCTATAAAGGGGCGTTCCCGCCGACCGCCATCTTACTGCTGCTGATCTGAGCATAGAGAGAGGTTGCTGCCGCTTCGTCAGAAGCAGCGATAGCGTTAGGCAGGGTACATTAACCCCAAAACCCCTTGTGCTGTAGCGATTTCCACTGTCCAACACCACCTTTTGTTTGCAGGGACAGTGGAAGCAACATTTTTTTTTCCTCAGCGCTGTAGCTCATTGGGCTGCCCTAGAAGACTCCCTGATAGCTGCATTGCTGTGTGTACGCCGCTGTGCAAACCAACTGCTTTTTTCAAAGCACAAATCCTGTTGTTCCTTCCTTTCTGCACAGCTATCTTGTTTGTTTGTCCACACTTTTGATTTAGTTTGTGCAGCAGTCCTCTCCTTGTTATTGCTGCCTGCCATACCTTGCTTTTGTTTTTCGTTACATCTCTTCAAGCCACTTTCTGCCACAGAAAATATACTCTAATACAGTGGCCCACATTTATTCACTAGTCTCCCTGAATAAAAAAAAAAAGGGTGCAGATTAAAATTGGCAAATCTGCATCAGTGGCAGTCCTGTGTGTGGCATCTGTGTCTCATTTTCTGGCACAGAAAACATACAGTCTAACAGTGGGCCTGATTTCTTGCCAATTCTCCCAGAAATAAAAAAAAAATAGTGGGAGATTAAGATTGGCATTTCTGCTTGAGTTCCAGTCCTGTGTGTGCCATCTCTCTCAAATTTTGGTGCACAGAAAGCCTAGTGTCTAATACTATTTTTTTTTTTTTAAATTCTCCCTGAAAAAAAAAAATAGTGGGAGATTAATATTAGCATTTGTGCTTGAGTGCCAGTCGTGTGTGCCATCTCTCTCAAATTGTGGGGCACAGAAAGCCTAGTGTCTATAATACTGTTTTATTTTTTTTTTTGTTATTCTCCCTTAAAAAAAAAATAGTGGGAGATTAATATTGGCATTTGTGCTTGAGTGCCAGTCGTGTGTGCCATCTCTCTCAAATTGTGGGGCACAGAAAGCCTAGTGTCTATAATACTGTTTTTTATTTTGTTTTTTAATTCTCCCTTAAAAAAAAAATTGTGGGAGATTAATATTGGCATTTGTGCTTGAGTGCCAGTCGCGTGTGCCATCTCTCAAATTTTGGGGCACAGAAAGCCTAGTGTCTAATACTGTTTTATTTTAATTTTTTTAAATTCTCCCTGAAAAAAAATAAATAGTGGGAGATTAATATTGGCATTTGTGCTTGTGTGCCAGTCATGTGTGCCATCTCTCTCAAATTTTGGGGCACAGAAAGCCTAGTGTCTAATACTTTTTTTTTTTTTTTTAAATTCTCCCTGAAAAAAAATAAATAGTGGGAGATTAATATTGGCATTTGTGCTTGAGTGCCAGTCGCGTGTGCCATCTCTCTCAAATTGTGGGGCACAGAAAGCCTAGTGTCTATAATACTGTTTTTTTTTTTTTTTTAATTCTCCCTTAAAAAAAAAACAGTGGTAGATTAATATTGGCATTTGTGCTTGAGTGCCAGTCGTGTGTGCCATCTCTCTTAAATTTTGGGGCACAGAAAGCCTAGTGTCCAATTCTGTTTTATTTATTTTTTTAAATTCTCCCTGAAAAAAAATAAATAGTGGGAGATTAATATTGGCATTTTTGCGTGAGTGCCAGTCGTGTGTACCATTTCTCTCAAATTGTGGGGCGCAGAAAGCCTAGTGTCTATAATACTGTTTTTTTTTTTGTTATTCTCCCTTAAAAAAAAAAAAATAGTGGGAGATTAATACAGGCATTTGTGCTTGAGTGCCAGTCGTGTGTGCCATCTCTCTCAAATTGTGCGGCACAGAAAGCCTAGTGTCTATAATACTGTTTTATTTTTTTTTTGTTATTCTCCCTTAAAAAAAAAAATAGTGGGAGATTAATATTGGCATTTGTGCTTGAGTGCCAGTCATGTGTGCCATCTCTCTCAAATTGTGGGGCACAGAAAGCCTAGTGTCTATAATACTGTTTTATTTATTTTTTTAATTCTCCCTGAAAAAAAAAAAAATAGTGGGAGATTAATATTGGCATAAAACCACAGAAAACCTAGTGTGTAACATTGTGCCTGATTTTCCTTGCAGTCTCACCCACCTATAAAGGGATATCTAAATCCTACAGAAGTTAGAGTTCATCTTGTAAGTTGTTTTACAGTAACAAATACTGTTACTTTAGTTACGTTTTGCAAACAATGAGGAAGTCTGGTGGAAGAGGTCATGGCCGTGGGCGGTCATTGCCAGCTGGTAATGATGGTAGTGGTGGTGGAGCATCAGGTGGTCGTGGGAAAAGCAATATAGCACCTAAGTCTCGAGTTGTGGAGCCAGGATCGTCGTCTGGCTACACAAGGCCTCGAACGCACCCTTTTCTGGGAGTAGGAAAACTGCTTTTAAAGCCGGAGCAGCAAGAGCAAGTTTTGGCTTTCCTGCTGACTCAGCCTCTAGCTCTTTTGCCTCCTCTTCTGAAACTGGTAAATGTAAAAGCAGCGCCTCGTTAGTGGATGTTCACGGTCAGGGACAAGTCGCTTCCTTGTCCTCTTCAGCAACAACAACAACAACAGAGAAGGATGCGTCAGGCGACACAACGGGTTACTCCATGGCGCTCTTTACACATACCGTTCCTGGGTTAGAAAGGGAAACAGTTAACAGGCCATGCCCATTAGAAGTTGAATCAGACATGGAGTGCACAGATGCACAGCCACAGCCAGATTACTATGCTGTTCCTTTGACTCAGACCAGAACATTGCCCTCGCAGTGTACTGATCCAGAATCAGACCCTGATGAGACTATGGTGCCTCGTCATGAACGCTATACCACCGGCTTACATGGTGACACAGACGAAGTTGCACACGAGATAAAAGAGGAGGTCATAGATGACCCAGTTGTTGACCCCGATTGGCAGCCATTGGGGGAACAGGGTGCAGGCGGCAGTAGTTCTGAAGCGGAGGAGGAGGGGCCGCAGCAGGCATCAACATCGCAACAGGTTCCATATGCCGGGCCCGTAGATGGCCCAAAACGCGTGGCAAAGCCAAAACCAGTTGGAGGACAGCGTGGCCATCCCGTTAAAGAAGCTCAGCCTGCAATGCCTGAAAAGGTATCCAATGGTAGAAAGAGTGCAGTCTGGCATTTTTTAAAACAACATCCAAATGATCAGCGCAAAGTCATCTGTCAAAAATGTTCAACTACCTTAAGCAGAGGTCAGAATCTGAAAAGTCTAAATACAAGTTGCATGCATAGACATTTAACCACCATGCATTTGCAAGCCTGGACAAACTACCAAACGTCCCTTAAGGTTGTAGCACCCTCGGCCAATGAAGCTAGTCAGCAACGCTACATCCCTTCCGTCACTGTAAGGCCACCATTTCCCGCACCACCTGCAGTATCTGTGCAGGTTTCGTTGCCAGGCCAAAGCAGTCAGGGAATCACCAGTTTCAATGTAGGAAACACTGCATGTAGGGCACCGGCAAGAATACTGTCTCCAACCGTCTCTCAGTCTGCCATGTCCACCGGCACCACCGCTAGTTCCACGATCTCCAGCTCTCCAGTCCAGCTCACCCTACATGAGACTCTCGTTAGAAAAAGGAAGTACTCATCCTCGCATCCGTGTACACAGGGTTTGAACGCCCACATTGCTAGACTAATCTCGTTAGAGATGATGCCATACCGGTTAGTTGAAAGCGAAGCTTTCAAAGCCTTGATGGACTAGGCTGTACCACACTACGAGCTACCCAGTCGACACTTCTTTTCGAGAAAAGCCATCCCAGCCCTCCACCAGCATGTTAAAGAGCGCATCGTCCATGCACTCAGGCAATCTGTGAGTACAAAGGTGCACCTGACAACAGATGCATGGACCAGTAGGCATGGCCAGGGATGTTACGTGTCCATGATGGCACACTGGGTGAATGTGGTAGATGCAGGGTCCACAGGGGACAGCAATATTGGGACAGTTCTGCCTAGCCCACGGTCTAGGACACAGTTGGCTGTAGCCGTTCGCCCCCCTCCTCCTCCTCCTCGTCCTCCTGCAGAAGCGAGAGCTCGTCCACAGACCGCAGTCGCACAACCACTCCATCCGCAGCTGCCACTGTTGCACACCAGGTGTCCCATTATGGGGCAGCTACTGGCAAATGTCAGCAGGCTGTATTGGCAATGAAGTGTTTGGGCGACAACAGACACACCGCGGAAGTTCTGTCCAAGTTCTTGCAGAAAGAAACGCAGTCATGGATGGGCACTGTACATCTTGAGGCAGGCAAGGTAGTGAGTGATAACGGAAGGAATTTCATAGCTGCCATAGCACTTTCCCAACTGAAACACATTCCTTGCCTGGCTCACACCTTAAACCTGGTGGTGCAGTGCTTCCTGAAAAGTTATCCGGGGTTATCTGACCTGCTCCTCAAAGTGCGCAGACTTTGCTCGCATATTCGCCATTCGCCCGTACACTCCAGCCGTATGTAGAACTATCAGCGGTCTTTGAACCTTCCCCAGCATTGCCTAATCATTGACGTTGCAACAAGGTGGAGCTCCACACTGCACATGCTTCAGAGACCGTGTGAACAGAGGCGTGCTGTTATGTATTTGTGGGAGGATACAGATACACGGGCAGGCAGTTGGATGGCAGACATGGAGTTGTCAGGTGTGCAGTGGTCGAAGGTACAAGACATGTGTCAAGTCCTTCAGTGTTTTGAGGAATGCACACGGCTGGTTAGTGCACACAACGCCATAATAAGCATGAGCATCCCCCTAATGCATCTGCTGATGCAAAGTTTGACGCACATAAAGGAGCAGGCGTCTGCAGCAGAGGAAGAGGAAAGCCTTGATGACAGTCAGCCATTGTCTGGTCAGGGCAGTGTACAGGACGAGGTAGCGGGTGAACAGGAGGAGGAGGATGAGGAGGATGATGGGGATGAGTATTTTTTTAATGAGGAAGCTTCTCCGGGGCCAATGGAAATTGGTGGCGTGGCAAGGCCGGGTTCTGTTTTTTTGAGGGACACAAGTGACGTAGATTTGCCTGAAACTGCCCCTCAACCCAGCACAACCGCAGATTTGACAACTGGAACTTTGGCCCACATGGTGGATTATGCCTTACGTATCCTCAAAAGGGACCCACGCATTATTAAAATGATGACCGATGACGATTACTGGTTGGCCTGCCTCCTTGATCCTTGCTATAAAGGCAAATTGCAAAATATTATGCCACATGAGAACCTGGAACAAATATTAGCAACCAAACAATCAACTCTTGTTGACCGTTTGATTCAGGCATCAATTCAAAGTGCAAAATATTACGCCACATGAGAACCTGGAACAAATATTAGCAACCAAACAATCAACTCTTGTTGACCATTTGATTCCAGCATCAATTCAAAGTGACAGGAGACAACATTTGTCCAGTATGGTTACTAACTATTTTTCATCCCTTATCGATGTTCTCCCTCAACCGTCATTCCCATTTGATTACTGGGCATCCAAATTAGACACCTGGCCAGAATTGGCAGAATATGCATTGCAGGAGCTTGCTTGCCCAGCAGCTAGTGTGCTATCAGAGAGAGTATTCAGTGCTGCTGGTTCAATATTAACCGAAAAAAGGACTCGTCTGGCTACCAATGTTGATGATCTAACCTTCATTAAAATGAACCACTCCTGGATTTCGAATTATTTTGCCCAACCTTTCCCGGCTGATACCTAGCTTTCCTATGAAAAGGTCTTGCTTGTGGACTGGTCTGACTGAGTTTTCCAATCTCGTAATTTGCAGCAGCTGTTTGTCCAGCATACAACATGTTTACACCTCCCTAAATGGGCAAACTCCCCCCACGGGGCCGTGGTCTCGCCACTTGGCGCAAGCACCCGTGAGAGTGCCGTTTGTCTGAAGAGGTGGGTGTGCACGCTATTGGTCGACAGCACTGCCACTGGGTCCCTCATAGTACAATAAAGTGTCTCTGGCGGTGGTGGCGCGCATCAACGTCAGACACACCGTTGTAACATGAGGGGCCCTGGGCCTGTACCGCCGGCCACAAGACAGTTCCCCCCCAGCTCAAACAGTGCTCTACAATTTGCAAAATTATCTCTCACAGCTCCACCAATGTTTAGTCTATGCGCTGACATCCTTCAATGCCTGGCACTGACAATACCAATGTGTTGACATGTATGATGCTACTTAAAATAGTCAGGGGCAGTGTCCTATATTTACACCAGTAAATACTTAGCGCCAAATTACTAGGTCTGAAACTCAGCAGAGGAGCCCACCCCTGTACCTAAGTATGCCACCCTTTTGTTTTTTGGTTTTGTTGTATTGCGAGACATTAACATCTATTTATTTTTTGGGTGTACTAACTGTCAGACATTCCTTACAATCGGCCTCCTCTGACAACACCAATGCTGCCTGTGTACCCCAAGTGCATAGAGCCTACTTTTGTTATGTTAGGCCTACTAAGTCTGTCTGCGGTCCATAATAGAAATTGTCCTTCACTAACCACACCACTGCTGCCCGTGTACCCCTGGAACCTATTTTACAGTGCCAACAGCCTACTTTTCTTATGTTAGGCCTACTAAGCCTGTCTACGGTCCCTCCTTCCAATAGTCCTCCACTGACCAGACCAATGCTGGCCGTGTACCCCTGGAACCTATTTTAAATTGCATAGAGCATACTTTTTTTAATTGTAGGCGTACTAAGTCTGTCTGCGGTCCATAATAGAAATTGTCCTTCACTGACCACACCACTGCTGCCCGTGTACCCCTGGAACCTATTTTAAAGTGCCTACAGCCTACTTTTCTTATGTTAGACCTACTAAGCCTGTCTGCGGTCCCTCCTTCCAATAGTCCTCCACTGACCAGACCAATGATGGCCGTGTACCCCTGAAACCTATTTTAAATTGCATAGAGCATCCTTTTTTTAATTGTAGGCGTACTAAGTCTGTCTGCGGTCCATAATTGAAATTGTCCTCCACTGACCAGACCAATGCTGGCCGTGTACCCCTGGAACCTAGTTGAAAGTGCATAGAGCCTACTTTTTTTCTTTATTTTATATTTATAAAGCGCAGATGAACTGCGCTGTACCACGGTACGAGCTACCCAGTCGACACTTCTTTTGCGAGAAAAGCCATCCCAGCCCTCCACCAGCATGTAAAAGTCTGCATTGTCCATGCACTCAGGCAATCTAAGAGTAGAAAGGTGCACCTGACAACAGATGCATGGACCAGTAGGCATGTCCACGGAAGGTTACGTGTCCATTACGGCGCACTGGGTTAATGTGGTGGATGCATGGTCCACAGGGGACAGCCTACTAAGTCTGTCTGCAGTCCCTAATTCAAATTGTCCTCCGCTGACCACACCAATGCTGCCTGTGTACCCCTGTAACCTTTTTTAAACTGCATTGAGCCAAATTTTTTGTTTAAGGCCTACTACCTGTGTCTGTCTGTGCCACTCAATACAGCTGTCCTCCTCTGAAAAAAGCTGAGCGTCAATTGTCTGGTTTTCAGCCTACAGGAATTTGAAAACTGCATTGGGCTACTACTTCCGTAGGGCCTACTAACGGTGTCTGCCGCTCCAAGGTGTTCTCCTGGTAGCATTTCCTGAGCTTCAATTTTCAGGCTCTCGTTGAAGAGTTTTTTAATTTAAAAACTGCAGTGGGCCTACTTGTTTGGTTGGGTTCTAGAAACGGTGTCTGTCGCTCCAAAGTGTTCTCCAGGTTGCATTTCCTGAGCTTCAATTTTCAGGCTCTCGTTGAAGAGTTTTTTAATTTAAAAACTGCAGTGGGCCTACTTGTTTGGTTGGGTTCTAGAAACGGTGTCTGCCGCTCCAAGGTGTTCTCCAGGTTGCCTTTCCTTAGCTTCAATTTTGAGGCTCTCATTACATTTTGTAATATAACAATGCATTTGGCCTACTTGTTTTGTTGGCCCTACTAACGGTGTCTGCCGCTCCTTGCTGTTCTCCACTGAACAAACCAGTGCCGCCTGTTTACTTCTGTTTCCAATTTTGAACTGCATTTAGCCTACTTACTGATTTGGGCCTACTCACTGTTTCAGCCTCTCATTACAGTTGTCCTCCACTGAACAAAGCAATGCCCCCTGGTTAGTCCTGTTACCAATTTTGAACTGCATTTAGCCCACTTTATTCTTTGGGCCTATTTCTGTGTTTCCTCCTCATTCTGCCCATTGCCCAGCCAGTGATAGATGAGTCTGCTGGTACATTGCCCCAGACCACTACATTCCCCTTGCACGCTACACAGCCAGAATCTGACCCTGCTGAAATTCAGGTTCCCCTTCCCACATACTATACCACCTTACAAGGGGACAAAGAGGAAGGTGAAGATGAAAGTGCAAGTTCCATCATCAGGTGGGGGGGCATACTCGTTGTCGACGTCACTGGCACAGGGCCCCTCATAGTACGCAAAAGTGTCGCTGCCGGTGGGAGGCGGCCCCACCGTGCAAACACACCGCCATACTTTGAGGGGCCCTGTGCCAGTGCCAATGCCAAACAGTGGGCCCCCCCTGCTTGCTCAGGATCACAGCACTTGCAAAGTTTAAATACTTACGTCACCTATTGCCGTGACGTGGTCCAGATTTCCTGGGCCCACAAAATACTTGAACCAGCCCTACCCCCAACAAGTTTGGCCAAATGACCCCCAATTCCCAATGCCTAACTATTATTGTAAGGGAAATTAAGATTGACAAGCTTCATTAAGAAGAATGGATGTTTTTGCCACTAAAATGGGCACTCTAGGTGTTTTCCTGGCCCCCACTCACTGCCGACTATGCTGCCCCATTGACTTGCATTGGGTTTCGTGTTTCAGTCGATCCTGACTTTACGACAGAATCGGCCGATTTCACTCGACCCGAATTTTGAGATAGTCGGGTTTTGCGAAACCAGACTCGACTCTAAAAAAGTCAAGGTCGCTCAACCCTAACTGTGAGTAGTAGAGGAAAAGACACACGTAGGCAGAAAACAGGATTTAGCAAATGAGGCACACACTAGCTAAATAGGAAAGGATAGGACAGGATACTAAGCGGTCAGTATTAAAAAATCCTTCCAAAAATATCCACAGCAGAAAATACAAAGACTCCACCATCTAACTAAAGATGTGGAGCGTATATCTGCATCTCAAGAGAATCCAACAAGACCGAGAAAACACTGACACAGTCTAAGCTGGACAAGAGAAAAACAAATGAATAGCACAGAATATAGCACACTGCATGTGTGCCACAGAAACAAAAACCAGACACTTATCTTTGCTGAATTGACAGCTGAGCAGGAGAAGCCAGAAAGTGATCCTACACTTCAGAAGAAACATTGACAACTGGAAAGGGCTAATGAATCCTGCACACTTAAATATCCCAGTCAGAACAGCAATAAGCAGATACACCTGGCCAGGACTGTGACTCAGAGACAACTGCATTCCCACCTACAACCACTGGAGGGAACCCAAGAGCAGAATTCACAACACATAGCCTGGGCATTTTTTGACATCGCAAAGGATGACCCAACTCATGTTGTCTGAAAGATTTGTCAACAAAATCTGAGTAGAGGCCAAAAAATCACTAGCATGAGTACTTCATGCATGAACCATCACATGGATATGATGCATAAGTTGCAGTGGGAAGCTCACTGTGCTACAATGCAGCCTAGTGGGCCGGGTCAACCATGGTCTGCCCCATCAAGTGCATCCACGTCCTCTTCATCCTCTGTGACTGTGGGGACAGCAGTGGCTCATGGTTTTGGATGCAGACCTGCCACCTCTTTGCCCGCAACAGCCAGTGTGATTGGCAGGTCGTCAGGACATTTGCTAGTGGAAACACCTGCTGGTGTTGAGCGCTTTCCGACATCGACACCACATTTTGATCAAGGCAACATAACATCTCCGCCTGCACCTTCCTCACAGACCAGCAGTTTGCCAGGGACACCCTACTCAACTCCGTATAAGCACGGCAGCCAGCCCTCAGTCCCTCAGATGTGGACAAGTAAAAGACCATTTCCTCCTAGCCATGACAAAGCTAAGAGGTTGAATTTCTCCATCAGCAAGCTGTTGGCTACAGAAATGCTGCCTTTCCGCCTGGTGGAGACAGAGGATTTTCAAGACCTTATGTCCGTCGCAGTGCCCCAGTACCAGATGCCCAGTCGCCACTACTTCTCAAAGAAAGCTGTGCCTGCGCTACACCAGCATGTCAAACACAACATCACTGCTTCCTTGAGAAACTCTGTGTGTGACAGGGTGCATTTCACAACAGACACTTGGTCGAGTAAACATGGACAGGGGCGTTACATGTCAGTGATTGGGCACTGGGTAACTACGGCGACATCAGGTGAAGGGGCTGCTGTCCAAGTCTTGCCGTTGCCACAAGTTGCTCGTCGATCTTCTATATCTAGAAGTTCCTCCACTGCTTCTGCCTCCTCATCTCCTCTCGGTCCTCCACCTGCACCCAAAGCCTGTCTGGTAATACCACCCGCATTGTAACTGCGCAGAAGGAATCCTGCACACCTCCTCACTATGCTGTCACCAGGGCTCAACGGCATCAGGCAGTATTTAAATTGAAATGTCTGGGAAATGTGAGTCACACAGCAGAGGAGTTGTGGTCAGCTCTGGAGTTCCATCAATGGTTGTCTCCACTCAACCTGCAGCCAGGGAAGGCTGTGTGCGACAATGCTGCAAACCTGGGTGCGGCCCTTCGCCGGGGCAATGTCACACACGTGCCTTGTATGACTCACGTTTTGAACCTGGTTGTCCAGCAATTTTTATCCCACTATCCCGGACTTGATGGGCTTCTGCAGATGGCACGGTCGCTGTGTGCTCACTTCCGCTGTTCGCATCCCGCAGCTCAACGACTTGCATCTCTACAGAAGTCGTTGAGCCTGCCATTTCACCGGCTGAAATGCGATGTGCCCACACGGTGGAATTCAACTCTGCACATGTTGCAATGACTGTGGCAGCACCAACGAGCCCTGGTGCAATACGTTATGACGTATAGCCTGTGCCAACGAGATCAAGAGGTGGAGCAAATCACACTGCAGGAGTGGTCTCAGATCAGGGACCTATGCACCCTTCTGCACAGATTTGAAATAGCAATGAAGATGTTTTGTGCTGATGATGCCATTATCAGCATGACCATTCCGGTGATTTACATGCTGGAGCACACCTTACACAGTGTTCGGAGTCAGGTGGTGGAACAAGAGGAGGAGGATGAACAAGAGGAGTCATATGTGGAAGGGATCATATCTCCAAGGTCAAGAAGGTTGGCAGCACCAAGGCGGCTGGCTTTGGACGCTGGGGGTTATCGAGGGCGCATGGTAGCAGCCAAACTGTTGAGGAAGGTGCAGGAGGCGAGGAAGAAGTGGAGGACAAACTGGTGCTGGGCATGGAATACTCATGAGATGAGGGAGACCTTGATCAAATTTCTGTTGTGCGAGGTTGGGGAAGAGGGCAGACGAAGGAAGCATGATTCTCACCTTGCCACCACCAATACAACAAGGACTTGGTCCTCCTGGATGCGCAAGACACATGAGTGCCTTCTTGCTGCACTACCTGCAACATGACCCTAAGATTGTCAGAATCCGAAGTAATGCCGACTACTGGGTTTCCACACTCTTAGATCCCTGGTACAAAAGCAAATTTGGCTAAATAAATCCTGCCATAGAAAGGGATTCACGCATGCAGGAGTATCAGCAGAGACTGTTACAGAATCTAACATCTGCTTTTCCACAAAACACCAGTGGTGCACGTAGTCAATCCCTGAGTTCTAACTTGCCAACCGTGGGACTATCGAGTCATCACTCAAACCGTAACTGTAGCATTGTATCTGGTGGTAACAGCAATTTTTTCCAATCGTTTCAAGATTTTTTTAGACTGTCCTTTGCAAGGCCACAGGAGACAAGAAGTCTGATGCACAGCCAACGCATAGAGAGGATGGTGCAAGAGTATCTCCAAATTAACATTTATGCCATGACTGTGGAACTGGACCCTTGCTCATTTTGGGCTTCCAATCTTGAAAAATGGCGTAAGCTCGCCACTCACGCCTTGAAGATCTTGTCGTGCCCCGCAGCCAGCGTTCTCTCTGAACATGTGTTCAGCGCTGCTGGTGGTGTGCTGACAGATAAGCGCACGCGGCTGTCCAGTAACAATGTAGACAGACTAATGTTCATCAAAATGAACAAATCCTGGATCCGCAAGGACTTTTCTACCCCTATGTCATCTTGGGGAGACTAAAAGCTTGATGATTTTTGAAAATTACCACACCAACCGTTTTAAAAAACTCTGGTGAAATTGATACCACTTAAGTAGTGTCTGTGGCTGAATTTTTGGAAAAAATGGAGACTCTTTTATTTAGTCCTCTTGCTGAGTTTTACATGACATTGTCATTCTCAATTCCAGGTGGGTGGGGTCATCTGCAGAGTTGTTTCCTCATACTATGGTCTGGGATTCAGAGGTCTGCTCCAAAGCTTCAGTGTCTGCTAGTCAGCAGAGTAGCCCAGCCACCCACCGCCTGTTTACCTAAGTACTATTTTTAACGGCATGTAGCCCAGGAAATCCTTTTGGGCCTAATAGAATTTGGTGCTACTCAGCAGCGTACTTCACCCATGAAGCAAGCTACACCGCCTGTTTACCTAAGTACTATTTTTTAACGGCATCTAGCCCAGGAAATCGTTTTGTACCTAATAGCATTTTGTGCTACTCAGCAGAGTACCCCACCCATGAAGCAAGCTACACCTCCAGTTTACCTAAGTAATATTTTTTCATCTAGCCCAGGAAATCCGTTTGGGCCTAGTAGAATTTAGTGATACTCAGCAGCGTACCCCACCCATGAAGCAAGCTACACCGCCTGTTTACCTAACTACTATTTTGTAATGGCATCTAGCCCAGGAAATCCGTTTGGGCCTAGTAGAATTTAGTGATACTCAGCAGCGTACCCCACCCATGAAGCAAGCTACACTGCCTGTTTACCTAACTACTATTTTGGAACCGCATCTAACCCAGGAAATCCGTTTGGGCCTAGTAGAATTTAGTGATACTCAGCAGTGCACCCCACCCATGAAGCAAGCTACACGGCCTGTTTACCTAAGTACTATTTTTTAACGACATCTGGCCCAGGAAATCCTTTTGGGCCTAGTAGCAATTTCTGCTACTCAGCAGAGTACCCCACCCATGAAGCAAGCTACACCGCCTTCTTTCTTTCTCAATCTAACCCCTCGGCTCTGGGGTGTCCACTCTCCCTCCAGATCTCTCCTTCTCAGAGATGGACAACCGCATGTTTTCACACTGTGGCGAATCTTTTGGGCCCAGGCATAAGAAGTCGTCGAGGTAATGGATAATATGTGCCGCCTTACAAACGTCCATGACGACACATTCGAGGAAGCAACTAAACGCCTCAAATAGTGAGCAGGATATGGAGCACCCCATGGGCAAACAGCAATCTATGTAGTATGCTCCTTCACAGAAGCAGCCCAATGGGAGGACACTATTCGGAGGCACAGGTAGTAATCGGAACGCCCCCTCAATGTCTGTTTTGGCCATTAGGGTGCCCCTTACCAACTTCTTGATCCGCCTGATTGCCTTGTCAAAGGAGGTACAGTACATAGTACTGTACTTGGTTCCACGTCGATGTTGTCATTTACTGACCTGCCCCTTGGATATGGGACAAATGGTGGATTAGTCTGAATGTATTTTTTGCCACAACTCCCAACGGGGGTACCACTATGTCTTCTAAGGAAAGTGTTCTGAATGGACCCGCCGCCATTCTACCTAAAGATATTTCTTTTCTTTTTTTTTGTTAAGACATCTGGGCGTTGGTAGAGTGAGTTTAGATTTTTACTCCAGCCTTTCTTGATTTTAGAAGGGCATGACATGGCTATCTCTGTGTCTCCTCCTCCTTTTACTCCTCCACCTCTTTTCTTTTCGCATTACTATATGTAGTTGTGATTTTTTCATGTTTGTTGTGTCTTCTGAGCAGTTTGTCAGCTTTTGGACACCTTTTAAGGTGTTTTCTATGTGTTTTCCATGTGTTTGTATGTGTTTGTGTTTGCCTGCCATTGGTTTCAATGGGGTACGACGGTGTTCATCGAACGTTCGACGAACAGTTCGGCGAACACCTCCCGGTTCGACGAACCGAACCGGAACACTAGGGAGGTGGCTCAACACTAGTATTAAACTAACAAATCCTGGGGCTAAGATAGTAGAAGAACATCTGCTTGATGTTTACAAAGAGTTACAGAGTATTATATCCAAAATAGAAAAAATAGAAATATCTTGGTTAGAAGAGATCATTCTCTACAAAATATCATGTTTACCAAAACTCCAGTATATTTTCAGATTGATCCCTATATACCGTATATGCCAGAAATATGGATAAGTAAGTTCCAGAGGCAATTATCCAAACTCATTTGGAGTTCCAAACATCCCAGGATATCTAGACCAGGGGTCCCCAACTCCAGTCCTCAAGGCCCACCAACATGTCATGTTTTCAGGATTTCCTTAATCTTGCCCAGGTAATAATTGCATCACCTGTGCAATGCAAAGGAAATCCTGAAAACATGACCTGTTGGTGGGCCTTGAGGACTGGAGTTGGGGACCCCTGATCTAGACAAATACTCTGTAAGCAAAAAGTAAATGGATGCATAGGTGCATCAAACATAGAAGCCTATAATTTATCCAATATTGTTATGCAGAGCAAAAATTTCTTCTTAGAGTCACAGAGTATACCTAGTTGGACAGAACTAGAAAACTACTTTAATAATAGTATACCAACCCACACATTAATTTTATCACACCTTTTGGACCAATCGGTAGACTTTCCACGTTATCCAACTAATAATTTCTTAAAACTTCTAAATCTAATTTAATTCCAATCAGATTGGAGAGAATCCTTATCTTTATTCTTAAGGCTATACATTTTGATCACTAACTATGTGAAAGGAAAGGGATAACAGATGTAGCTAATATATTGAAATAAAATAAAGAATATTCCTTTTTTCTTTTCTAACTATTAAAAATAAAATATAACCTCCCAGAAATAGAACTCTATACATACCTAGAAATTAGGAAATATCTTATAAATAAATATAACTTTCCCTTAATGCTACCTAAAGAAATATTTCCTTCATTATTAACCCGGACAAGAAAGCCATATGGAGCACCAAGCATATCTATTCCTTATTCAACATAAACCATTTATTCTTTAAACAGAAATATATGATCAATTGGGAAAAAGACTTAGGTGTCTAACGCAACCCTTCATGAATCATACTATAAAACATTGACAAAATGGTATTTTAATCCAGCAAAGCTCCATAAGATATTTTCCAATCAGTTGGAATCTTGTTGGAGACAATGTGGCCAAAAAGGTATTCTTTTTCATATATTATGCGATTGTTTGTTAATTTCCAATCAATGGAAATAAGCATTTGAACTAATGAACAAGATAAGTAATACGGTCCATCTGGAACTCGTTTTAGCCTCGCAAACAAGAGTTTCAAAAAATAAATAAAAATATATTGTATGAACCTTCTTCATTTTCACTCAGGGGAATGGTTGGTGATATCACCTTCTTGTTTGTGGCACATTAGTATATGGGAGGTGGAAAACTTTTCAAGATGGGTGGTGGTGACCATGGCAGCCATTTTGAAGTCGGCCATTTTGGATCCATTTTTTTTCCAATGGGAAGAGGGTCATGTGATACATCAAGCTTATTGAGAATTTCACAAGAAAAACAATGGTGTGCTTGGTTTTAACATAACTTTATTCTTTCATGAGTTATTTGCACATTTATCTTTGTTTACAGCCATTGACATGTCGCAAAGGTTAACACGTGAGGAGCGGATAGAAATTGTGGTGATTTCTGGTGAATGCAGTACTCGGGTCATTGCAGCAGATTTCAATGCAAGACACCCTGTGCAAGAAAACTGTCCCCATTCCCATGTTATTTAGGTGTATCCATATAAATGGCCCACCTAAAAAAGTTTGCCTCATCACTGAACATAATGTTCTGTGTAAGCCAAGGGTCCTGTTCCAATTTTTGTTTTTGTCCATTCTGCAAATTCAGCATGCAGATCTGGCATCAGTCGAACATCCCTTCTGCAGATATTAGCTGCTCACAAATGGCACCCTTACAAAATCCAGCTGCTGCATCATCTCAACTAGGATGACCCAAATTGGGTCCATATACATGGCCCACCCTGTATATATATTTATATCCTTCCTTGTGTATTGTTACGCTTTCCCCCAAAAATGTAATATAATAATTTGAAGAAGCTAAAGTATGAGCCTTTGCTTCATGCAGAAGAAATGTCTAATCTCTAGTGATGAGCGAGCATCCTTGTCACTACTCGTTACTTGCCTGAACATCAGTGAACTTGAAATGCTCATTAATCGGCAAGTATTTTTTGAATCCTCAAGCCCAAACTCAAATCTCTGCTGCCCATTAGCAAGTGCTCGAAATTGAAACTCGAATCCCCGCCCCACATGTTTGGTGGATGTTACACAGCCAATAAACATGCGAGGATTGCCTGCCAATCACTGTAATGCCATAGCCATCTTGGTTGTGGTATTACTGTGAATGGCTACCTGCATAGCATCATAGGGTCTATATATGACCAGTGACTAGTGTTGAGCGATACCGTCCGATACTTGAAAGTATCGGTATCGGATAGTATCGGCCGATACCCGAAAAATATCGGATATCGCCGATACCGATATCCGATACCAATACAAGTCAATGGGACATCAAGTATCGGAAGGTATTCTCATGGTTCCCAGGGTCTGAAGGAGAGGAAACTCTCCTTCAGGCCCTGGGATCCATAGGGATGTGTAAAATAAAGAATTAAAATAAAAAATATTGATATGCTCACCTCTCCGGCGGCCCCTGGACTTCACGCTGCTAACCGGGAGGCTTCTTTGTTTAAAAAGCGCGCCTTTCGGACCTGTGAATGACGTCCCGGCTTCTGATTGGTCGCGTGCCGCCCATGTGACCGGCACGCGACCAATCAGAGGCCGCCCATGTGACCGGCACGCGGCCAATCAGAAGCCGCAACGTCATTCTCATTCACAAAACTGCTAATTCTAGGAAATGAGGACCTGCGAATGACGTCGCGGCCTCTGATTGGTCGCGTGCCGGTCACATGGGCGGCACGCGACCAATCAGAAGCCGGGACATCATTCACAGGTCCGAAAGGCGTGCTTTTTAAACAAAGAAGCCTCCCGGTTAGCAGTGTGAAGTCCAGGGGCCGCCGGAGAGGTGAGCATATCAATATTTTTTATTTTAATTCTTTATTTTACACATCCCTATTGATTCGATACCGATACCCGATATCACAAAAATATCGGATCTCGGTATCAGAATTCCGATACCGCAAGTATCGGCCGATACCCGATACTTGCGGTATCGGAATGCTCAACACTACCAGTGACACCATTCTAGGCACACTGTAACCCAGAAACAGGAAGAGCTGGGAGAGTTGCTGGTGAATTAGGGAGAGAATTTTAGATGTGTATAGGCAGGGATTACACAAGTTATATTTCTTTCAACTGCAGCAACGTCCCTTATTAGGGCTAATTATAATCAATATTCATACTGCTGTTAGCAGCACATAGGGAGAGATTGTGCTGAAGTCATAGTGTAGGACAGGATAGGGTTAATTTCACTTTCTTTCTGCTGCAAGTCATACCAAAAGCCCTTCTCAGGGCTAATAATATTCTTTTTGCTCTTAATCCTGCAAATTGTTCTGAGCAGGGATATACAGTATACTCTATTTATACTGTGGCAGTTGTGCATCAAAAGCATACAGCCAGACTTGGTTGGTTATCAATAGCCTCAATATATTCCTTTTGCAGTGTAAGAAGTCCATCTGAGGTAGGCTAGTTTTCCTGTGATATTAATCATGCAAATTTTTTAAGTAGACAAATATTGTAGACCATTTATGCTGTGCCAGTTGTGCATAAAAAACTCCAGACTTGGTTGGTGACAAATAGCATCAGTTTATTGCTTCTGCACTGTAAGAAGTCCATCTGAGGTGGGCACATTTTCCTGTGATATTAATCCTGCAATGTTTTCTCAACAAGGATATATCATATGTAGTTTAAAATGGGGAAGGAACGTGGAAAGGGACAGGGATATGGAAACTGTGCCTGCTTCAGAAGCACAACAAACACAAACATCATGTCGACCTAGCTTCCTGTCCCACTTTTTGGGTGTGCGGAACACAACTCTTGAAGCCAGACCAATGTGAAAAGATTGTTGCATGGATCGCAGATAATGCTTCTATTCTTATTGCCATCACCACTCTATCTTCCACATGGTCCTGTCTCAGTAGTTGTGCTTCTGGAACTTATAATCCTCACCCTAATCCTCCTTCCTCTCACCATGCCAAGTGCCGGAGACAAGTGATCCCACACTTGGACACTCCGAAGATGGGTTCACATTTCCATTTATAGATTCTGGCCTGCTCAAAGCAGGATTCATTAAATCATCCCAGACAGATGTCTGTCCAGCCTCTGTTTGAAGACTTCAATTGAAGGAGAACTCACCACCTCTCGTGGCAGCCTGTTCCACTCATTGATCACCCTAACTGTCAAAAAGTTTTTTCTAATATCTAATCTGTGACTCCTCCCATTCAGTTTCATCCCATTGCTTCTAGTCTTTCCTTGTGCAAATGAGAATAAAGATGATCCTTCTACAATGTGACAGCCCTTGAGATATTTGTAGACAGCTATTAAGTCTCCTCTCAGTCTTCTTTTTTGCAAGCTAAACATTCCCAAATCCTTTAACCGTTCCTCATAGGAAATTGTTTGCAGACTGGTCACCATTTTGTTCTCTCTTCTCTGAACTTGCTCAATTTGTTGGTGTCTTTTTTTAAAATGTGGTGCCCAAAACTGGACACAGTATTCCAGATGAGGTCTGACCAAAGAGGAGTAGAGGGCAATAATGACTTCACGTGATCTAGACCGTATGCTTCTGTTAATACATCCCATAATTGCTTTTGCCTTTTTTGCTGCTGCTACATCACACTGTTGACTCATGTTCAGTTTATGATCTATTAGTATACCCAAGTCTTTTTCACATGTGCTGTTGCTTAGCCCTATTACTCCCATTTTGTATATGCTTTTTTCATTTTTATTGCCCAGATGTAGTACTTTACTTTACTTGTTAAAAACCATTCTGTTAGTTGCTGCCCACTGCTCCAGTTTATTTATATATTTTTGAATCCTCTCCCTCTACTTGAGTGGTCCCTACCCAAGTTCTTGGAATGCAAATGTAAATACGCAGCCAGCCACCCACAGGCCACAATAATAAATGGCTATATTTCCAGGCTACTTGCCCTGCAAATGTTGCCTTTCAGGATTGTGGATACAGAAGCTTGCTGCAACCTCATGGCGGCGGCCATACCTCAGTACTCGGTTCCCAATCGCCACTATTTCTCTGGTTGTGCCATCCCCACCTTACACAAGCACTTCTCCTATAACATCAGCCATGCCCTGGCCAATGCTGTTAATGGTCAAGTACTTGTGGCTAGGGTCTCTACTTTCCCATGACGGCACACTAGGTGAACATTATGGAAGCCAGTGCCCAGTCGGACCCTGGAATGGAACATGTGCTACTGAGACAGAGGACTGCAGGCCAGGTTCAATCAGGTTTCCCCTTCTTCTACTGCAGTTCCTGCATCTCCTCCTCCTTCTCACCCTCTATCTCAGAAACATCAACAATCTGAATGCACTGCCTCAGCCAAATTGAAAAAGGCTCTGCTGAAGTTAATTTGCTTAGATGACAAATCACACACCACCACAGAGTTGTTGAAACCTCTTATAGACCAGTTTGATCTTTGGCTCTCGCCCCTGAACCTACAGCAAGGCATGGTTGTATGTGACAATGGTCAAAACCTGGTGGCGGCACTGAAGCTTGGAAACCTCGCACACATACCATGCCTGGCCCACGTGCTCAACTTAGTGGTTCAGCGGTTTCTCAAAAGTTACACAGATTTCCCTGAGCTACTTGTGAAACTACACCCCATTTTGCACATTTTCACAAGTTGGCTACATCTATTTCCACCCTAGCTTGCTGCAGCAGCATTTGCAGCTTCTAGCTCACCAACTGGTGTGCAATGTACCACATGTTGGAAGTCAACATACAGTGGGGCAAAAAAGTATTTAGTCAGTCAGCAATAGTGCAAGTTCCACCACTTAAAAAGATGAGAGGCGTCTGTAATTTACATCATAGGTAGACCTCAACTATGGGAGACAAACTGAGAAAAAAAAATCCAGAAAATCACATTGTCTGTTTTTTTAACATTTTATTTGCATATTATGGTGGAAAACAAGTATTTGGTCAGAAACAAAATTTCATCTCAATACTTTGTAATATATCCTTTGTTGGCAATGACAGAGGTCAAACGTTTTCTGTAAGTCTTCACAAGGTTGCCACACACTGTTGTTGGTATGTTGGCCCATTCCTCCATGCAGATCTCCTCTAGAGCAGTGATGTTTTTGGCTTTTCGCTTGGCAACACGAACTTTCAACTCCCTCTAAAGGTTTTCTATAGGGTTGAGATCTGGAGACTGGCTAGGCCACTCCAGGACCTTGAAATGCTTCTTACGAAGCCACTCCTTCGTTGCCCTTGGCGGTGTGCTTTGGATCATTGTCATGTTGAAAGACCCAGCCACGTTTAATCTTCAATGCCCTTGCTGATGGAAGGAGGTTTGCACTCAAAATCTCACGATACATGGCCCCATTCATTCTTTCATGTACCCGGATCAGTCATCCTGGCCCCTTTGCAGAGAAACAGCCCCAAAGCATGATGTTTCCACCACCATGCTTTACAGTAGGTATGGTGTTTGATGGATGCAACTCAGTATTCTTTTTCCTCCAAACACGACAAGTTGTGTTTCTACCAAACAGTTCCAGTTTGGTTTCATCAGACCATAGGACATTCTCCCAAAACTCCTCTGGATCATGCAAATGCTCTCTAGCAAACTTCAGACGGGCCCGGACATGTACTGGCTTAAGCAGTGGAACACGTCTGGCACTGCAGGATCTGAGTCCATGGTGGCATAGTGTGTTACTTATGGTAGGCCTTGTTACATTGGTCCCAGCTCTCTGCAGTTCATTCACTAGGTCCCCCCGCGTGGTTCTGGGATTTTTGCTCACCGTTCTTGTGATCATTCTGACCCCACGGGGTGGGATTTTGCGTGGAGCCCCAGATCGAGGGAGATTATCAGTGGTCTTGTATGTCTTCCATTTTCTAATTCTTGCTCCCACTGTTGATTTCTTCATTCCAAGCTGGTTGGCTATTGCAGATTCAGTCTTCCCAGCCTGGTGCAGGGCTACAATTTTGTTTCTGGTGTCCTTTGACAGCTCTTTGGTCTTCACCATAGTGGAGTTTGGAGTCAGACTGTTTGAGGGTGTGCACATGTGTCTTTTTATACTGATAACAAGTTTAAACAGGTGCCATTACTACAGGTAATGAGTGGAGGAAAGAGGAGACACTTAAAGAAGAAGTTACAGGTCTGTGAGAGCCAGAAATCTTGATTGTTTGTTTCTGACCAAATACTTATTTTCCACCATAGTATGCAAAAAAAATGATAAAAAAACAGACAATGTGATTTTCTGGATTTTTTTTTCTCAGTTTGTCTCCCATAGTTGAGGTCTACCTATGATGTAAATTACAGATGCCTCTCATCTTTTTAAGTGGTGGAACTTGCACTATTGCTGACTGACTAAATACTTTTTTGCCCCACTGTATGTTGGCAAGGTTTTGTGAGCAGCAGAGGGCAGTAGTTGAATAGCAGCTGCAACATGCCTGTTGGTATTTCGGTCAGCCTTCACACATAAGAGCTAATAAGTGGGTATGGATGTCTGACATCTGTGTGGTTTTCCAAAACTTTGAGAATGCAACTAAAATAGTGAGTGGCAATGATGCCATAATCAGTGTAAACATCCCGCTTCTCTGTCTGCTGAAACACTTGCTGCTCACAATTAAAGAGGACGCTTTGCAGGCAGAGAAAGTTGAGATGGAGCAAGAAGCTATACAGGGTGATGCTACACTGGCCAGCCTCATCTCATCTTCTGAATGTGGATTGGGTGATAATGACGAGAAGATGGGACAGGAGCTGGTTGCCTGCACTACAGACTTCATCCCGTATGTTCAGCATGAATGGCCTGAAGACGAGAAAGAGAGGGAGGATGAGGAGGAGGAGAAGATAGATGGTCATCCTCTTGGTGGGGACAGAAAAGTCTTGGCTGTTGGTAGTCTGGCACACATAGCTGAATTTATGTTCTGCTGCCTTTCCCATGAATGCTTTTTGGCCAACACTAATTACTGTTTGATCCCCCTTATAGACCCACGCTACAAGAACTTTACATCTCTCTTTCCAGTGGTGAAGAGGTCTAAGAAAATGTTGCAGCACCATAAGGCCCTTGTTGAAGAATTATTAAAAAAAAATCTCATCTGACAACACTGGCGGAAGAGGTCACAGTTCCTTGGACAACCAAAGAGTAGAGATGAGGGAGACAAACACTAGATGCAGCAGAGGCACGGGAACACTATCAAAGGTCTGGAACATTTTCTCAGACCCTCCTATCACCCAGGCGTAACTTGCTGACCATATCAGCATCCTCTGTGAACTTTCTCCCTACGCTTTGGTTGTCCTTGCCTGCCCTGAAGCTGGCATTTTGATAGAGTGGGTATTTAAAACCACCTTTGGTATTATAACTGATCGATGCATCTGCTTGTCAACTGAAAATACTGACAGGCTGACTCTTGTCAAAATGAACAAGTGCTAGATTGGGCTAAACTTCTGTACACCACCGGCAACAGCAGAACATAAACTCAAATTCTGTGGAGGTTTTTTTTCTGGTCTATTTCCATGCACCTTTTCCCATGCCAAACATGACTATATGCTTTAGTATTTCATCTTTCTTGTGTTGTCCTCCTCCTTCTCCACCACCATATCAGCAGGGTGATCATGCCACTCTTGATATACAATTTTAAGGGTGTTTATAATACCCACATTGAATGGCTTACCTCTTCCATTCTTTGATACTGTTGTGCTCAAACGTTTACATACCCCGGCAGAATTTTTGCTTTCTTGGCCTTAATATGGATGATAACACCAAAACTTTTTCTCCACTCATGGTTAGTGTTTGAGTGAAGCCATTTATTGTCAAACTACTGTGTTTTCTCTTTTTAAATCATAGTGGCAACCCAAAAACATCCAAATGACCCTAATCAAAAGTTCACATACCTTGTGTGATTTTGGCCCAATAAAATGAAAATAATATAAAAGCTGAGTGAGTTTCTGGGACCCAGACACACTGTTGCATTTTTCATCCAGCCACTGAAGTTTCTGGATTGTGATTCATGGATAAAGCAAAAGAATTGTCAACGGATCTACGATTTAAGCTAGTTGAACTGTAAAAAACAGGAAAGGGATACAAAAAGATATCCAAGAATTGATAATGCCAGTCAGCAGCATTCAAAGTCTGATTAACTAATTGAAAATCAGGGGCTCTGTAAAAACAAAACCATGGTCAGGTAGACCAACAAAAATGTCCACAACTGCCAGGAAAATTATTCTGAATGCAAAGAAAAACCCACAAATCACATCAGCTGAAATACAGAACTCTCTGAAAACTAGTGGGGTGGCTGTTTCAAGATGTACAATAGGGAGGCACTTGAAGAAAAATGGTCTGCTTGGTTGAGTCACCAGAAGAAAGCCATCACTGTGCAAATGTCACAAAGTATCTCACCTACAATATGCAAAACAGCACAGAGACAAGCCTCAAAACTTCTGGAACAAGGTCATTTGGAGTGATGAGACCAAAATTGAACTTTTTGGCCACAATCATAAACGTTACATTTGGAGAGAGGTCAGCAAGGCCTATGATGAAAGGAACACCATTCCTACTGTAAAACATGGAGGTGGATCACTGATGTTTTGGGGATGTGTGAGCTACAAAGGCACAGGAAACGTTGTCAAAGATGAATAAAGCAAATTATCAGCAAATACAGGAGGCAAATTTGCACTCATCTGCCCGGAAGCTGCGCATGGGACGTACTTGGACGTTCCAACATGTCAACAATCCAAAAAACAAGGCCAAGATGAACCGTCATTGGCTACAGCAGAAAAAGTGAAGGTTCTGGAATGGCCATCTCAGTCTCAAGCTGTCATTGATGTTAGAGGGGGCAAAACAAGGTATTAAGAAAAGGGGTATGTGAATTTTTGATCAGGGTCATTTGAATGTTTTGCATTGTCATTGTCATTATGATTTGAAAAGAGAAAACACAGTAGTTTGACAATAAATGGCTTCACCCAACCACTAACCATGAGTGGAGAAAAAGGTTTGATATTATTATTCATATTCTGTGAAAAAAGGCCAAGAAACCACAAAAACAGCCGTGGTATGTAAACTTTTGAGCACAACTGTATATATGTATACTCCCTAGGGGTAAATGTTTTTTAGCCCATGCACTTAGTACATGTGCATTACCACTCTAGGATACTCACTCCTTAGGCCCTACCCTATATCTCTTCAAAGAGGGATTGGTGTGCCTCCTACTAATTTTTGTCATCTCTTGCACTTAATGCATACGTGTTACCAGTCTAGGAGACCTACTCCTTAGTAATGGGAAGAAAATGCTTTTCTGAGGTTCCAACTTCTAGTTAAGGGAGCATATTTGGAAATCAAAACTTCTAGTGGTTTCTGTTAGTATATGATCCAGTGCCTTGTTGTGAGTTGTCAGATAGTTGTCACAGAGAAAAATTCTCGCAGTACATACAGGATTTTACAGCCAGGACTAGAGACTTTATACCACAAGTAGAGAAGATCCTGGCCATCTCCATATCAGGCTGACTAGATGCAAAGTGCTCCACTATATTCCCCAGCAGGGCAGATGAAATAACAGTTCTTGATGCTGCTACGTTAAGCTAATCGCTTTTTTCAGGGCTAATTCAAATAGATATTATTCCCTAAGTATTCTCTTATCTTAAATTCATCAAGGGTAAAGTTTGGCAGTAGGGATAGCGTATTACAGGTATCTAGTAAAGGAATACTGACTTATAAATTATAATCCTTTCTGCTGCTTTTTCCAAATACTCATTGACAGATTCATGTTTTTTACAATGATCTGTACTCAGAAATTCATCAAAGCTGGCAGTGTTGCTTATGGACAAGAAAAAATCTTTTCATGGCCGTTTCAAATCCATTCTATATTCTACTATAATACCGCTCTTATCTGCAGTTCATCTAGGGTGAGGTGTGACAGTAGGGATAGCATATTGCAGGCATCTAGTCATGGATTATTGCCTTATAAATTATCATACTTGCAGCTGCTTTTTTCCATACACTCATTGACAGATTCATGTTTTTTATGGTGATCAGAAATTAATCAAAGCAGTTAACTGATTTAATGTGTCCATTTGCAGTTTCACTATGGCAGCTGTATGCAAGAGTTAGTGGTGAGAGACTGCGTTACTAGAGCTTTAGTTATCACTTCTGAACTCTCAAAGCGCTTTTGTTTCCATCAATTTCTGGGGGCTCCTTGAAGTATGTTTGGGGTCATTGTTCTGCTGGAAGACTCATGACCTAAGATGCAAACCCAGCTTTCTGACATTGGACACTACATTTCAACCCTCTATCCTATATGAATCTTCACATTTCATAATGCCTTGCACAAAGTCAAGGAATTCAGTGCCAGAGGCAGCAAAACAACCCCAAAATATATTTGAACCTCCACCATATTTGACTATAACTACTGTGTTCTTTGATTTGTAGGTCTCATTTCATTTACAGTAAGCTGTGGAATGATGTGCCTTACCAAAAAGCTCTATCTTATTCCAATCTGTTGGCAAAACACGTGCTGGCTCGCTAAAAATAGTAGGGGATGCCATCTGGTCCTCTATAAATTGTGAGGGCTGCCTGCTGGTCCTCCAAGTTTCAAACATTACAGTATTAATACGAAAAAGAATATACACAAAGCTGCAAGTCAGGGTGGGCACGCAAACCCTTGGCATCGGCACATAGGCTGTTCAGCCCGTGGTATGATGAGGTCTTGGAAAACTGGCAATATGAACTTCATACAAACTGAAAATGCAGGACGTGCTGAAATCAACAGAAGCAGAAGGAATTAAGTAAGAAGATGCTATGTCTAAATCAGGTACAGCAAAAGGAATCTTGAGCTTTTTTACCGAAGAGAAGTCCAAAACAATTGCTGCTTCTCTGGTATCAATGGACACATGTCCTGTGAACACAGTTAAATCGAAGGACACAGACATAGACACAAGTAATTTAGTGAAAGGCAGAGTTAATCCCAGGCGATCCATCTGTCCTTGGCTAAGGTCTGTAGGTTCCCTGTTTGGCCTTTAATTTGGAATTGTTTATGCAAGAGTGATCCGTTACACCAAAATTTAAAAATATCCCTTCTGAAAGGGGACAGGATCTTTAGTCCGATGACAAACTTTTTCAACTGATTTGCATAGTTTTTGTGCAGCTAGTCTGGGAGGGATAATGAAGATGGTCCTGGAAGTAAGACATGAGAATCCAGAGTTTTTTCATTTGGCCGCTCTTTAAAGTGTAAGTCTACACGAGTAGTGAAGGAAATTCAATTGTCAGTTTAAGAAGTCAAATTTATATATTTGCACAACTGGACAGGCTGGCATAGAAGGCAACCAGGAGAGCATAGTTGTTCCAGGCAATTCAGCAGCCACGGAATGAAACAGGATGGCACACAGAGTTAATCCCTTTCTTAGGTGCAGTATGGTATCTGCAGCTGAGTGATTGCGAGCTGGCTCACCAAACACTCAAGAAATGTTAGTCAGGATGTTAAGGAATGCATCATAGGGTCGTTCAACTCTCATAATGATACAGCCCATGCCAAGGTATGCCCAGACAAAAAAGAAAAAACATGCCAGTCAGAACAAAATTGCTGATGACATAACTCAAAGTGTACTGTGCATTAATTCACAAAATCTAGGCATGCCTTAGGATCACCGTTAAAATATGCAGGAGTGGAAAAATGTGGAGATGGTTCCCCAGCAGAATATCCCAGGTGAAAATGTGACTAAGGTACTTGTTGATGAGCTGGTAGTGGAACAACAGAAGTCTAAAGTAGTGCATCCAAAAGGGAAAATCCTGCACAGCCTGAACAAGCTCCCATTGACTAATAGCAAGTTGAAAAACCAGGTCAAGCAAATCCTCTGTATCCAACGATAGTGGTGTTATAGCCACTACATCTTTTGTAATCCATTGTCCGAGGGTTCTGTAATTTTTACCTAGTGAGATGATGACATGAAGCCACAAGTCAGTGTGGCACACGGACGACGGACATCAACAAAGCATATGGTCAGGCATGTGGTGTGATGAGGACTCTTAAATCTGGCAATGTGAACTGCAAAAAAACTGGCAATGCTCGAAGCCACAGAAGAAGAAAAATGTTGGGTCTGAAGTAGACGTACCTGTGTAGGAAATGCAAACAGTTTTCATTAACAGCTCATGATGTTCATAGCAGGTAGAGGGATAAATGGCAGCATTTTTAGGTATTGGCAACAGACAAATAATAGTACAAGAAGTATATAGCAAGGGATGAGTTAATATGCTGGAATGGTGAAGAGTTCACAGAAGTCTGAGGAGACCACAAAAACACAGGTCACAGTTCTGGTTTAACACTCAGACACAGGGTTGTGTCCAAATGAGTCTTAAAAAGCTTTGAGAGATGTTCATGATCATGGAGGCATGCCTGTCCACTTGTAAAACCAGCAAAGTGCAGTGGCCATAAGGGAAGGAGGCCAAACCCTGCCAAACAAGGACTTGTGTGTATCAGTTGCCTTTTGATAGATTACAGAATAATATTTGATCCCCAGATGTGCATAGTCCTATTATATGTAGGATAGTGATGGTTGGGTTATCCATTATATATGAGTAATGTTGCATCCATACCACATCATTTATGTAAGTATAACTTATGGTGTAACTCTTCTGCGTTGATTATATATTTGAAGAGAAAATTAATTTTTTTCAAGAGTCGGTTAAGTTAATTTTTTTTTACAACAGAGTATTTTTGACCTCACTGTGCTCTTTTGTGTCTTCAAGTTTCTTGGTGGTGTGTGAACAGGTTCCTGCAGACTTGTTCATTGTGCAAGTAGCCCATGTGTTTCTGGTTCTGTAATTGTTCTCTTGTTTCTACAAGACTAGGGAGTCCACCACTTCTTATGGGTCATTTGCATCAAAGCTGTTCCATCCAGCATGTCCACATGAAAATTCCCTCTCTGAACCCTGCTTATACAGGTATTATACAGATGATCAGGTTTTTAAATACATCAGTTAGGGATTATATACATTAGGTAGGACTGCTCCATATGGGTATACCTTGACGATTGGTGAAGCTGCTTAGTATACATTTTTTTGCAAAAAAAAGTATCAACTAAATACTCTGTTTTTTCCATCTTTTGACTAGCACTTGCTTATTACTGTGATTTTTTTTACAACAGAGTATTTTTGACCTCACTGTGCTATTTTGTGTCTTCAAGTTTCTTGGTGGTGTGTGAACAGGTTCCTACAGACTTGTTCATTGTGCAAGTAGCCCATGTGTTTCTGGTTCTTTAAGTTATATTGGTATGTAATTTGTCCCTGTTATTGTAAGCAAGGTAACATTAATGTGTTGGTGATAATTCCATGATCTTATACAACCTTGGCATAAATATTTTTTCTAACTTGAAGAGCTTTTAAAATAATATTGCTATATAAAATAGGTGGCTGTTATTATAAACATGGTAGCAAAGGTTCATGGTCCTCATACATAAAGATTCATGTTTTTCTTTCCTCTCACTATCAGATTATTAAAACTTAACCTTTAATCTGCTACACTAAGACCATTTATGCATAAGGAATTAAATGGGTTTTTGGGTTAAAAGACCCCGACATCTTTGCCAATAATGGTTATTGAATAATTCTCCAATCAACATATGATATTTCTTGAACTACTGTAGAAATATAGCATCCAGGGTACCACCAAATCATGATTGATAGGCAAATTATGAGTACCGGTACTTAAATTAGATTATAAACACGGCATATGCCCCTCCAACATGTTTAAACAACTTAGCAGCGTCATCAGGGGAAGATACATTAACGTAAATGCTCAATCAAATTGAAATTTAGAGAGTTTAGAAGCCAGATATACATTTTAAACTCTTTGTTTCTCAAGCCGGAACAATTTTTACACTGTGTCATAGAACATTATTCTACTGAAAAAAAAACCATTAGGATGTGCTGTAAGAGTGGTGTACTGGTTCTGCAATAATATTAAGATAGGTCATAGTTGTCATATAACATCCACATGAATGCCAAGTCTCAAGGCTATCCAGTGATATATTATCCAAAGCTTCACTATGACAAGTTGCCTTCTTTGCGTAGTGCATCCTGGACATGTTGTCTGTCAGTAACACACATGCACCAAACCTTCTACATGATTTAAAAGAAAATATGATTTGACAGATCAGGCTACCTTTTATTATGGTATTATATTGATACTCAGGAGCCTAAAGTAGGCATTGTCTGCATTGATGTTCTAATTGGTCTGAGGCTATGTAGCCCCAAATGGAGCAATCTGTGAGTTCTTAAAACTTTCTAACAGCCAGCTTGGGACTTGGCCCTTCAACTCTCCCTTTAGGTTGCATAACCATAAAATCCCCTTTGTGAATGGTTTTCCAATACTACTTATAAATAGAACCTTGATTGGACACCAAGAGCGATTTAAATTGTACCTAGGAGGTATGGTGCGGAAAAAAAAGGTCATGCACAAAAATGCAAACATGAATCATATAAAGAAAAAAGTGAAAACAAGACTGTGTGTAAAAATAAATACAAAAGTGTATTAGATAATGAATAACAAAATGTTAAAAACATAAGTTGATCAGCTGAACCCATACAGCGGTGCACAATAAAATCACATTACAATAGATATTAAACTGCCTCGAGTGTAGGCCTCAGCCTACACTCTGCTTCTCCTGGATTCCCTGGGCTCCAACACCGCCAGTTGCAGCTCAGAAGTGCCGTCTGCACAGTCAACACCTGCTGCCGTGTTATTGAGTTTCAGTAACGTCAGCTGATCCCCAGCTGTGTATCCGGCAATTTGTCCTGCTCCATCCACACTCACACTACAACTGATATTAAACTAGCTCAAATTAGGCCTCTGCCTACACTCTGCTTCTCCTGGATTCCCTGGGCTCCAACACCATCCATGGACCCGTAGAAGTGCTGATTGCACAACACGGCTGTCGTCCTCCTGCACTCCCCGCACCCTCGCTATTTCTCATTATGTGTTTGAAATAATCTGCACTCTCGATTAAACACATTGAATCAGCAAACTGGTGAGTGCCGCTGTCTTCTAATTTTTCGTTATGATATTTGGTATGTTATGCTTCAATCAAGCTGAGCACCAGAAGTCCAGTTGCTTTTGATTGTGGGCAAGTGAATGGAGAGAAGTGATTGAAGTGTCTCCTGCTGTGAGTTTCATGGACCTAGTGCCATTCTGCTCTTGAAGATTCAAACATCTACAGGAATGCCTGTCACAAATAAGAATATGATGATGAAGAAGAATATGAAGAAGATGAAGAAGTACCGTATTTTTCTGACTATAAGACGCATTTTTGTTCCCCCAAATTTTTGGGGAAAGTGGGGGGTGCATCTTATAATCCAAATCTGTGTGCTGTGCTGTAGAGCAGGGGGGCGGCTATGGAGTGGTGTTAGGGGGCTGGAGCGGGCTTGCTGCCGGCTGCAGAGACCGCAGGAGGTCCTGTGCTCCCGCTCATTAGCCTCATGTAATATTCACTGCACCTGCTGTCCATCACCTCGGTGCTGAAGCTGCCCAAGTTGATTCACAGGGGAGCAGTGAATATTACATGTGCCTGCATCTCCCCCCTCCCATCATGGATATGGCCCGTAACTCTTATATCCCCCCCCTGTGCTGCTGGCAGACACATGCCCCCCTGTGCTGCTGGCAGGCACATGATAAAATAACAAACACTTAACTCACCTTCTGATGAAGGCTTCGTGCTCACAGCTCCTTTGTTGTGCTTCCTGTGTCTGTGCTGACATCTGATCATGTGATCGGCACAGCACAGTGATGACATCACTGTGTGCCCAGGTCACATGATCCGATGCCTGGGAAACAGGAAACACAACCGAGGAGCTGTGAGCAGGGAGCCCTCATCTGAAGATGAGTTAAGTGTTTGTTATTTTATCATGTGTCTTCCAGCAGCACAGGGGGGGCATGTGTCTGCAGCAGCACAGGGGGCATGTGTCTGCCAGCAGCACAGGGGGCATGTGTCTGCCAGCAGCACAGTAGGAATGTGTCTTCCAGCAGCACAGGGGGGCATGTGTCTTCCAGCAGCACAGGGGGGCATGTGTCTGCCAGCAGCACAGGGGGGCATGTGTCTGCCAGGAGCACAGGAGGGCATGTGTCTGCTAGCAGCACAGGGGAGCATGTGTCTTCCAGCACAGGAGGGCATGTGTCTTCCAGCAGCACAGGGGGGCATGTGTCTTCCAGCAGCACAGGGGGGCATGTGTCTTCCAGCAGCACAGGGGGCATTTGTCTGCCAGCAGAACAGGGGGCATGTGTCATCCAGCAGCACAGGGGGGCATGTGTCTTCCAGCAGAACAAGGGGCATGTGTCTTCCAGCAGCACAGGGGGGCATGTGTCTGCCAGCAGCATAGGGGGGCATGTGTCTGCCAGCAGCACAGGAAGGGCATGTGTCTGCCAGCTGCACAGGGGGGCACATAGTGACCGGGGGGCCTGTACCTTCCAGCACAGGGGAGCATATAGTGACCCGGGGGCATGTGCCTGCCAGCAGCACAAGGGGGCATATAGTGACCGGGGGGCATGTGTCTGCCAGAAGCACAGGGGGCATGTGCCTGACAGCAGCACAGGGGGGCACGTGCCAGCACAAGGATGGGGGTTATATAGATACCAGGATGAGGGACATGTGATTTGTAAGATGGACACTGGTATTATAAGACAGACCTCCATTTAACATAAAAAAAATATTTTTTTTCTCTTTTTCTTCACCAAATTTTTGGGTGCGTCTTATGGTCCGGTTCGTCTTATAGTCCGAAAAATATAGTAGAATATGAAGAAGAATAATAGTTGAATAAAAAGAATATGAAGAAGGTAAAAAAAAGAATAATATTAAGAAGGTAAAAAAAAGAATAATATTAAGAAGGTGAAGAAGAAGAAGATGAATAAGATGAAGAAGAAGTTGATGAAAAAGATGCTGCTGCTGAAGATGATGAAGAAGAAAGTTTGAGAGAAGTAAAAAAGAAGGTGAAGAGCATGGAAGTAGTGAAACATAAATATCTGACAAAATATAAAAAATCATAATATAGTTAATATCTTTGTAACTCCGAACGTCTTAAACAAAATTAATTCCTGCTATTCCATTTGATTGGGCTAAACCTCTATGCCTTTAATGTCTCCTCAACCTCCCACAATACATCCTACATTATTCTTAGTTGTTTTCCTTCATGTAGAATTAACCTACAAGGAAAGAAAGGGTTTATTTTAATTCTGATATTTTGGTCCCATTGACTTGCATTGGTATCGGTATCGGCGATATCCGATATTTTTTGGATATCGGCCGATCCATTCCGATACCGATATTTCCGAATATCGGAAGGTATCGCTCAACTCTATTTATGAGGAAGTATGCACTGCCAAGCTTGACCTCATGTGAGCCTACTCCCTGACTGATTTAATTTTCTGCCATGTTTAAATGTTGTGCAGTAGACTTTTAATGGATCCATGTGAATTGATTGCTGATCATTAGAATTTGCCGGGATAAGTGAATTTCAATAAATATGACTTAAAGTCGATTCACAGAGGATCAATTAGATCATTTATAATTAACACTAACGATGAGCAGATCTTGCAAAATTAAAATTTACTAAATCACACAAATTTTATGCACTGCAAAACTAATAGTCCTCTTAGTGTCCTCGAGTCTTTTCACACTTCAGAGCATTACAAATATAGGATATGAAAAAATTGTATCTTTGTATCAATTGTAACTTTGTACGTGTTTTAGATCTTAATCAACACATGTCTTAACTACATGATATCACAACATATGACCTTAGTCCGAGGCCCTCTATGGTAAAATAAAATGACCGCTGTAGCTAAATGCCATTTTGCTTGATTTGCATCAATTGAAAATAAATCTACATTCTAGAGAGTATAGATTTTTGCAAAATTTGAGTAAAGCTCAATTACAATCTAATAAATTGCCATCTCTAATTATCACATCTATGTTTGAAAGCATTTGTACTTTGCAGCATTTTTTCCACACATGCATAATAGTTTTGCACAGAACTGTATATAATATTGACATCATCACAACTGAACATCAAAAACAAAAAACAATGGCGACTTTCGTTTTTTATTTTTTATTTTACTCCACCCCTCATAGACTCTTCTGCTTTTTTAGTGCATTATGTGTTAATGTGAAGGGTGTCATTCAAAACTGAAGTTCATCTCTCAAAAAAAAAAGCCCTCACAGAACAAAATCATTGTTCTTGAAAGGCGTGAAGGAGATATGAAATTAAAAAAAACTAATATGAAAGCAAAAAAACAAACAGGCTGTGTCCTTATGGGGTTAATATTTATGATATAAAAATAAAAAAGTAATTGATGCAGGTAATCATATTTACAGGATTTATCAGTTTCACACAAGGTAAAAAATAAGTTGAAACACCGTGTTTAATTAGTTTTAATTTACATAAGAGAGATTTAGTCTTTACTTTAAAAAAGAGAAATATAGTTTACCTTGCAGCATAAGAATGACTTATAGAAAAAAAATTCTTCACAAATGAGAATCTAAAGTTTGTGGTGTGTAAAATAGCGTTCATGCAGAATAAATTCTAGGAATTGGAAATTATAGTTGCAGATCCATTTAGCTGAAGCAATATCATTTCATGTTTCTAATTTCTGTTTCAACGCATAAAGAACCCACTGAATGCGGTTTTATTTCTGTTTGGTATTTTTCTTTTAAATTGAAATGCTTTTGCTTTTATAATAAATTCATTTTATTATCATTTGGTTTGTAGTCTGTGTAGCTTCTTAAATTTTGCATTTATGTTTTATGGAAACCTGGCAGCAAAGATAATGGTTTTAAATAATATTTGTATCATCCTAAAAGTATATAAATGATAAAAACTATTGCTGTGTTTTAGGTCTGTAAGACAAAAGCCCATTAAAAATCTGTCTTTCAGAAAAAAATATATAATTTTATAATACCCCATTAAAATATATGTAAAACATTTATTGAAAAAAGGAAATAATTCTAGGCAGTAAATCTAAAGCAATATATAAAATACAAAGAGGTACTATGCTTTCTTTATAAAAGCTACTGTTCAAATGTGGGTTAAAGGGAACCTGTTATATAAGAAAACACTATTAACCTGCAAATATGTGGTTAATTTACAGGGTAATGGCATATAACAACTGCCTGGCCCTTGCCCTAAGAGCCCTGCTGCCAGGAGGAAATAAGCTTTATTCCTCCCAGCAGCATTGGGCTTTCAATCATAGGGGTGGGCCAGCATGGGTGCCATCAGTCACTGTTCAATGCATAGTGAGTGGAAGATGTATCTGCACCCCTTCCACTGACTGACAGAAAGCTCACCATTAGAGTCAGCTGTCAGTTAGTGTCAGGGATGTTACCCCTATGACTGAAAGCTTGAAACTCCCGGCAGGAATCAAGTTATTTTTTTCCTGGAAGGAGAGCTCTCAGTGCGGCTGCAGGGCAGCTTAAGAGAGCTATTAACCTGCAAGTTAACCCTATAATTGCAGGTTAACAGCCTTTATTTACATAACATGTTCTTTTTAAAACTGATTTTAAAGGGGTAGTTCCAGATTTTAAAAATATCCCTTTTCAGAAGATATCATGGGGGTACAAACTTTAGAATCAATTTCCGAAAGTCCCATAGACAAAGAATTCAGCAGAAGTCCTGCACACGCACATCTGTTGTAATCAACATTGATCTCATGAATCATAGAATGTTAGAGTTAGAAGGAAGCTCCAGGGTCATCTTGTCCAATTCCCTGCTCAATGCAGGATTCACTAAACCATCTCAGATAAATGTCTGTCCAGCCTCTGTTTGAAGACTTCCATTGAAGGAGAACTGACCACCTCTCGTGGCAGGCCATTCCAATCATTGATCACCTTCACTGTCAAAATGTTTTTTCTAATATCAAATCTATATCTTCTCCCTTTCAGTTTCATTCCATTGCTTTTTTTTGTTTCCATGTGCAAATGAGGATGATCAATCTGTGACATCCCTTCAGATATTGGTAGACAGCTATTAAGTCTCCTCTTAGCCTTCTTTTATGCAAGCTAAACATTTCAGCTCCTTTAATTGTTCCTCGTAGGACATACTTTGCAGTCCTCTCACCATACTGGTAGCTCTTCTCTGAATTAGCTACAGTTTTTCAATATCTTCACGTGACCTATACTCTATGCTTCTCTCAATACATCCTAAAAAAGTATTTGTCTTTTTGTTGCTGCATCACACTGTTGACTCTTGTGCAGTCTGTGATCTATTAGTATACCCTAATATTTTTCACACGTGCTGTAGCTGAGTTTTATTCCTTCCATTATGTAGATGTAATTTTTTTTTTCTCGCCCAAAAGTAGAATCCTGCATTTCTCCGTGATGGTGATGGTGATGGTGATCAGTGAGGGAAGTATGCTGACATGAGAGGTAGTCTCCATCAATGGAAGTCTTCAAGCAGAGGCTGGACAGACATCTGTCTGAGATGGTTTAGTGAATCCTGCATTGAGCAGGGATTTGGACCAGAATACCCAGGAGGTCCCTTCCAACTCTACTATTCTACGATTCTATGATTCTAAATGGTTGCACATCCAAATGGCAGAGTGTTTAAAGTGGGGTGCCACAAGGTTCTGTCCTGGCCCCAGTGTTGTTCAACATTTTTTAAATGATCTAGATAAGGGAACTGAAGGTAAACTAATCAAATTTGTGGACAATGCAAAGTGTAGAGGGATAGCTAACACTAGAGAAAGGATGCGCTGTGCTTTTATATAGACACATTTTAGTTCATAGTCGGTTTCTCTTGGTCCTCTATTTTCATTCAGAATGAGTTGCTGTTGTTCTTTATTTCCACTTCTAATAGCAGGGTTCTCAAAAATTCATTAGCTGCATATGTTTTATTGGCTATATACAGTTGTGTAAAAAAGTGTTTGCCCCCTTCCTGATTTCCTATTCTTTTACATGTTTGTCACTCTTAAACGTTTCAGAACACCAAGTAAGCTTAATTATTAGACAAAGGTAACACAAGTAAACACAAAATGAAGTTTTTAAATGAAGGTCTTTATTAGTCAGGTTGGCGCCATTACACTGATTAAAATGATACCTTGGTTGATGAAATCCGTCTTGTGGTTGTTTAATCTTCATTTGAGATTGTTGTACTCCGGGGCAAGCCTGTGGGGGTCTTCATGTGGTGCTCTGCTTACATATTCATCTGTATGGCTTATGACAGGTCACTGAGGGATCAGTGACCTGAACCCTATTTTACATAATACATAACTTCATAACTTTTTGTTTTGAAAAAAAATACCTCCATCATGCCAGCGCCACTGGCGCCATTTTGGCAGAGGAAAAAAAAATCTGCTTGCACAGTAGCATTTATTGGATCACTGATAGATGCTACTGCGCAGGCGCCGGCGCAGCCATCTTGGTGAAAACAATTTTTTTCCTCTAGCAAAACAAAAAAAATGGTGCCAGCGGTGGCGCCTGCGTGGAAACATTTATCATGTTCCAAATTATGATACTGCGCAGGCGTGGCCAGTGTCATTTTGAGGATTTTTTTTTCAGAAGAACTTTATATCACTAAATAATATAATTAAATGGATATTATAGATTTGATCATGCTACAGTGCAAGCGCCGCTGCCGACACCTGCATGATGAACATATAAATATATATTTTTTAAACAATATGATATGCAGTATGTAAAATAGGGGGCAGGTCACTGAGGAATGAGTATGAAATGTAGGCATGTGCACTGCTACAAGAAGGTGCTCGGGTAGGTTCCCAAACCGTAATCACATATAAAATGGAATCCGGCACTCAACTTTGCGGTAAGGTGAAAAGTGATTTTATTCAATCTCAATAAGTGTCAAACGTTTTGGTTCCAACAGGAGACCTTCATCAGTTACTGTAGAAATGTATGTAGATATACAACATATCAAACATGTGAATGGGACAAAAAAACTAAAAATAAGACAAAATAGAAAAAAAAGTATATACAAGAAAATATACAAATATTATTACATAGTAGCAGATACATATTTATGTTGAGATGATACCAGCGTGGAAGAAGTTAATTTATCAAGGCACAGTGATAAAGAATAAATGAAAATAACATACCCTACAGAGGGATGTGGTATAATTAAGGTTGTACCTAAAGTGCAGGATTGAGTGGCCGAAATTGCCTACAGAAAAAATAATGTGCTGGAGATTAGTGAGTGAGTGGTCACAGAAGGTGCAAAAAGTGTCAGAGAACCTCCAAGAGCAGATGAGTGGAAGCATGTGACCAAAAGAAGCAAGAAGACCATGGAGAAATCACCAACCACACAACTGAAGAACCGATATCAAATCTTTGTAGAGGATGAAGATGGCACACCTAAGAATGAAGCAATACCAGCAAGCAAAAAAGAAAAGGGCACACAGCAACAAGTGACAGCAAAAAGTACAGCCAAGAAGCAACGAAGAGTGGTGGTGGTGGGAGACTCACTACTGAGAGGCACAGAAGCAGCCATCTGCAGACCGGACATAACTGCAAGAGAAGTATGCTGCCTTCCAGGTGCGATGATCAAGGATGTGACCGATAGGATACCAAAGCTCTTCAGCTCCAAGGACGTCCACCCATTTCTTCTGATACATGTTGGCACCAATGACACGGCAAGGAAGGACCTACCGACAATCTGCAAGGACTTTGAAGAGTTGGGGAAGAAAGTAAAGGAACTGGATGCACAGGTAGTTTTTTCTTCTATCCTTCCAGTAGATGGGCATGGCACCAGGAGATGGAACAGGATCCTTGATGCAAACAACTGGCTAAGACGATGGTGCAGACAACAAGGATTTGGATTCCTGGACCACGGTGTGAATTACTGGTATGATGGACTCCTCGCCAGAGACGGACTACACCTCAACAAACCTGGGAAACACACATTCGCCAGAAGACTCGCTACACTCATCAGGAGGGCGTTAAACTAGAAGAAGAGGGGACGGGAAGAAAAACATTAGACTCGTACAAAGACGACCCAGGAAAACATACTCAGAAGGGAGGTAAGAACATTTCTAAAACAATCCACAGTGAGGAGATTGGAACAAAACAAAATCCTCTAAACTGCATGCTCGCAAACGCCAGAAGCCTGACAAACAAGATGGAAGAACTAGAAGCAGAAATATCTACAGGTAACTTTGACATAGTGGGAATAACCGAGACATGGTTAGATGAAAGCTATGACTGGGCAGTTAACTTACAGGGTTACAGTCTGTTTAGAAAGGATCGTAAAAATCGGAGAGGAGGAGGGGTTTGTCTCTATGTAAAGTCTTGTCTAAAGTCCACTTTAAGGGAGGATATTAGCGAAGGGAATGAAGATGTCGAGTCCATATGGGTTGAAATTCATGGAGGGAAAAATGGTAACAAAATTCTCATTGGGGTCTGTTACAAACCCCCAAATATAACAGAAAGCATGGAAAGTCTACTTCTAAAGCAGATAGATGAAGCTGCAACCCATAATGAGGTCCTGGTTATGGGGGACTTTAACTACCCGGATATTAACTGGGAAACAGAAACCTGTGAAACCCATAAAGGCAACAGGTTTCTGCTAATAACCAAGAAAAATTATCTTTCACAATTGGTGCAGAATCCAACCAGAGGAGCAGCACTTTTAGACCTAATACTATCTGATAGACCTGACAGAATAACAAATCTGCAGGTGGTTGGGCATTTAGGAAATAGCGACCACAATATTGTGCAGTTTCACCTGTCTTTCACTAGGGGGACTTGTCAGGGAGTCACAAAAACACTGAACTTTAGGAAGGCAAAGTTTGACCAGCTTAGAGATGCCCTTAATCTGGTAGACTGGGACAATATCCTCAGAAATGAGAATACAGATAATAAATGGGAAATGTTTAAGAACATCCTAAATAGGCAGTGTAAGCGGTTTATACCTTGTGGGAATAAAAGGACTAGAAATAGGAAAAACCCAATGTGGCTAAACAAAGAAGTAAGACAGGCAATTAACAGTAAAAAGAAAGCATTTGCACTACTAAAGCAGGATGGCACCATTGAAGCTCTAAAAAACTATAGGGAGAAAAATACTTTATCTAAAAAACTAATTAAAGCTGCCAAAAAGGAAACAGAGAAGCACATTGCTAAGGAGAGTAAAACTAATCCCAAACTGTTCTTCAACTATATCAATAGTAAAAGAATAAAAACTGAAAATGTAGGCCCCTTAAAAAATAGTGAGGAAAGAATGGTTGTAGATGACGAGGAAAAAGCTAACATATTAAACACCTTCTTCTCCACGGTATTCACGGTGGAAAATGAAATGCTAGGTGAAATCCCAAGAAACAATGAAAACCCTATATTAAGGGTCACCAATCTAACCCAAGAAGAGGTGCGAAACCGGCTAAATAAGATTAAAATAGATAAATCCCCGGGTCCGGATGGCATACACCCACGAGTACTAAGAGAACTAAGTAATGTAATAGATAAACCATTATTTCTTATTTTTAGTGACTCTATAGCAACAGGGTCTGTTCCGCAGGACTGGCGCATAGCAAATGTGGTGCCAATATTCAAAAAGGGCTCTAAAAGTGACCCTGGAAATTATAGGCCAGTAAGTCTAACCTCTATTGTTGGTAAAATATTTGAAGGGTTTCTGAGGGATGTTATTCTGGATTATCTCAATGAGAATAACTGTTTAACTCCATATCAGCATGGGTTTATGAGAAATCGCTCCTGTCAAACCAATCTAATCAGTTTTTATGAAGAGGTAAGCTATAGACTGGACCACGGTGAGTCATTGGACGTGGTATATCTCGATTTTTCCAAAGCGTTTGATACCGTGCCGCACAAGAGGTTGGTACACAAAATGAGAATGCTTGGTCTGGGGGAAAATGTGTGTAAATGGGTTAGTAACTGGCTTAGTGATAGAAAGCAGAGGGTGGTTATAAATGGTATAGTCTCTAACTGGGTCGCTGTGACCAGTGGGGTACCGCAGGGGTCAGTATTGGGACCTGTTCTCTTCAACATATTCATTAATGATCTGGTAGAAGGTTTACACAGTAAAATATCGATATTTGCAGATGATACAAAACTATGTAAAGCAGTTAATACAAGAGAAGATAGTATTCTGCTACAGATGGATCTGGATAAGTTGGAAACTTGGGCTGAAAGGTGGCAGATGAGGTTTAACAATGATAAATGTAAGGTTATACACATGGGAAGAAGGAATCAATATCACCATTACACACTGAATGGGAAACCACTGGGTAAATCTGACAGGGAGAAGGACTTGGGGATCCTAGTTAATGATAAACTTACCTGGAGCAGCCAGTGCCAGGCAGCAGCTGCCAAGGCAAACAGGATCATGGGGTGCATTAAAAGAGGTCTGGATACACATGATGAGAGCATTATACTGCCTCTGTACAAATCCCTAGTTAGACCGCACATGGAGTACTGTGTCCAGTTTTGGGCACCGGTGCTCAGGAAGGATATAATGGAACTAGAGAGAGTACAAAGGAGGGCAACAAAATTAATAAAGGGGATGGGAGAACTACAATACCCAGATAGATTAGCGAAATTAGGATTATTTAGTCTAGAAAAAAGACGACTGAGGGGCGATCTAATAACCATGTATAAGTATATAAGGGGACAATACAAATATCTCGCTGACGATCTGTTTATACCAAGGAAGGTGACGGGCACAAGGGGGCATTTTTTGCGTCTGGAGGAGAGAAGGTTTTTCCACCAACATAGAAGAGGATTCTTTACTGTTAGGGCAGTGAGAATCTGGAATTGCTTGCCTGAGGAGGTGGTGATGGCGAACTCAGTCGAGGGGTTCAAGAGAGGCCTGGATGTCTTCCTGGAGCAGAACAATATTGTATCATACAATTATTAGGTTCTGTAGAAGGACGTAGATCTGGGGATTTATTATGATGGAATATAGGCTGAACTGGATGGACAAATGTCTTTTTTCGGCCTTACTAACTATGTTACTATGTTACTATGTTACTATGAGTGAATATGACTGATGAGCTGGGTAGATAGAACGAATGAGAACCTACCAATATTAAGAATGGCAGTCAGACGTTAATCATCTGTATGTGGTGGATGCAGCCTGGATAGAGAACATATAGTGGGTAATGGGCCAGGTCCTATGAAATAGGCTGATGGTAAAAGAGCAGGAGGGCGGAAACATTACCTGAGTAGTACAGTTGTGGCCAAAAGTATTGACACCCCTGCAATTCTGTCAGATAATACTCAGTTTCTTCCTGAAAATGATGGCAATCACAAATTCTTTGGTATTATTATCTTCATTTAATTTGTCTTAAATGAAAAAACACAAAAGAGAATGAAGCAAAAAGCAAAACATTGATCATTTCACACAAAACTCCAAAAATGGGCTATACAAAAGTATTGGCACCCTCAGCCTAATACTTGGTGTTAAGGACCGGCGGAACGCACCAAGTATAGATAATAAGAAACTAGGTGCGTTCGCAGTCCGAGGTCCACCGTGCAGGTAAAAGACCCTGCTGCTAGTAAGACGGACTATATGGCGGTACTAAGTATACACACATGGGTTAACTTCACCCTGCATGAAGGAAGCGATCCTGTTGCGTCACAGGACCGCATTACTGCACATAAAGCGCGAGCAAGAAGTCAACGGACTCAACCCCTACACAGGATTGAAGTCCAATTAGACACTTGCTGGCACAACACCGCAACTGGGTGTGTCAGAGGAATATAAATAATAATATAAAGGCACAAGAGTGCGTGCGGTGCCGCACTGACGGATGCCACTAACCACCCAGGCTTGGGTCAGGAAAGCGCAGAGCAAGCGCACGGCGCCGTACTGGCGGACACAGCAACTAGTAGCTGAAATGTGTGTTTCGTGCTGTTGGATAAGTCGGGCGCTAGATAGCAAACATACACCTTCCGCAAACAGACATTCAATAGGGAGGGTTATTTAAAGAGCGACTTTCACTCACAACACACACACATATTTACAAGACAATACTAGCGCATGGCCGTGCGGTCATGCGCAGTTTATATAGTAGCAGCACAGGAAGTAGCTCCAGAAGTTTTGCCCTTCCAGGACCTGCCAAGAGGACCAATGGGATGTGCTGCAATACCTGAGCATGTGACCCTCGATCTCCAACGGGAGATCCTGCCCTGGGCATGCTCAGACAGAGAAAAGCAGGACTTAGATCCAGAAACGTCCACTCGCCGCTGCCCAGCACTGGCTTCAATAGCAGAAGCAGGAAAAGCAGCAGTAACTCTTCGCACAGAGTCATACTGAGCGAGACGCTGGGATCGACGTCCCTGCTGAGCAGACTCCACTGCGGCTGGAGAAGAATGGGAAACCGCAGCAGAGACGGATCGAGATTCCCCCGGTGCAGCAGAGGAAACTCGACTCCTAACATTACCCCCCTCCTAGGGCCCCCCCCTCCTTGGGCCTCGCCACGCTCAAAGGCAGCAATGAGCTGCGGGGCCCGAATGTGCTCAACAGGCTCCCAGGACCTGTCCTCGGGGCCATAACCCGTCCAGTCCACCAAATAAAATGTTTTGCCACGTACCACCTTGCACCCCAAAATAGCGTTCACCTCATAATCGTCCGTAGACGAACCCGATGTCCCAGATGACTCGGAAAACCGGGACATATACACAGGTTTCAAGAGGGACACATGAAAGGTGTCGGTGATACCCAGGCGTGGCGGAAGGGCCAAACGATAGACCACAGGATTAACCTGCTCGAGGACCTTGAACGGACCCAAGTAGCGAGGAGCAAATTTAGTGGACTCAACTCGCAGCCTGATGTTACGGGCGGAGAGCCACACCAAGTCGCCAGGAGCAAAGGTCGGGGCGGGGCGCCGATGAGCATCGGCGGAGGACCTCATTCTCTCCTTAGAGGCCCGAATGGCATCCTGAGTGCGGTCCCAAATATCTCGTGCCTCCACAGCCCAGTCTGCCACCCTGGAGTCGGCGGAAGACACGGGCATAGGCACAGGTACCCGTGGATGCTGACCATAGTTGAGGAGGAATGGGGTTTGTCCAGTGGAGTCGGCTACGGCGTTGTTCAGTGCAAACTCTGCCCATGATAGCAAGGATGCCCAGTCACCCTGCCTGGCTGAAACAAAATGTCGCAGGTATGTGACCAAGGTCTGGTTGGCCCTCTCTACCAACCCATTCGTCTCGGGATGATAAGCGGAAGAGAGATTCAACTCAATACTGAGAAGACGACAAAGTTCTCTCCAGAACCGAGACGCAAACTGGGGACCCCGGTCACTGACAATTTTGTCAGGCATACCATGTAGGCGGAAGATGTGTTTGATGAACAACGCTGCCAAGGCCCGTGCAGAAGGTAACCGTGGTAGCGGCACCAAATGCACCATTTTTGAGAAATGATCGGTGATGACCCAAATGATGGTACAGCCGCGAGACTTGGGTAAACCCACGACAAAGTCCATCCCGACCATCTCCCAGGGCCTATCTGCCACCGGCAAGGGATAGAGCAACCCAGCTGACCTTTGACGTGGAGATTTATTTTTGGCGCAGGAGACACATGCCAGAATATAATCCCTGACATCCCGGACCATATGCGGCCACCAGTACGTCCTCGCCAGTAGCTCAGATGTCCTCTTTGTCCCAAAGTGTCCACCCACCCTGGACGAATGAGCCCAAGAGAGAACCTCCGGTCGCAAATTAATGGGCACAAAAGTCTTGCCTGGAGGCACAGACTCTAGCGAAACCGGCGCTACGGTTCTCAGGCTCTCGGAAGGGACAATAAGCCGAGGCTCCTCTTCCTCCTCCTCAGTTGACATAAGGGAGCGAGAGAGAGCGTCAGCACGGATATTCTTCTCCCCGGCGAGATAATGAAGGGAAAAGTGGAACCGGGAGAAGAACAGGGACCATCTGGCCTGGCGGGAATTTAGCCGCTGGGCTGTTTGTAAATAGACCAAATTTTTGTGGTCCGTGTAAACTTGGAAGGGAAACCGCGCACCCTCCAGAAGGTGTCTCCACTCCGAAAAGGCCAACTTCATTGCTAGCAACTCCCTGTCCCCGATGGAGTAGTTTCTCTCCGCTGGCGTGAAGGTCTTAGAGAAGAAGAAGCATGGATGCTTCCGACCTTGAGCATCCTTTTGATAGAGGACTGCTCCAGCACCAACGGACGAGGCATCCACCTCCATTAGGAATGGCTTATCCACGTCGGGACGATGTAAGATGGGAGCGCTAGCAAAGTGGGACTTAATAGAAGTGAAGGCCTTGGAGACCTCTTCCGACCACAATTTGGGATTCGCTCCCTTCTTGGTGAGGGCCACCAAGGGAGCTACCAGAGTTGAGAAGTGGGGAATGAACTGGCGGTAATAGTTTATGAACCCCATAAAGCGCTGCACTGCTTTAAGAGAATCGGGCTCTTGCCAGTCCATCACAGCCTGTAGCTTGGCAGGATCCATAGCCAATCCCTGGGCGGAGATGATATAGCCCAGGAAAGGTAAGGACTCCTGCTCAAACACACACTTCTCCAACCTCGCATAAAGAGAGTTTGCCCGTAGGAGGTCGAAGACTCTGCCAACATCTCTCCGGTGGGAGTCAATATCTGGAGAAAAGATGAGGATATCATCCAGATAGACTACAACCGAGGTGGAAAGCATATCCCGGAAGATGTCGTTGACAAAGTCTTGGAAAACGGCAGGTGCATTACAGAGCCTGAAGGGCATAACCAGATACTCATAGTGCCCATCTCTGGTGTTAAACGCCGTTTTCCATTCGTCCCCCTCACGGATGCGAATCAGGTTATAAGCACCCCGCAGATCTAGTTTAGTAAACACTCTAGCTCCCCGAAGCCTATCGAAAAGCTCAGATATCAAAGGCAAAGGGTACTTGTTCTTAACTGTGATAGCATTAAGACCCCTGTAGTCTATGCATGGACGTAGTTCTCCACTCTTTTTCTGCACGAAAAAGAACCCTGCCCCAGCAGATGACACTGACTTCCTGATGAACCCTCTTGCCAAATTCTCTTGAATGTACTGAGACATTGCCTCCGTTTCCGGGAGAGATAATGGATAGACTCGACCCCGGGGAGGCTCAGCACCAGGCAAGAGATCAATAGGACAGTCATAGGGGCGATGGGGCGGAAGGGTCTCCGCTGCCTTTTTGGAGAACACGTCTGCATAAGACCAATATTGCTTGGGGAGAGAGGAAAGATCTGCGGGTACCTCTGTAGTAGCAACCTGAACGCACTCTCGATGACACCTGTTCCCACAAGATTCACCCCATCCCAGAATTCTGCCAGAGGACCACTCGATGTGAGGAGAGTGGTACCGTAACCAAGGTATCCCTAAGAGAACCTCATTAATTCCCTCAGGAATGACGAGTAGAGATATAACCTCCTGATGAGATGGTGACATGGACAGAGTAAAAGGGATAGTTTGATGTGTAATCTGTGCGGGCAGTGTCGACCCATTCACCACTCGTACTGTTACTGGTTGAGATAGCATGACCGGAGGAATTGCGTGACGTTGGGCGAAGGCTGAAGACATAAAATTGCCCTCTGCCCCAGAATCCACGCAGAGTTCTACCGAGTGAGAGGATGAGCCCAATGTTATTGTCCCCTTAAAGGACAATTTGGAGGCAAACGTCGCCGTGTCTAGTGCACCTCCACCAACTACCACTAGACGCTGACGTTTCCTCGACCGCTGGAGACATCTGGAGGCAAGATGTCCTGACTGTTGGCAAAGATGACAAATCTGGAGTGGACGAGCGGTCCGGGACTTAGATCCTGCTCGTGACTCTACCACAGGCTCATGGCGCTCAGGAGCCTGGTCTGGAGATTCCAAAGGTTTGGCGAAGGTGGGAGCCAGCCGAAACCTCTGCCTACACTGGGCTCGTTCTAACCTCCGCTCGTTAAAACAGAGATCAATACGAGTGGATAGAGTTATTAATTCCTCCAGTGTGGCGGGAATCTCCCTAGTGGCCAGGGCGTCCTTAACGTGGTCAGCCAGCCCCCTCCAAAATATTGGAATGAGAGCTTTATCCGACCACTCCAGCTCAGATGCTAAGGTGCGGAAGTGGACGGCAAAATGACTGACCAAGGACGAGCCCTGAGTCAATGCCAACAATTGGAGCGCCATATCATGGGTGACACGAGGTCCTAAAAAGACCTGTTTCAGAGTGCTCAGAAACAACGGAGCACTCTGTACCACATGATCGTTACGCTCCCATAGCGGCGTAGCCCACTGCAACGCCCTGTCCGATAGAAGAGACACTATAAATCCCACCTTAGCCCGCTCTGTAGGGAAACGAGAGGCCAGAAGCTCGAGATGGATAGAGCACTGACTCACGAAACCCCTACAAGACTTACTGTCACCAGAGAATTTCTCTGGAAGCGGGAGGCGAGTTAGAGTCGGGACAGGAGCGGCAGTGGACAAGGTGGCTGCAGCAACACTAGCAGCCTGAACAGCGACAGCAGTGACATCCACAGGTGAGGTTGAACGCTCAAGAGCCGCCAACCTTCCCTCCAGCTGCTGGATGTACCGCTGTGAACGCTGATCGTCCATCATTTACTAGCCAGACCTTGGCACTAGTATTATGTTAAGGACCGGCGGAACGCAGTCCGAGGTCCACCGTGCAGGTAAAAGACCCTGCTGCTAGTAAGACGGACTATATGGCGGTACTAAGTATACACACATGGGTTAACTTCACCCTGCGTGAAGGAAGCGATCCTGTTGCGTCACAGGACCGCAGTACCGCGCATAAAGCGCGAGCAAGAAGTCAGCGGACTCAACCCCTACACAGGATTGAAGTCCGATTAGACACTTGCTGGCACAACACCGCAACTGGGTGTGTCAGAGGAATATAAATAATAATATAAAGGCACAAGAGTGCGTGCGGTGCCGCACTGACGGATGCCACTAACCACCCAGGCTTGGGTCAGGAAAGCGCAGAGCAAGCGCACGGCGCCGTACTGGCGGACACAGCAACTAGTAGCTGAAATGTGTGTTTTGTGCTGTTGGATAAGTCGGGCACTAGATAGCAAACATACACCTTCCGCGAACAGACATTCAATAGGGAGGTTTATTTAAAGAGCGACTTTCACTCACAACACTGTTGTGAATTCTGTGGCAGAGCTCCCTCCTGTGGTTGGATAGGATTAGGGATTGCGGTCAACAGAGTTCCCACGTCTCAGAGCTCGTTCTATGTTTTTGGATTATTGTCAGATCACTGTATGTGCTCTGACCTCTATGTTCACTGTGGTACTGAGTTGCCTGATCATAACAGTACAGGAAGCCAAAGTACTAATGATTCTCAATAGAGGGAAAAAAGAAGTTCTGAGACCATTTTTTTTTCTCTGCACTGTGTCTTGCCTTTTTTTTCCCCTAGACATTTGGGTGGTTCAGGACACAGGTGTAGCAATGGACATTAGAAGTCTGTCTTCATGTGTGGATCAGCTCTCGGCAAGAGTACAAAAGATTCAAGACACTATTGATCAGAAATCTATGTTACAACCAAGAATTCCTATTCCTGATTTGTTTTTTGGAGATAGAACTAAGTTTCTGAGTTTCAAAAATAATTGTAAACTATTTCTGGCCTTGAAACCTCGCTCCTCTGGTGATCCAGTTCAACAGGTTTTGATCATTATTTCTTTTTTGCGTGGCGACCCTCAGGACTGGGCATTTTCTCTTGCGCCAGGAGATCCTGCATTAAGTAATATAGATGCGTTTTTCCTGGCGCTCGGATTGCTGTACGATGAGCCTAATTCTGTGGATCAGGAAGAAAAAAATTTGCTGGCTCTTTGTCAGGGTCAGGATGAGATAGAGTTATATTGTCAGAAATTTAGAAAGTGGTCGTGCTCACTCAATGGAATGAATCTGCGCTGGCAGCTATGTTCAGAAAGGGTCTCTCTGAAGCCCTTAAGGATGTCATGGTGGGATTTCCTATGCCTGCTGGTTTGAATGAGTCTATGTCTTTGGCCATTCAGATTGGTCGACGCTTGCTTGAGCGTAAATCTGTGCACCATTTGGCGGTATTACCTGAGCTTAAACCTGAGCCTATGCAGTGCGATAGGACTTTGACCAGAGTTGAACGGCAAGAACACAGATGTCTGAATGGGCTGTGTTTCTACTGTGGTGATTCCACTCATGCTATCTCTGATTGTACTAAGCGCACTAAGCGGTTCGCTAGGTCTGCCACCATTGGTACAGTACAGTCAAAATTTCTTCTGTCCGTTACCTTGATCTGCTCTTTGTCATCGTATTCTGTCATGGCATTTGTGGATTCAGGCGCTGCCCTAAATTTGATGGACTTGGAGTATGCTAAGCATTGTGGATTTTTCTTGGAGCCCTTGCAGTGTCCTATTCCATTGAGAGGAATTGATGCTACGCCTTTGGCCAAGAATAAGCCTCAGTACTGGACCCAGCTGACCATGTGCATGGCTCCTGCACATCAGGAGGTTATTCGCTTTCTGGTGTTGCATAATCTGCATGATGTGGTCGTGTTGGGGTTGCCATGGCTACAAGTCCATAATCCAGTATTAGATTGGAAATCCATGTCGGTGTCCAGCTGGGGTTGTCAGGGGGTACATGGTGATGTTCCAGTTCTGTCAGTTTCGTCATCCACCCCTTCTGAGGTTCCAGAGTTCTTGTCTGATTACCGGGATGTATTTGATGAGCCCAAGTCCGATGCCCTACCTCCGCATAGGGATTGTGATTGTGCTATCAATTTGATTCCTGGTAGTAAGTTCCCAAAAGGCCGATTGTTTAATTTATCTGTGCCTGAGCACGCCGCTATGTGCAGTTATGTGAAGGAGTCCCTGGAGAAGGGGCATATTCGCCCGTCATCGTTGCCATTAGGAGCAGGGTTCTTTTTTGTAGCCAAGAAGAATGGTTCGCTGAGACCTTGTATAGATTACCGCCTTCTAAATAAGATCACGGTTAAATTTCAGTACCCCTTGCCGCTGTTATCTGATTTGTTTGCTCGGATTAAGGGGGCTAGTTGGTTCACCAAGATAGATCTTCATGGTGCGTATAATCTTGTGCGAATTAAGCGAGGCGATGAATGGAAAACTGCATTTAATGCGCCCGAGGGTCATTTTGAATATCTAGTAATGCCATTCGGACTTGCCAATGCTCCATCAGTGTTTCAGTCCTTTATGCATGACATCTTCCGAGAGTACCTGGATAAATTCCTGATTGTGTACTTGGATGACATTTTGATCATCTCGGATGATTGGGAGTCTCATGTGAAGCACGTCAGAACGGTTTTTCAGGTCCTGCGTGCTAATTCTTTGTTTGTGAAGGGATCAAAGTGTCTCTTTGGTGTGCAGAAGGTTTCATTTTTGGGGTTCATCTTTTCCCCTTCTACTATCGAGATGGATCCTGTTAAGGTCCAAGCCATCCATGATTGGACTCAGCCGACATCTCTGAAAAGTCTGCAAAAGTTCCTGGGCTTTGCTAATTTTTATCGTCGCTTCATCTGCAATTTTTCTAGTATTGCTAAACCATTGACCGATTTGACCAAGAAGGGTGCTGATGTGGTCAATTGGTCTTCTGCTGCTGTGGAAGCTTTTCAAGAGTTGAAGCGTCGTTTTTCTTCTGCCCCTGTGTTGTGTCAACCAGATGTTTCGCTTCCGTTCCAGGTCGAGGTTGATGCTTCTGAGATTGGAGCAGGGGCTGTTTTGTTGCAGAGAGGTTCTGATTGCTCAGTGATGAAACCGTGCGCCTTCTTTTCCAGGAAGTTTTCGCCCGCTGAGCGAAATTATGATGTGGGCAACCGAGAGTTGCTGGCCATGAAGTGGGCATTCGAGGAGTGGCGTCATTGGCTTGAAGGAGCTAAGCATCGCGTGATGGTCTTGACTGATCATAAGAACTTGACTTATCTCGAGTCCGCCAAGCGGTTGAATCCTAGACAAGCTCGTTGGTCGTTGTTTTTTGCCCGTTTTGACTTTGTGATTTCATACCTTCCGGGCTCTAAAAATGTGAAGGCGGATGCTCTGTCTAGGAGTTTTGTGCCCGACTCTCCGGGTGTATCTGAGCCGGCGGGTATCCTCAAAGAGGGAGTAATTGTGTCTGCCATCTCCCCTGATTTGCGGCGAGTGCTGCAAAAATTTCAGGCTAATAAACCTGATCGTTGTCCAGCGGAGAAATTGTTTGTCCCTGATAGGTGGACGAATAAAGTTATCTCTGAGGTTCATTGTTCGGTCTTGGCTGGTCATCCTGGAATCTTTGGTACCAGAGAGTTAGTGGCTAGATCCTTTTGGTGGCCATCTCTGTCGCGGGATGTGCGTACTTTTGTGCAGTCCTGTGGGATTTGTGCTCGGGCTAAGCCCTGCTGTTCTCGTGCCAGTGGGTTGCTTTTGCCCTTGCCAGTCCCGAAGAGGCCTTGGACACATATCTCTATGGATTTTATTTCAGATCTTCCCGTTTCTCAAAAGATGTCAGTCATTTGGGTGGTCTGTGATCGCTTTTCTAAGATGGTCCATTTGGTACCCTTGTCTAAATTGCCTTCCTCTTCTGATTTGGTGCCATTGTTCTTCCAGCATGTGGTTCGTTTACATGGCATTCCAGAGAATATCGTTTCTGACAGAGGTTCCCAGTTTGTTTCGAGGTTTTGGCGAGCCTTTTGTGGTAGGATGGGCATTGACTTGTCTTTTTCCTCAGCTTTCCATCCTCAGACTAATGGCCAGACCAAACGAACCAATCAGACCTTGGAAACATATCTGAGATGTTTTGTTTCTGCTGATCAGGATGACTGGGTGTCCTTTTTGCCTTTGGCTGAGTTCGCCCTTAATAATCGGGCTAGCTCGGCTACCTTGGTTTCGCCATTTTTCTGCAACTCTGGGTTCCATCCTCGTTTCTCGTCAGGACAGGTTGAGTCTTCGGACTGTCCTGGTGTGGATACTGTGGTGGACAGGTTGCAGCAGATTTGGACTCAGGTAGTGGACAATTTGACCATGTCCCAGGAGAAGGCTCAACGTTTTGCTAATCACAGACGCTGTGTGGGTCCCCGACTTCGTGTTGGGGATCTGGTTTGGTTATCTTCTCGTCATATTCCTATGAAGGTTTCCTCTCCTAAGTTTAAACCTCGTTTCATTGGTCCGTATAGGATTTCTGAGGTTCTTAATCCTGTGTCTTTTCGTCTGACCCTTCCAGATTCTTTTTCCATACATAACGTATTCCATAGGTCATTGTTGCGGAGATACGTGGCACCTATGGTTCCTTCTGTTGACCCTCCTGCCCCGGTTTTGGTGGAGGGGGAGTTGGAGTATATTGTGGAGAAAATTTTGGATTCTCGTGTTTCAAGACGGAAACTCCAGTATCTGGTTAAGTGGAAGGGTTATGCTCAGGAAGATAATTCCTGGGTCTTTGCCTCTGATGTCCATGCTCCCAATCTTGTTCGTGCCTTTCATGTGGCTCATCCTGGTCGGCCTGGGGGCTCTGGTGAGGGTTCGGTGACCCCTCCTCAAGGGGGGGTACTGTTGTGAATTCTGTGGCAGAGCTCCCTCCTGTGGTCACAAGTGGTACTTCGGCTGATTCTCTCTGTAAGCTTCCGTTGGTGGAGGGAAGTGGTACTGCGGCTTCTGAGTTTCCTCCCTCAGGGGATGTGGTGAGGTCGTTAGGTGCTGCTCTACTTAACTCCACCTAGTGCTTTGATCCTGGCTTCCTGTCAATGTTCCAGTATTGGACTTGTTTTCCTCCTGGATTGTTCCTGTGGCCTGCTGCTCTGCATAGCTAAGTTTTCCTTTGCTATTTTGTTTGCTTTTCTTCTGTCCAGCTTATCTATTTGTTTGCTAGAAGCTCTGGGACGCAGAGGGTGTACCTCCGTGCCGTTAGTTCGGTACGGAGGGTCTTTTTGCCCCCTTTGCGTGGTTTTTAGGGTTTTGTGTTGACCGCAAAGTTACCTTTCCTATCCTTGCTCTGTTCAGAAAGTCGGGCCTCACTTTGCTAAATCTATTTCATCTCTACGTTTGTCTTTTCATCTTACTCACAGTCATTATATGTGGGGGGCTGCCTTTTCCTTTGGGGTATTTCTCTGAGGCAAGGTAGGCTTATTTTCTATCTTCAGGCTAGCTAGTTTCTCAGGCTGTGCCGAGTTGCATAGGTAGCGTTAGGCGCAATCCACGGCTGCCTCTAGTGTTGTTGGATAGGATTAGGGATTGCGGTCAACAGAGTTCCCACGTCTCAGAGCTCGTTCTATGTTTTTGGATTATTGTCAGATCACTGTATGTGCTCTGACCTCTATGTTCACTGTGGTACTGAGTTGCCTAATCATAACACAACACACACACATATTTACAAGACAATACTAGCGCATGGCCATGCGGTCATGCGCAGTTTATATAGTAGCAGCACAGGAAGCAGCTCCAGAAGTTTTGCCCTTCCAGGACCTGCCAAGAGGACCAATGGGATGTGCTGCAATACCTGAGCATGTGACCCTCGATCTCCAACGGGAGATCCTGCCCTGGGCATGCTCAGACAGAGAAAAGCAGGACTTAGATCCAGAAACGTCCACTCGCCGCTGCCCAGCACTGGCTTCAATAGCAGAAGCAGGAAAAGCAGCAGTAACTCTTCGCACAGAGTCAGACTGAGCGAGACGCTGGGATCGACGTCCCTGCTGAGCAGACTCCACTGCGGCTGGAGAAGAATGGGAGACCGCAGCGGAGACGGATCGAGATTCCCCCAGTGCAGCAGAGGAAACTCGACTCCTAACACTTGGTTGCACAAACTTTAACCATCAATGAGTTTCTTACAATGCTCTGCTGGAATTTTAGACCATTCTTCTTTGTTAAACTGCTCCAGGTCCCTGATATTTGAAGGGTGCCTTCTCCAAACGGCCATTTTTAGATCTCTCCACAGGTGTTCTATGGGATTCAGGTCTGGACTCATTGCTGGCCACCTTAGATGTCTCCAGTGCTCTCTCTCAAACCATTTTCTAGTGCTTTTTGAAGTGTGTTTTGGGTTTGCTGGAAGACCCATGACCTCTGAGGGAGACCCAGCTTTCTCACACTGGGCCCTACATTATGCTGCAAAATTTGTTGGTAGTCTTCAGACTTCATAAAGCCATGCACATGGTCAAGCAGTCCAGTGCCAGAGGCAGCAAAGCAACCCCATGACATCAGGGAACCTCAGCCATGTTTGATTGTAGGGACCATGTTCTTTACTTTGAATGCCTCTTTTTTTCTCCTGTAAACTCTCTGTTGATGCCTTTGCCCAAAAAGCTTTACTTTTGTCTCATCTTACCAGAGAACATTCTTCCAAAACGTTTTAGGCTTTTTCAGGTAAGTTTTGGCAAACACCAGCCTGGCTTTTTTATGTTTTGGGGTAAGAAGTGGGGTCTTCCTGGGTCTCCTACCATACAGTCCCTTTTCATTCAGACGCCGACGGATAGTGCGGATTGACACTGTTGTACCCTCGGACTGCAGGGCAGCTTGATCTTGTTTGGATGTTAGTCGAGGTTCTTTATCCAACATCCACACAATCTTGCGTTGAAATCTCTTGTCAATTTTTCTTTTCCGTCCAAATCTAGGGAGGTTAGCCACAGTGCCATGGGCTTTAAACTTCTTGATGACACTGTGCACGGTAGACACAGGAACATTCAGGTCTTTGGAGATGGACTTGTAGCCTTGAGATTGCTCATGCTTCCTCAGACATTTCTTTGGTCTTCTTTCTTTTCTCCATGCTCAATGTGGTACACACAAGGCACAGGACAGAGGTTGAGTCAACTTTAATCCATGTCAACTGGCTGCAAGTGTGATTTAGTTATTGCCACACCTGTAAGGTGCCACAGGTAAGTTACAGGTGCTGTTAATTACACAAATTAGAGAAGCATCACATGATTTTTCGAAACAATGCCAATACTTTTGTCCATCCCCTTTTTTATGTTTGGTGTGGAATTATATCCAATTTGGCTTTAGGACAATTCTTTTTGTGTTTTTTCATTTAAGACAAATTAAATGAAGATAATAATAACAAAAAATTTTTGTTTGCAATCATTTTCAGGAAGAAACTGAGTATTATCTGACAGAATTGCTGGGGTGTCCATACTTTTGGCCACAATTGTAGCTGCTGCCGTGGTGTCCACCGCTGTACTGGAGCAGTGTGTGGGAGTTCCCATTTATATTGCTAATAAGGGCGGGTGCTAGGAAATCAAGCCAGCTGGTGGATCCGATCTCCCGCGTGTAAGGCTGTCCGTAGCGTACCTCCGCTTAAGTGGAAGTGATGTAACAAATATGGATGTGCGTTCCATTAGTGATTAATGCGTTCCACTGCCAAATCGGAAGTGACACGGTAAATATGGAAGTGCGTTTCATACAGCGATTGTGCGTTCCACCTCGTAGGGGGAGTGTGGGGGTGGCTATAACATCGGGGATGTACATATTACCCATGACTCTAAGTAACTTATATGTCCTGCCGCAGAGAATAAGGAGTAACCTAGTTATTGTGGCTTGCTAGCCACCTATATATACTGATTTACTATGATGGTATAAATGATGAGGATCGGAAACAATAGGTACAGTGTGGTCTATCTAATTAAGTGGCACTAGGTGTATAGGAGGAATAGCAAAATACGATAGGCACATGATGTATAGAAGGAATAGCAAAATGCAATAAAGGTATATATCGGCAAGTAGAACTATCCAAGGCAGGGTGATAGTGTACTTAAAGTAAGGAACTATAGGTGCTCGTGCTCAGCAGTGTCCAGTGGTCAATAGAGGTGACTCTAGAGACATAGAGAAGATAATATTAGTAACAATAGATGCCAATATACATATGAATTCATATAAATGCCATAAGGTCATAATCTCTATAAAGTCCCTTAGGAGAAAGTGTCTCCAATGAATGGATCCAGAATGCCTCTCGTTTTTTCAATAGAGTAATCCTGTCACCACCCCGTCTGGGTGGTGGCACAAAATCAATCACTTGGTACCTAAGTTGAGACACTGAATGACCCTGGGAATGAAAATGGTTAGGGGTGGGCAGGAGTAGGTTTTTACAGTGAATGGTGGACTTATGTTTAGAGATCCTATCTCTAACGGGCTGGGTGGTTTCGCCAATATAGAGTTACCCACATGGGCATTTAATCAAATACACTACGAAGGATGATTCACAAGTAAAAAAATCTTTAATGTGAAAGATTTTGCCTGACCTTGAATGTTGAAAGGTCCTTCCTTTCTGTACATTGTTATATTGGGCACAATGCAGGCACGGGAATGTGCCGATTTTTGGTCTGGATAAGAAGTGTTGTTTGTGTGGGTTTGTAGAGCCTAAGTCAGCTCTAACTAGATTATCCCTCAGATTAGGTGGTCTTTTAAAACAGGGTAAAAAAGGTTCCCTGAATTCCGGTACATTGGGGTGTGCTGTAGATAATAGATACCAATGTTTCCTTATTATTTTATGTAGGATAAAAGAAAAGGGGTGATAGAGATGGACAAAAGGGATACGTTTACTAGTATCCCTTTTCTGAGTATTTGGCGGAAGATCCTTGGATTTCTCTAGGATGGAGGGAGGATAACCCCTCTTTACAAATTTAGTAGCTGTCGTGAAGCTGTCTAGTACGTGAAGTGCCATCTGGGACAATACTTTGATCCGTTGGAATTGAGATTTAGGAATCGAACGCTTGACTGAGGGGGGATGGAAGCTTTGGTAGTGTAGTGTGCTATTCCTATCTGTAGGTTTGATATAAAGGTCTGTAGTCAAAAAACCCTCAGAGTTTTTTAAGACCATAGTGTCCAGGAAATTGATGGCGTTTAGATCATAATTTATAGTAAACTTAATTCCTAGCTAGGCGTCGTTAAAAAAGGCAAGAAAATCCTGAAAGAACTCCAATGAGGACTCCAAATTGACACACATTGGGATTGAATAAAATCACTTTTCACCTTACCGCAAAGTTGAGTGCCGGGTTCTGTTTTATATTTAACTGAGGAATGAGTGACATCTTATAAGTAGTGTTGAGCGATACCGTCCGATACTTGAAAGTATCGGTATCGGATAGTATCGGCCGATACCCGAAAAATATCGGATATCGCCGATACCGATATCCGATACCAATACAAGTCAATGGGACACCAAGTATCGGAAGGTATCCTCTATGGTTCCCAGGGTCTGAAGGAGAGGAAACTCTCCTTCAGGCCCTGGGATCCATATTAATGTGTAAAATAAAGAATTAAAATAAAAAATATTGATATATTCACCTCTCCGGCGGCCCCTGGACATCACGCTGGTAACCGGCAGGCTTCTTTGTTTAAAATGAGCGCGTTTAGGGCCTGCGAATGACGTCGCGGCTTCTGATAGGTCGCGTGCCGCTCATGTGACCGCCACGTGACCAATCAGATGCCGCGACGTCATTCGCAGGTCCTAAATTCCTAGAATTAGGAGTTTAGTGAATGAGAATGACGTCGCGGCATCTGATTGGTCGCGTGGCGGTCACATGAGCGGCACGCGACCAATCAGAAGCCGCGACGTCATTCGCAGGCCCTAAACGCGCTCATTTTAAACAAAGAAGCCTGCCGGTTACCAGCGTGATGTCCAGGGGCCGCCGGAGAGGTGAATATATCAATATTTTTTATTTTAATTCTTTATTTTACACATTCCTATGGATCCGATACCGATACCCGATACCACAAAAGTATCGGATCTCGGTATCGGAATTCCGATACCGCAAGTATCGGCCGATACCCGATACTTGCGGTATCGGAATGCTCAACACTACTTATAAGCCATACAGATGAATATATAAGCAGACCACCACATAATGACAACTTCACAGGCCAACCCTGAAGCACGACAATCTCATTAGTTAAAAACTACAAATAAAGATTAAACAACAACCACTAGAGGGATTTTATCAACCAAGGTATCATTTCAATAAGTATAAAGGCACCAACCTGACACTGTCTGTAGGTTACTCAGCACAATCCTGCTGACAGATTCCCTTTAAGGGAAAAAGAAATCCAAACCTACATGACCTTGTGTGAAAAAAGTGATTGCCCCCTAAACCTAATAAATGGTTGGGCACCCTTAGCAGCAACAACTGCAATCAAGCATTTGCAATAAACGGCAATGAGTCTTTTACAACACTCTGGAGGAATTTTAGCCCACTCATCTTTACAGAATTATTGTAATTCAGCCACATTGGAGGGTTTCCGAGCATGAACCACATTTTTAAGGTTATCCCACAGCATCTCATTTGGATTAAGGTCAGGACTTTAACTAGGCCACCAAAGTCTTAATTTTGTTTTTCTTGAGCCATTAAGAGGAGGACTTGCTGGTGTGTTTTGGATCATTGTCCTGTTGCACAAACCTAGCTTCAGCTTGATGTCACGATCAGACATGTCCTATTTAAGTGATTTCTTGATTGAGAACAGGTATGACAATAATCAGGCCTGGGTGTAGCTAGGGAATTTGAACCTACCTTCCCAAAGATGTGATAAACCTCAGTTATTTTATGTTTTAAGGGTGAGAGGGGTAACCACTTTTTTTTGTAAATCTTTATAAATTTTAAAAAATACATGTGCATTACACTAAAACATCAATGTTCAGATTTCAATATTCAAGATGTAAATAGCCAGTTTGCTGTTAAAATGAGAGGAGCAATGTACATGTCATACAGAGAAAAACAAAAGAACAACAAACATAAATTTGATCAGGCCAAAAGTAAAGAACAATTCCATTTCCAGTGTTCCACGAGGGAACTTCCTGGAATTTACATAAGTAGATGTGACAAAAGGGCTCTTCACTAGAAAATATATTTTCACTTAAAAGTAGAACGAGGTAAAGCTATTCATTATTAGAGAGTAAGACGGGCTACCAATCTGAGCAACGGACTCGATCACCCTGGCGTGTATCTGAAAGAAAAAAAAGGAAAAGGAAATAAGATCTCTTGAGTGAGGTCTCATATCATTAAACCCAAGCGACGCAAAGAGGTATTGATACCTTTCCAGAAAGTTAATATTTCCGGGCACTGGCAGGAAATGTGTGTTCCTATTGCCTTGGAACATCTCCAGCACAATGGTGAATCGCTCAGGCCCAGATGAAACAAGTTTTCCGGGGTTTTGTTCAACCAAGAGAGAATTTTAAATGCATTTTCTTATAGCAGAATGCACAGGAAAACCCATGGGAGTTGGCAAGCACCTGACTAACCCCCTAAGGGGACAAAGATATCTTCAACTCAGATTCCCAGGAAAGTAAATAAAGAGGTTTAAAACGCTCTGAAGGTTTGACAAGGTTAGCGTATAATTTAGACACTAATTTAGGGATAGGAGAGTGTAGTTTAACTATGAACTCAAGCCAAAGCCATTCCAGAGAATGTTTTAGTTCAGACTTAAATTTCGATAGAATGTAGTGAAAATGTTGTTTTTGTAAAAAGTCCAAGGGGCGGTTTCTGGCGGCATTCGGACAGCCCTCCACACATGTTATCCATTTAGAGAGGAGATGAGAGATTGGGATGTTTGGGGGGCCATCCCAAGGACCATAAGCGTCCATGTAGTTAAGGTCTGTCAACCATAGGGTGGCTTTGAGTGAGATATTCTTTAGAAAAAAAAACTGGGGTAGGAGGTTCGAGATTATATTATATTTTACATTTTTTTTTATAGCGCCATTTATTCCATGGCGCTTTACATGTGAATACGGGGCAAATATAGACAAATACATTAAACATGAGCAGATAACAAGGCACATGAGTACATAAGGAGGGAGGACCCTGCACGCGAGGGCTCACAGTCTGCAGGGGGTGGGTGAGGATACACTAGGAGAGGGAAGAGCTGGCTGTGCGGCTGTTCAGTAGGTTGAGGATCACTGCAGGCTGTAGGCTTGTCGGAAGAGATGAGTCTTCAGGTTCTTTTTGAAGGTTTCTATGGTAGGCGCGAGTCTGATGTGTTGGGGTAGAGAGTTCCAGAGTATGGGGGAAGCACGGGAGAAGTCTTGGATGCGGTTATGGGAAGAAGAGATGAGATAAGTCTACATCTGATCGAGAGAGTGTTTAAAGTTATTTCATTACAATTATGATAAGTGGGAGTAGTAGACATCCAAAGATATAAGTCAAAATCTTTCCCCATCAGGGTAAGTTCTATATTTGTGCTGATAGGGTCTGAGCTATGTTTGATCAGGTTAATCCAGCGAGAGAGGTGTATAGCATGGTATTAAAATTCCTGAGGCCAAGGCCACCGATTCCATTAGGGAGAGAAAGGATTTTTAGAGGAAGACTAACCCTAACATAGTTAGAAATAAGTTGGTTAAGAGAGAGGAAAAAAGAATTAGGATGAGGTATAGGGACCATTTGCATGGTGTAGAATATTTTTGGGAGAATGTAAGACTTAATAATATTAACTCGTCCTATCAGGGTACGTACGGGAGGTCATATTTTTTAAGTAAACCCTGTAGTTTGTTTAAAAGGGGCATGTTTTATTGGGAGGAGGGATCTGTTGTAAAGAAAATCCTAAGATATTTTAATTTCTCTGAAGACCAGTGGAAGTGGGTCTCTTTTTTTAGTGCCGAAATAACTGCGTTTGGCGATGAGATATTCAAAGCTTCCGACTTGCCCAAATTAATTTTGAGCTTAGAGACAAACCCAAACTCATTGAATATGTTCACGAGTCATGAGTCTGGGAAATGCTATGTTAAGGTTTGAAACCAGAAGAAGAAGATCATCGGCAAAGGCTACTGCTTTGATTTCTAGCTGGCCTTCCGAGAGGCCCCGGACGACTACATCTTGCCTGATTTTCTGTATTAGGGTTTCCATTACCAAGACAAATAAGGCAGAGAAAAGGGGACAGCCTTTTCTGGTTCTATTTCTTATTTGAAAAGGGTCTGAAAAAATCCCGTTCACTCCTACCCTAGCAGTGGGATCTACGTAAAGAGTCATAATGGCGTCTATGATAGAAAATGTTTCTATATTTAGGTTGGAAGACCCCAGGCGCTGCCCCGGCCGATGGCAAGCATCCCCCGGAGTCTTCACCCATGTGGAGCGGGAGTGAGATGCTACTACAAGAAGAAGCCGATAGGTACACTGTAGGTACAGGACCTTTTGTGACATCACGGTCACGTGATTACTCACTTGACTGGCTATAGGAAGCGGGATGGACCAATATCCTATGCGTTTCAGAACACACGTATTCTTTCTTCAGGGATCCCTGGGAATTCATAGCACGGAAGGACTTTATAGCCGCATCGAACAACTTAGTGATTTGAACAGCACCGCTGTGGAACAGGTATTTTCATTTTAAAACCTAAGTGCCCTGATTCATCTAAATTGTATTTCAGAGATTTATCTGCCACATGGTGTATAGGCAGAGTACATTTTCAACCTTTTGCTGTAAGCCAAACGTTATATTGCCACATTACCATTATTGGCTGTCAAGGTTCCCTAACCGTTCTTCATTGGTCAATTATTTTTCATTTAACTATCGGCAGCAATAAGGGGCTTATCCGAGCACAAATATACATCTTTTTCAAAGTTGTAGAATTGGTGCATCTATTAGATGTGCCTTTTCTGGGCAGCTGCAGGCTGCTATTTTTAGGCTGGGGGGTCAATATCCATGGCCCCTTACCAGTCTGACAGTACCAGCCCCAAGCTGTCTGCTTTCGCAACACTGATTGTCAAAGATGGGGTGGGGACCCCAAGCCATTTTTCTTAATATTTATTAAAAAATTCTGGTTATTCTTAATAACCAGCCTTGCAGAAGCTGACAGCTGAGGGTTGCAGCCCCCAGCTTTGAGTTTTCCCTGGTGATTTAAAAAATACAGGGGAACCTGTGCCAATTTTTTTATTTAATTATGGTGTCGGCGGCAGGTGATGAATACTCCCATCAGCAGCTCCTGCTGTCACTGTTATTAGCAGCAGCATGTGTAGGCTGATGGGAGTAATAGTCCCCAAAGCAGCTGCCTGCTTTCATTGTTCTCACTTGAATACAGCTCTCATCATTCTCCCCTGCTCATGCTGACTGCCGGCAGAGCAGAGGAGAATGTTTAGAGTAACATATAAGAAATCAGTCTTACCAAATCCTGTTAGATGACAAAAGCACTTGCAGGAAGCAGCAGGTCTCCAAAAATAAAGGCAGGGGCAGCACAGATGCAAACTACTGATAGAAACAACCACCCACACACCTACCATTTTACAGAAGGATTGGCTGCCTGGTAGAAAAATGCACACAAATAAGGCTTGAGTTGAACGCCAGTCACACAGTTATGTGTGGTGCAAAGTGTCCAGCTTACAGCCTATTGATTACTCCCATAATATTATCAGGCGGGCTGCCCAGCACTATATACATGCAACCCTCAGGGACAGACGCACCAGTACACCAAGCCAACAAAAAAGGGGTCTGGCTGCATTCTGAAAAAAATGATAAAAAGTACAATAAAAGATGATAAAAATTAATGCATATGATAATTACATTAAATGAGGTATTGGTTAATATTTTGGCCAAAATAAATAAGCTCATGACCCAATGTCAAGGGTCCTCATACTTGTCAGTGTTAACACTAATTTCAAAAACAGCTAACATATAAAAATTGAAAAAAAAACATACCATAAGGAAACAGCCTTACCAAAACCTGTCAGGTGACAACTCGCAGAATGCAGCAGGTCCCCACTAGTAAAGGAAACAGGAACACATGGGCTACTTGCACAGTGAACAAGTCTGTAAGAACATGTTCACACACCACCAAGAAACCTGAAGACACAAAAGAGAATGGTAAAACCAAAAACACTCAGTTTGAAAAAATGTTTGCAGTAATCCGCAAGTGCTAGTAAAAGATGTAAACAGGGTATTTGGTTGATACGTTTTTTGCAAAAAATGTATACTAAGCTGCTCTACCAATCTTCACGGTATACCCATATCAGAGCAGTCCTAACTAATGTATGCAATCCCTATCTGATGTATTTAAAAACCTGATCATCTGTATATTACCTGTGTGAACAGGGTTCAGAGAGGAAAAATCCATGTGTGCATACAGGGCAGAACAGCTTTTGTGCAGCTAGCCCAAGAGGAGTGGTGGAACTCCCCAGTCTTGTAGACACAAGAGAACAATCATGGAAACAGGAACACATGGGCTACTTGCACAGTGAACAAGTCTGTAAGAACATGTTCACACACCACCAAGAAACCTGAAGACACAAAAGAGAATGGTAAAACCAAAAACACTCAGTTTGAAAAAATGTTTGCAGTAATCCGCAAGTGCTAGTAAAAGATGTAAATAACAGGGTATTTGGTTGATACGTTTTTGCAAAAAATGTATACTAAGCTGCTCTACCAATCTTCACGGTATACCCATATCAGAGCAGTCCTAACTAATGTATGCAATCCCTATCTGATGTATTTAAAAACCTGATCATCTGTATATTACCTGTGTGAACAGGGTTCAGAGAGGAAAAATCCATGTGTGCATACAGGGCAGAACAGCTTTTGTGCAGCTAGCCCAAGAGGAGTGGTGGAACTCCCCAGTCTTGTAGACACAAGAGAACAATCATGGAAACAGGAACACATGGGCTACTTGCACAGTGAACAAGTCTGTAAGAACATGTTCACACACCACCAAGAAACCTGAAGACACAAAAGAGAATGGTAAAACCAAAAACACTCAGTTTGAAAAAATGTTTGCAGTAATCCGCAAGTGCTAGTAAAAGATGTAAATAACAGGGTATTTGGTTGATACGTTTTTTGCAAAAAATGTATACTAAGCTGCTCTACCAATCTTCACGGTATACCCATATCAGAGCAGTCCTAACTAATGTATGCAATCCCTATCTGATGTATTTAAAAACCTGATCATCTGTATATTACCTGTGTGAACAGGGTTCAGAGAGGAAAAATCCATGTGTGCATACAGGGCAGAACAGCTTTTTTTTGCAAACGTATCAACCAAATACCCTGTTATTTACATCTTTTACTAGCACTTGCGGATTACTGCAAACATTTTTTCAAACTGAGTGTTTTTGGTTTTACCATTCTCTTTTGTGTCTTCAGGTTTCTTGGTGGTGTGTGAACATGTTCTTACAGACTTGTTCACTGTGCAAGTAGCCCATGTGTTCCTGTTTCCATGATTGTTCTCTTGTGTCTACAAGACTGGGGAGTTCCACCACTCCTCTTGGGCTAGCTGCACAAAAGCTGTTCTGCCCTGTATGCACACATGGATTTTTCCTCTCTGAACCCTGTTCACACAGGTAATATACAGATGATCAGGTTTTTAAATACATCAGATAGGGATTGCATACATTAGTTAGGACTGCTTTGATATGGGTATACCGTGAAGATTGGTAGAGCAGCTTAGTATACATTTTTTGCAAAAAACGTATCAACCAAATACCCTGTTATTTACATCTTTTACTAGCACTTGCGGATTACTGCAAACATTTTTTCAAACTGAGTGTTTTTGGTTTTACCATTCTCTTTTGTGTCTTCAGGTTTCTTGGTGGTGTGTGAACATGTTCTTACAGACTTGTTCACTGTGCAAGTAGCCCATGTGTTCCTGTTTCCATGATTGTTCTCTTGTGTCTACAAGACTGGGGAGTTCCACCACTCCTCTTGGGCTAGCTGCACAAAAGCTGTTCTGCCCTGTATGCACACATGGATTTTTCCTCTCTGAACCCTGTTCACACAGGTAATATACAGATGATCAGGTTTTTAAATACATCAGATAGGGATTGCATACATTAGTTAGGACTGCTCTGACATGGGTATACCGTGAAGATTGGTAGAGCAGCTTAGTATACATTTTTTGCAAAAGACGTATCAACCAAATACCCTGTTATTTACATCTTTTACTAGCACTTGCGGATTACTGCAAACATTTTTTCAAACTGAGTGTTTTTGGTTTTACCATTCTCTTTTGTGTTTTCAGGTTTCTTGGTGGTGTGTGAACATGTTCTTACAGACTTGTTCACTGTGCAAGTAGCCCATGTGTTCCTGTTTCCATGATTGTTCTCTTGTGTCTACAAGACTGGGGAGTTCCACCACTCCTCTTGGGCTAGCTGCACAAAAGCTGTTCTGCCCTTTATGCACACATGGATTTTTCCTCTCTGAACCCTGTTCACACAGGTAATATACAGATGATCAGGTTTTTAAATACATCAGATAGGGATTGCATACATTAGTTAGGACTGCTCTGATATGGGTATACCGTGAAGATTGGTAGAGCAGCTTAGTATACATTTTTTGCAAAAAACGTATCAACCAAATACCCTGTTATTTACATCTTTTACTAGCACTTGCGGATTACTGCAAACATTTTTTCAAACTGAGTGTTTTTGGTTTTACCATTCTCTTTTGTGTCCCCACTAGTAAAGGCAGAGGCAGCACAGGTGCAACTACTGATAGAAACAGCCACCCACACACCTACCAAATTATGGAGGGGTTGGCTGCCTAGTAGAAAAAATGCATGTAGAAAAGCCGCGGAGAAACCATCACGTGTTTCTCAACGCAAGCAATAAATAGCCAGGTCTTTCACCGGGAAGGAACAACCACGGGAAGGGCAGCATCCAAAAAGGAAAACCACCTATGCCAAAACATGGTATCCATCCACAGACAGCTGTTTCGGGGTATTTGCCCCTCATCAGTGTGGAGTAGGAAACTGGCTATTAGGAGCAGTGCCTAGTAAAAGGACTATAAACATAAGGATGAATGACCTCGGGAGATCAAAACATCCAACACCGCGGAGACACCATCACGTGTTTCTCAACACAGTAATCCAGAACACTGCCCCCATCCCTTATGGAAAATATGCAAATGCATGTAGAAAAGCCGCGGAGACACCATCACGTGTTTCTCAACGCAAGCAATAAATAGCCAGGTCTTTCACCGGGAAGGAACAACCACGGGAAGGGCAGCATCCAAAAGGAAAACCACCTATGCCAAAACATGGTATCCATCCACAGACAGCTGTTTTGGGGTATTTGCCCCTCATCAGTGTGGAGTAGGAAACTGGCTATTAGGAGCATTGCCTAGTAAAAGGACTATAAACATAAGGATGAATGACCTCGTGGAGATCAAAACATCCAACACCGCAGAGACACCATCACGTGTTTCTCAATGCAGTGATCCAGAACACCCCAAATAAATCTTGAGTTGAACGCCAGTCACACGCTTTGCACCACACATACCTGTGTGACTGGCGTTCTATGCAAGCCTTACTTGTCTGCATTTTTTCTTCTAGGCAGCCAACCCTTTTCTGGAGTGGCTGAGAACTGATGTTTTCAGCCTGGGGGGAGAAATATCCATGGCCCTTTCCTAGGCTATTAATATCAGCCCGCATCTGTCTGCCTAGCCTTTGCTGGTTATTAATTACAGGGGGACCCTATGTCATTTTTTGGGAGGTCCCACATTTTAAAAGCCAGTAAATGCTAAGTATACAGCTGTGAGCTGATATTAATAGCCTGGGAAGCTCCATAGATATTACTCCCTTCCCAGGCTTTAATCATCTGCCCCCAGCCATTGGCTTTTGATCTGCTGGTTAAAAAAATTTATGCAGGAGACCTCGCCTTTTTTTTAGAAAAAATAATCTTTTAATAATTAAATACATGTACAATAAGCTGCACACACTGTACTAATTGTATATGTCACTGACGTCTGTATATCTATCTATTCTTTGGGTATATACTGTTTGTAATCCATCTAGTCTATCCTGTCGGGTCCTGATGTGATTTTACAGTATGTGCCTGCTGAATTGCAGCTTTCTTCTATCTATCTATCTATCTATCTATCTATCCATCTATCTGCCATCTACTTTAAAATATTGTAGTGGCAATGCAATTATTTTCCCTCACTTTCACCAAATTTTACTGACATTTTCCATTTTTAAGGAAAATGCTCATGTTCCCGATCACGAAGCCGAATATGCCATATTTGTTGTGAATTTATCATTTTCCCAAACATATTGGCTCATCTTTCCTAGCCACACGCAGGCCTGATTACTGCCACATCTGTTCTCAATCAAGAAATCACTTAAATATGACCTTGCAGACAAAGTGAAGTAGACCAAATAATCTTCAAAAGCTAGACATCATGCCGTGATCCAGGGAAATTCTGTAACGAATGAGAAATAAAGTAATTGAGATAACTACCCACTTACATGTGGAACACCAAGCCTATTCCCCCTTCCACAATGACCTCGCTTTTTCCCACTCATGTTGTAAGTAGCCTAACCCTCTTGTACACTGCTGTTTCACAACAGGTCCACAGCTGTCAGTCACCTGTCACTAAATGAAGAATCACTATTTATTTTCTTAGATAGTGTGCCTGAACAACACTGTTATGCCTAACGATTTTTGAGTGGAAATCTGTCCTTCTGATTTGCCACTGACACACAGTTTTAACACAAACGATTTGGAGTAGCTAATTGGTCCTCCACCAGGCTGCAACCCAATATTAGTCCTAACAATTTTTACGTGGAAATCTTTCCTTCTAATTTGCCACTGAAACTCAATTTTAATGCAAACTATTTGGAGTAGCAAATGGGGCTTCCCGACACAGTGACAGAGTTTTTCCACAATCTACTTCGATGCTGGAAGATCAGTTTCACACAGGACAAGTCCACTTTCAGCAACACCAGCACTAGCACAGGAATGACTTCTCTGCAAAGTGCCACTAAGATAATAGCGACAGCAAAACAAGATGCCAGCTTTTTATGTGGCCTGTAGGGTTGAGCGAAATGGGTCAGCCAGATTCAGAAGTCGCCGACTTTTGGCAAAGTCGGGTTTCATGAAACCCGACCCGACCCCTGTGTGGGGTCGGCCATGAGGTCGGCGATCTTCTGATCTGGAATTGGAATTCTGATACCGAGTTCCGATATGTTTAAGATATCGGGAATCGGTATCGGAATTCATATTTAAGTGTAAAATAAAGAATAAAAATAAAAAAATATTGATATACTCACCCTCAGACGCGCCCTGGTTCACACCGGCAGCCTTCCTTCCTAAGAATGAGCGCCTGAAGGGCCTTTGATGACATCGCGGCTTGTGATTGGTCGTGTGACACCCATGTGACCGCTCACGTGACCAATCACAAGCCGCGACGTCATCGAAGGTCCTTCAGGCGCTCATTCTTAGGAAGGAAGGCTGCCGGTGAGAACCAGGGCGCGTCCGAGGGTAAGTATATCAATATTTTTTATTTTGATTCTTTATTTTACACTTAAATATGGATCCCAGGGCCTGAAGGAGAGTTTCCTCTTCTTCAGACCCTGGGAACCATTAGAAACCCAATGCAATGCATTGGGTTTCGTGTTTCGGCCGACCCCGACTTTTCTATAGGATCGGCCGATTTCACTCGACCCGACTTTTGAAAAAGTCGGGTTTCGTGAAACCCGACCCGATCCTATAATAAGAAAAGTCGCTCAACCCTAGTGGCCTGGGACATGTGACTTCTGTAGCCAATTACAGAAGTCCTTGTGTCATAGCATTGTGGATGGTTTATGCGCCCTGATTGGTTGCCGGACTCAACACACATAAAGTTAAGTGAAAATTTTTTTTTACACCACTCCTGTAATCTCTTCAGATGCTCCTTTGACCTCTCCACATCCCCTCATCAAAAACGTCCCCCTGTCACCCCTGCTCATCTTACAGCAGCACTATCATAGCCAAAGTCATACAAAAGCATTAGTGATATGCCATGAGTTATCGAACTGTGACCGACTTTTGCCAACTTTGAGTAAAAATGCTCGTGAAAGCGAACACCAATCTGAATGTGCTATGTTTGTGCCGAATTTGAGATTGGCAATCATTTTTCAAACATGATTGCTCTTCTAGTGGTCAGTTCTGGGGCAGATTACTAATTACTAACAGTCAATAAGTGTGTAGTGGGCGAGCAGAGGAAAAGTGCTAGAGGACTAAAATATTAATTTAAAAAAACCTTTGAGTGTGTATCAATGGATTTAAAAAGAAAGCTCTAAACTGTTTATTCTACTACTTACCAGCACATCGTTAAATAAAGTTTGGATTCATAAATGTCATGGAAATTGTTACTAATTTCTGCAAAAACATTTTAATATTGAACTGGTATTCATAGCTCCTGCCTCATTTTTCATCATTTGCAGGTTACAGAGTTCTGCTAATGACTGTGCTATTGGAAAATAGGTGCATTTTTAAGAGTGAAATCAATTATATTTAGGTTAAATATAGATATCTGATAACAGGCCAAGTTTCCCAATAAAGTATTACTGATTTTGTAGAGAATTGCGACATAAAAGCTTAAATAAAACTTTAAGGTCAATATTTTAAAGACAGTAATAAAATGATCCCAGATTATAAATGCCAATATACAGCTCTGGCAAAAATTAAGGGAAAACTGCAAAATTTTCAGTTTGTCTGATTTTTCTCTTTATAGGTATATTTTTGAGTAAAATGTAAATTGTACTTTTATTCTATAAACTACTGACAACAGCATGTTTCCGAAGTTCCAAGCAATAAAGTTTGTATTTATTTTCTGAAAATGAGAAATGGTCATAATATCAAAATAACAAAAAATGTATTGCTTGCAGACTTCAAATAATGCAAAAAAAAAAAAAACAAGTTCATAATCATTTCAAAACAACGATACTAATGTTTTAAACTGAACTCAGGAAGAGTTCAGGAAGAACTGCTTTCTTGCGTCTTGGCATGCTTTCTACCAGTCTTTCACACTGCGTTTGGGTGACCTTATGCCACTCCTAGTACAAAAATTTAAGCGGTTCTTCTTTGTTTGATGGCTTGTGACTATCCATCTTCCTCTTGATTACATTCCAAAGGTTTTCAATGGAGATTGGGCTGGCCATGACATGGATTTGGTGTGGTGGTCCTTCATCCACACCTTGATTGACCTAGCTGTGTGGCATGGTGCATTGTCCTGCTGGAAAAAACAGTCCTCGGAGTTGGGGAAAATTGCCTTAGCAGAAGGAATCAACTGTTTTTGCAGGATAACCTTGTATGCGGCTTGATTCATACATCCTTCGCAAAGAACAACCTGGTCAATTCCAGCCTTGCTGAAGCATCCCCAGATCAACAACTACTCATCTAATGGTTAGATGGAGACCTGGAGAGACGTACAAGCCACAGTGTTATGCATGCACTGTGGAATTTGGTGGAGTATCGGTGATGATCTGGAGATGCTTCAGCAAGGCTGGAATTGGGCAGGTTGTTCTTTGCGAAGGACATATGAATCAAGCTGCATACAAGGTTATCCTGGAAAAACTGTTGATTCCTTCTGCTAAGGCAATTTTCCCCAACTCTGAGGAATGTTTTTTCCAGCAGGAAAATGTAGCATGCCACACAGCAAGGTCAATCAAGGTGTGGATGAAAGACCACCACACCAAATTCCTGTCATGGGCAGCCTAATCTCCAGACCTGAACCCCATTGAAAACCTCTGGAATGTAATCAAGAGGAAGATGGATAGTCTCAAGCCATCAAACAAAGAAGAATTGTTTAAATTTTTGTACCAGGAGTGGCATAAGGTCATCCAAAAGCAGTGTGAAAGACTGGTGGAATGCATGCCAAGACGCATGAAAGCTGTGATTAAAAATCATGGTTATTCCACAAAATATTGATTTCTGAACTCTTCCTGAGTTAAAACATTAGTATTGTTGTTTCGAAATGATTATGAACTAGTTTTTTTTTTGCATTATTTGAAGTCTGCAAGCAATGCAATTTTTTGTTATTTTGACCATTTCTCATTTTCAGAAAATAAATACAAAATGTATTGCTTGGAACTTCGGAGACATTTTATCAGTAGTTTATAGAATAAAAGAACAATTTACATTTTACTCAAAAATATACCTATAAAGAGAAAAATCAGACAAACTGAAAATTTTGCAGTGGTTTCTTACTTTTTTTCCAGAGCTGTATAGTGCTAAGTATACTATACAATTCAATAAAACACTCAGGAAAAAATGACGAAAAATAAAAAGTCTGACGGTCATAATATTGCACTGGTACTTAATGTTTCCTCTCAAAAGGCTAAAATACATAATAATGGGACTGGAAAATAACCTGTGTTCAACTTTGTGAACTTGCTGTAAATGCGATAGAGTCCACAAGAGAAATGAATGAAAGAGAAGTACATCAGTGGTTTGCAGGGAAAAAAAGAGAGTAGGTATAAAATAGCGGCAAGCAGCACTTGAAGGAAGAATATGATCGTTGATAATATGCATCCTACACATTTACTGAAATGGTGGAGAGTAAAAGATATAAACTCACGTGGCATTTTCTCAAAAAGCCATCATTTAATGAGGTTTACTGTACACAAGCTTTAAAACATAAAAATGTTTCTTACTGTAATGATTGTATGCTAGGCCTAGGTTACATTGTAAATGTGTGAAAATGGAAAGGAAATATGGCATGCCATATACTTTGGGAATTTAACCCTTTTGAGATACTAGGCGTACATTTACAAGATAATATAATAATATAATTATTATAATATAATTATTATAATATAATAATAATATAATTATTATAATATAATAATAATATAATTATTATAATATAATATAATAATATTTATATTACTTATTGTATGGAGCATAATTTAGGAGCTGAGCCCACTCTTTACATTGTTGGAGCTAACTCTGGTATGCAGCTCACACCCAAGATTAACTGCTGCTATCAATGTAGCTTTAATTACAACAATTTAATCTCTTTGACACCGCTGTCAATTGTGACAGTGGCATTTAATAGGTTTGGAAACAGGAAGGGGTCACTTCTGACACCTATCGGTCCTCAACAGCACAAATGCATGGTGCCTGTTATGCACATGGTTGTGGAACTGGAGAGAGCCTAGAGGGGCGTAACTAAGCAAATGTCTGGTTCTTCACTAGGGCCCCTGGTGGTGTGATTAGACTTGAACCCAGGTGTACGCCAGGTGCTACTCCAGGATGGTCCCCGGAGCCGTAGCAGCTGACCCTCAAGGGGACAGGGAAGTGGGATCTGCCAGGAATTGGTAAGCAGGATGTATGCAGCTTGTAGACAGATTCGGGATCAGGCACAAGCAGTAAAGGCTCAGGATTACGGGACTACCACATGTACAGGATCACAGGTGCAGGTTCACATGTCCTGGTTTAGACGGATCAGGATCTGGAATTGGCACATTGAGGGTGGGTTTGGGAATAGGTACAGCAGTACAGACAAGATCAGGTGAAGACTGGGCGGACAAGTTAAGGTAAATGTGATGGACCAGGTCACATGCAGAGAGTACTGATATATGGACCTTACAACTAGGCAGCAGAAAACTACTGGTATAATGTTGCTAGGGCATCTCAACTCTGGGGAAGGTGCATTAAATATCTAATGTCTCCCAATCATTGGCTGAGGACATATTCAGAAGAGCATGCAAGGTTCCTTTCAAAAGCAGGGACCGCACGCCCCCTAAGCATTCTACCAGGAGATTTGCATGCAGTGTGTATGCACTGGGAGGAAAGAGATGCTGGGGGAGTGTGGACAGGTAAGTAAACACATCAGCATCCATTCAGGGGGAGAAGGGGATGTGTTTAGGGATGCTGGCGCTGTTATAACAGTACCATAGAGCTGTCATGGCATCTTGAGACCTATCCAAGTCTCCTGCATCTGCCATATTAGTGCACACCATCTCCCTGTCACAATGTTTTTTTATATCAGATTTCTTTCATTATTAGTAAGAGTTAACATATTAAAACATAAAACTTAGAAACACAAATAAAGAAATACAACAGAAGCAGATAGCCCTAATTCACACTCTGTCTCCTTCCATGAACAGTATTATGTAAGGAAAAAATAATTATGTAAATATATATCTGTCAAGACAGTATACAGTATTCACTGGCGTACAAAGCCAGTAGAGAGCTCTTGTGCAAGAACAATATATGGGTCCTTTGCAACCCAAAAGCTTGTTATACACAGTATAATGAGTCAACAACTACACTATACACAGTATAATGCCCCTATACACATTGTGAAGGTCCCACCGTTCCCTAAGCATAGTATGATGGGTCTACAGCTCCCCTATACAAAGTATATTGACCCTCACATAGTTTTCACACTGTATGATGGGCCCCACACTGTTTACTAGCCCTCACAGTAGCACCAACACTGCATAACGGCCTTCTCACATCATAATAACCCATACACTATCCAATATTGGTTCCAACACAATAGACCCCACACTTTTTACTGGTCCCCACAGTAGCTCCTCACTGTTTAATGATTTCCCACAGTAGTCCACACACTATATAATGGCCCGTACACTGTATGATGACCCATAGTAGTCCCTACACTTTAAGAGGGTCCCCACACTGAGGACTCCTATATTCGTTCCCACACTTTAGTCCTCATACTGTATAATGGCCCCCACATTAGCTCCCAAAATGTTTAATGGCCCACAAATAAGCTCTCACACTGTATAATGACCCCCGGAGTTGTCCCTTCACCATATGATGGCCCCTTGGTAGGCTCCAAACTGGGTAATGGACTCCACATTAACTGCCACTCTGAATAATGACCTCCACACTTTGAGGGCCCTCCAATTAATCTCTACATTGTATGAGGCCCCCCACACTTTATGAGGTTCTCCCCACTGTAACCTATACACTGAGGGCCTACATAATAGGCCTCACATGAGAGTTCCTTATACTTTATGATGACACCACAGTCACACTGCAAGTTTTAATTAATTTTTTTAACCCCTTAGTGACAGAGCCAATTTGGTACTTAATGACCGAGCCAATTTTTGCAATTCTGACCACTGTCACTTTATGAGGTTATAACTCTGGAACGCTTCAACGGATCCCGCTGATTCTGAGATTGTTTTTTCGTGACATATTGTACTTCATGTTAGTGGTAACATTTCTTCGATATTACTTGTGATTATTTATGAAAAAAATGGAAATATGGCGAAAATTTTTTAAATTTTGCAATTTTCAAACTTTGTATTTTTATGCCCTTAAATCAGAGAGATATGTCACAAAAAATAGTTAATAAATAACATTTCCCACATGTCTACTTTACATCAGCACAATTTTGGAAACAAAATTTTTTTTTGTTAGGGAGTTATAAGGGTTAAAAGTTGACCAGCAATTTCTCATTTTTACAACACCTTTTTTTTTTAGGGACCACATCACATTTGAAGTCATTTTGAGGGGTCTATATGATAGAAAATAACGAAGTGTGACACCATTCTAAAAACTACACCCCTCAAGGTTCTCAAAACCACATTCAAGAAGTTTATTAACCCTTTACGTGCTTCACAGGAACTGAAACGATGTGGAAGGAAAAAATGAACATTTAACATTTTTTTGCAAACATTTTAATTCAGAACCATTTTTTTTATTTTCACAAGTGTAAAAACAGAAATGTAACCATAAATGTTGTTATGCAATTTCTCCTGAATACGCCAATACCCCATATGTGGGGGTAAACCACTGTTTGGGCGCACCGCAGAGCTTGGAAGTGAAGGAGCGCCGTTTGACTTTTTCAATGCAGAATTGGCTGGAATTGAGATCGGACGCCATGTCACGTTTAGAGAGCCCCTGATGTGCCTAAACAGTGGAAACTAGACCTCTTAAGGAACTTATCTAGATGTGTGGTGAGCACTTTGATCCCCCATGTGCTTCACAGAAGTTTATAACGTTGAGCCGTGAAAATAAAAAAATCGCATTTTTTCTACAAAAATGATTTTTTGCCCCCAAATTTTTATTTTCACAAGGGTAACAGGAGAAATTGACCAGCAATGTTGTAGTGCAATTTCTCCTGAGTACGTCGATACCCAATATGTGGGGGTAAACCACTGTTTGGGCGCACCGCAGAGCTTGGAAGAGAATTGTCTGGAATTGAGATTGGACGCCATGTCGCGTTTGGAGAGCCCCTGATGTGCCTAAACAGTGGAAACCCCCCATAAGTGACACCATTTTGGAAACTAGACCCCTTAAGGAACTTATCTAGATGTGTGGTGAGAACTTTGAATGCCCAAGTGCTTCACAGAAGTTTAGAATGCAGAGTCATGAAAATAAAAAAATATTTTTTTTCCACAAAAAAGATATTGTAGCCCCCAAGTTTTTATTTTCACAAGGGTAACAGGAGAAATTGGACCCCAAAAGTTGTTGCCAATTTATCCCGAGTATGCTGATGCCCCATATGTGGGGGTAAACCACTGTTTGGGCGCACGGCAGAGCTCAGAAGGGAGGGAGCACCATTTGACTTTTTGAGCGCAAAATTGGCTGTCGTGTTTGGAGACCCCCTGATGTAACTAAACAGTGGAAACCCCCCAATTCTAGCTCCAACCCTAACTCCAACACACCCCTAACCCTAATCCCAACCCGATCCATAATCCTAATCACTAACCCTAACGATAATCACAACCCTTACCCCAAAACAATCCTAATGTCAACCCTATCCATAATCCTAATCAAAACCCTAAATTCAACACACCCCTAATCCTAATCTCAACCCTAACCTCAAACTTAACCCTAATCCCAATACACCCCTAATCACAACCCAAACCTTAACCCTAATCCCAAACCTAACCCTAATCCCAAGCGTAACCCTAATGCCAACCCTAACCCTAATACCAACCCTAATCCAAACCCTAACCCTAATCCCAACTCTAACCCTAACTTTAGCCCCAACCCTAGCCCTAACTTTAGCCCCAACCCTAACCCTAGCCCTAAGGCTACTTTCACACTTGCGTCGTTTGGCATCCGTCACAATCTGCCATTTTGGACAAAAAACGGATCCTCCAAATGTGCCCGCAGGATGCGTTTTTTTGCCCATAGACTTGTATTGCCGACGCACGGATGGCCACACGTCGTATCCGTCGTGCACTGGATCAGTTGTGTTTTGGCGGACCGTCGGCACAAAATACGTTCAATGTAATGTTTTTTTGTACGTCGCGTCCGCCATTTCTGACCGCGCATGCATGGCCGTAACTCCGCCCCCTCCTCCCCAGGACATAGATTGGGCAGCGGATGCGTTGAAAAACTACATCCGCTGCCCACGTTGTGCACAATTTTCACAACGTGCGTCGGTATGTCGGGCCGACGCATTGCGATGGCCCCGTACCGACGTAAGTGCGAAAGAACCCTAACCCTGAATTTAGCCCCAACCCTAACCCTAAATTTAGCCCCAACCCTAACCCTAGCCCTAACCCTAGCCCTAACCCTAACCCTAGCCCTAACCCTAACCCTAATTTTAGCCCCAACTGCTCTTCTCCTGTCGGCCGGCAGATGGCGATAGATGGCGGGCGCACTGCGCATGCGCCCGCCATTTTCCTTTCCCCGGCAGCCAGGAGGAGCAGCAGGAGGATCCAGGGACACCGGTGAGTATGATAGGGTCCCCGAATCCCCCTATTTCTCTGTCCTCTGATGTGCGATCACATCAGAGGACAGAGAATAACACTTTGATTTTTTTTTTTTTGCGGTCGCCGGTAAACAGTTAATTACCGGCGATCGCAAAACAGGGGTCGGTAAAACCGACCCCGATCATGTTCTTTGGGGTCTCGGCTACCCCCGGCAGCCGAGACCCCAAAGATTCCAACGGTGCCGGCCGGCAGGCGCACTGCGCATGCGCCCGCCATTTTGAAGATGGTGGCGCCCACCGGGAGCCACGAGGAGCAACGGGGGAGATAGGTGAGTATCGGGGGGCTATCTGGGACCCCTTTTCTCTGTCCTCTGATGTGCGATCACATCGGAGGACAGAGAAATTAAAAAGAGATCGCGTTTTTTTTTTTGCGATCGCCGGTAAACGGTTAATTACCGGCGATCGCAAATGCGGGGTCTGTTAAAAAAACCCCGAATCATGTTCTCTGGGGTCACGGCTACCCCCGGCAGCCGAGACCCCAGAGAAAATCCGACTCTGGGGGGCGCTATTCACTTTTTCCACAGCGCCGTTAATTAACGGCGCTCTGGTTTAAGTACCCTTAGCGGCCGCCGTTAAAAGGCGTATCGGCGGTCGCTAAGGGATTAAATATACTCACTTTATCCATTATTCTGATGCGTCCACTGGCCAAGCGTGGACAAACCAATGCATTAACGTCATTGCACTGGCGCAAACACAGGATATAGAGTCTCAGCGTGGTGAAGTCATCAAGCTGCACTGGCCCCATCTCATCTAGTGTTGCACCGCATTTGTAGACCACATACTTAAAGTGACCTGTGGCCTACAAAATGGTGAGCAGTAATGCTGGGAGATAATATACAGTTAAGAGTTCAGTTGCTTCGGTTGAGCCCTCTGATCAAGATGTTCGGGGCAGCCTCCTCCTCTGCCCCGTTCCAGTAGCTACAATACTATCTCCCCTTCTTTTGCAAAAAATGGGGGGTAAGAACTAGCATCAGACACTAGAGAGCTGATACTTCTCACATTTTCTGGTGTCATAATGCCAGTTAGCATTACACTAGGTTTTTAGACAAATGTCAGCAGCTGCTCCCTATAGTGTTTAAAATTAGAAAACATCAAAAGTTCAAAGACTTTTTCATATTTTATACCATTAAAAATATATTTTTTTCAAAATTAAGACATTATTTTTTTTAATTGATTAAAAAAATGTATCCCCATTCTAATAAATATAGATGAGTGAATACATTTGAATGGAATTGACTTTTTATGTGGAGTTTACAGAAATCCACATACGCCCAAATGCAAATTTTTTGTAATTCAATATGGCTGCTGTTGGCGGCCTGTTCCAATTGTCAAACATGGTTTAACTCTGCACATTTTGCACTGTTGATAGACCTTTAGCATTTTTTTTTACTAATTATTACTCTTTTAGAAATGGAGCAGGAACAAAACCTGAGCCTTGATATCTGTCCCACATTTTATTCAGTTTATGTGATTCAAAGGGAGCAAATAATTTTAGCAAGTCACCATATTTCCATTGACAAGATTTTGTTTACATGATCATTATGTATTATGTAGCTACTCTGGCTGTAATTGTTAACAGTTTAGATATAGATCTGATCTATGCTAATAGAGTCATTAAACTTTTCAATAATTTTCATGGCACACAGATTAAGCAAACTGTGAAATACAAACTGTAGTATAGCTTTATGGGTGGCCTACACAACAGTTTATCTAGCAAAAGCATTATCAGTGCCTCAATAGTTGATGATTGGTATTTCAGGGTGACTTTGAATCATACAGTATTTGGATAACAGTAATCAGTTATCAAATATACTAAACTGATTAGAAATTAAGTTCTATCTTAATCTCAAATATTACTATGCATGAATCAATTACCATATTTAAAAGTCTAATTGAAATAGATTTAAATCACACTTTAACAACTTCATCACATAATGGGAATTTTAATTAATATAAGGAAAAAACATGTAAATTAAGTCGGCAAAGAACTTAGGATAAAACATCAAGCTGCAATAAGAGATTCTGTTAAGATCTATTCATGTTCGTATATATCAAAGGACATCTACTACTTTCTTCCAATAAAAAATTATAATTTTGTGAATTTTTTTTACTTCTTAAGATTCAGCTTGCTATGGTCCTAACCCCTTCCCAACATTTGACTTGCTATATTTTTTGGATTATAAGACGCACTTTTTTCCCCTCCAAATTTGGGGGGGAAATTGGGGTGTGTCTTATAATCTGAAAGTAGCTTACTTTGGGTGGCTGTGGTAGAGTGGGGTTCCAGGAGGTCGGTTCACTGTTGCAGGAAGCTGGCAGCGACGGTAGGAGTGGGACAATGATTCAGGCCCTGAGCTGGGAGAGAAAAGCACCAGAGCAATGGTTAGGCATATTATTTGATGAGTAAGAGGTACATTACTATCTGCCTACATGCATCAGCATTGCCTGTTATAACCTCAAGGATGACTATGTGTTCATTTATATTTGCCTCGCTATATACTGAAAAGGTTATAATGGATGAGACTGGAAATTATTTTAGCACATACTGTAGGTGTGGCCTCTTTTCCGATCTGAGCATTTTGTAGGGGGCCATACTTTAGCCCATTGTAATACATGCTGTGGTCTACATTCTAAGACCCCGTTTTTTGGTCTCCCCTTTCTCCCTTTGGCATTGCATGTAATTCCATTTACTCCATGATTGTACTGTTGCCCGTCTGTTTTAATATTTTGTAATACGGTATGTGGATCTGTTTACACTATTACTGTCTTGTTTATGTGTACTTTGGATAAATAAAATAATTTTGCACTTTTTAGCAAAACAAGGCTATGGAATTTTCTGGAGGTTAATCTATTTTATTATGAGGATATTTAAGATTTCTATGTTCTTTATTCACTCTACTATTTTTGAAGAGTATCACTTGTTAGGGAACATATATTTTGCAATATTCTGTCATTCTGGATATGTTTGCATGAAAAAAAGGAAGAGGACTTTTGCAACATTTTCTTAAAGCCCAGGGTCCATGCAGCCTTCAGAGCTGAACAAACCAGCATCACAGCCTAGGGCCAACAGCATCCCCACACTCCTGCTGCTGCCAGCTTCCTGCAGCAGCGGCCCGGCCTCCTGGGACTCCGCTCCACCATAGCCACCATCCCCGGTAAACTATAGAAAAATTGGACTATAAAGCGAACCGCCATTTTATAAAAAATGTTTGTTTTCTATTTTCCACTCCAAAATTTGGTATGCGTCTAATGGTCTGGTGCATCTTCTAGTCGGTTGCGAGAAGAAGGTGGCACCATCTCTCACCCTATTGGCCCATGTGACACAATCATATGATGCCAATGGTTGTCATGGAAATCAGGGGTCATAAAATGAGTCTTCCAGATACGGTGGCTTGTTAGTATATGCTATAAGCAAGATCTAGCAGGACACATTGTTTATAGTAAGCATTAGGAACTGACATTTAAAGATTTTAATTTACTATGTGTCACGGGGCTGCTAAGAGAGACTAAGGCTGGTTAACTGGGCCCCTGCGTTATCCCTCAGACTAGGGGAAACCCCATCTGTCCCTCTCCCAGAATTTACACTGATAGTGTGCTTGTCTGGGCCGCCAAGCCTGGCCCTAACTCCTGTTTCAGCCCTATGCTGAAACCACCACCCGCCACCCAGTGAAGAGACCACACACCAATCCCCCACAGAAAGCACAGACAGGGAAAACCAAAAACGCACCACGCCGCAAGCACACAGGAAAATACGATAATGTACACAGGGCAAAACAAATACAAATATAGGACGGAGAAATATAACAACGGATCATACACCACCAGATACGATATCACTTCTCCAAGACCACCACTCCAGACTGGAATCTCTAGGCACAAGGTACAAGCTATAATCGGCGACGCCCAAAGTTCAGCAAGACTATTTAAAGGCCATGGGCGTAACCCAACCTCCAACCCGATTACCAACTAAATTAACCCCGAGAAACCTGGATAAAGTCTAGCCGGCGCCAATGAGCGTATAGTGGTCGTAAATGGAATTACCGCTGTCTGTCGGACGCCCTAGTGTGAATAGTGTCCGACATGACACTATGTTGCATTCATTTTTACAAAGTCATATGATTTCTACAAACCTTTAGGCTATGTACACACGTTGCAGATTTTGATACGGATCCGCAGCATTTTTGGAATGCATGGAATTGCATCAAATGCACAAACAATTTTAGTCAATGGCAAATTCAGAATTGTTGCGCACATGCTCAAATCCAGAGCAAAACCACAGGTTTAAAAAAATGTGAGGATTTCTGCGAAGTTGCTTGCGAGAAACGCTGCAGAAAGGCAAGAGAAATAGTGTGTTGGTGTGTGGGCGGAGACTAGGTGTGTGGAGAATATGTGCGTGTCTGTCTGTGGGTGTCTGTGTGCATCTGTGTGTGCGTGGGTCTGAGGGCGTGTATGTGGCTGTGTGTGTGCGGGCCTGTGTGTAGACATGCATCATCTGATGGGACTACTAGTCTCATCTGGCTATATCTGCTACAGTGACAGCTAGCTGATGATGGGACAGTAGTAGTCCCATCATTCGGCTACTGTGTGGAATTGTAAAAAAAAAACATGCACACATACAGTACACATACTCACCATATAGTTAATCCTCGATGCCCACGATAGCCTGCAAAAAATAAAATAATAAGCCAACAATATACTCCCTGTTCCGACGTAATCCACTTAATAATGAGTGTCCCACGATGATCTCCCGTGTAGAGCTGTCACATTGGGAGATGTGACTGCTCTCCAGGGGCCCCCAGTGTACAGTGACAGGATATAATCCTCCGCACTGTATCCCTCTGCCATCTAGAGGTCACTGAAGTTCGTCCTGTCCCTTGCGGCACCGCTGTGAGAAAATTGTCAGCCAGCAGTGCCAGTAAAGTGAGAGCATGAACTCCAGTGAACCCTCAGTGATAACACTGCAGGAGACAGTGTCTCCTGTCAGTGTGTCACTGGAGGCCCGGTAGAGCAGTGACATCTCCTGTTTTGACAGTTCTACAGGGGAGATCGTCGTGGGACACTCTTTATTAAATGGATTCCATCGGAACAGGGAGTATTTGTGATGGTTTATTTATTTATTTTTTTTTACAGGAGATCGAGGGCTTCGCAGGAATTAAGAGTACAATAAAGATGGGAAACTGTGTTGTATTTTATTTCATTTAAATCCTTTATTCAGGCTGTGTCTGTTAGGGACTGGCGGAACGCACCAAGTATAGATGATATGAAACTAGGTGCGTTCGCAGTCCGAGGTCCACCGTGCAGGTATAAACCCTGCTGCTAGTAAGACGGACTATATGGAGGTACTAAAAGTATACACGCACGGGTTAAGTTCACCCTGCGTGAAGGAAGCGATCCTGTTGCATCACAGGACCGCGGTACTGCACATAAAGCGCGAGCAAGAAGTCAGCGAACACAACCCCAACTCAGGATTGAAGTCCGATTAGACCACTTGCTGGCACAACACCGCAACTGGGTGTGTAAGGAAACAATTAAATAGTGTATAGAGGCACGAGAGTGCATGCGGTGACGCACTGACGGACGCCACTAACCACCCAGGCTTGGGTAAGGAAAGCGCAGAGGAAGCGCACGGCGCTGTACTGGCAGACTCAGCAACTGGACGCTGTGATGTGTGTTACGTGCAGATGGCTAGTCGGGCGCTAGATAGCTACCATCATCCGCGAGCAGTCAACAACACTAAGGAGGGATACTTAGGAGCTTTCATCCATCAACATAGATCCGTCTACACACACACATTATAACAAGACAATACTAGCGCATGGCCGTGCGGTCATGCGCAGTTTATATAGTTGCAGCACAGGAAGCAGCTACAGAAGTTTTGCCCTTTCAGGACCTGCCAAGAGGACCAATGGGATGCGCTGCAGTGCCTGAGCATGTGACCCTCGATCTCCAACGGGAGATCTTGCCCTGGGCATGCTCAGTGTGTGCAAATAAGGATTTAGTCCCAGAGAAGCCCACTCGCCGCAGATCAGTGCAGGGTACAACAGGAGAGCCAGAAAAGGCAGCAGTAACCCTCTGCACAGAATCAGTCCCAGCAAGACGCTGAGAGCGACGCCTTCGCTGAGCAGAGCCCACTGCGGCCGAAGCAGAATAGGAGACTGCAGCAGACACGGATCGAGATTCCCCCTGTGCAGCAGAGGTAACTCGACTCCTAACATTACCCCCCCTCCTAGGGCCCCCCCCTCCTTGAGCCTCACTACGCTCAAAAGCTGCAATAAGCAGCGGAGCCCGAATGTGCTCCACAGGCTCCCAGGTTCTATCCTCTGGGCCGTGACCCTTCCAGTCCACCAGATAAAATTTCTTGCCACGTACCACCTTGCACCCCACAATAGCATTCACCTCAAACTCATCCGTGGATGAACCCGATGTCCCAGCAGATGACTCAGAAAACCGGGACAAATGAACAGGCTTTAAGAGGGAAACGTGAAAAGTATTGGTGATACCAAGGCTTGGAGGAATAGCCAAACGGTAGACCACAGGGTTGACCTGTTCCAGAACCTTAAACAGGCCAATGTAGCGAGGAGCAAACTTAGTGGACTCAACTCGCAGCCTGATGTTACTGGCAGAGAGCCACACTAAGTCGCCAGGAGCAAAGACCGGAGCGGGGCGCCGGTGTGTATCAGCTGAAACCCTCATTCTCTCCTTGGAGGCCCGGATGGCATCCTGTGTGCGGTCCCAGATGTCACGTGCCTCCACCGCCCAGTCTGCCACCCTAGAATCGGTGGATGACACGGGCATGGGCACAGGGACACGCGGATGCTGGCCGTAATTAAGGAGAAAGGGAGTTTGACCAGTGGAATCGGCTACGGCGTTGTTCAAGGCAAATTCCGCCCAAGGTAGCAAAGATGCCCAGTCATCCTGCCTAGCAGAGACGAAATGTCGCAAATATGTCACCAGAGTCTGGTTGGTTCTCTCCACCAACCCATTCGTCTCGGGATGGTATGCAGAGGAGAGGTTTAACTCTATGCTGAGTAAACGGCAGAGCTCTCTCCAAAACTGAGACGCGAACTGGGGACCCCGATCGCTGACAAGGCAGCAGTAACCCTCTGCACAGAATCAGTCCCAGCAAGACGCTGGGAGCGACGCCTCAGCTGAGCAGAGCCCACTGCGGCCGAAGCAGAATGGGAGACCGCAGCAGACACAGATCGAGATTCCCCCTGTGCAGCAGAGGAAACTCGACTCCTAACAGTGTCTTTATTAAACCCCTTAACAACTATAGAATTAGTAATGGATAGGTATCTTATAGACGCCTGTCCATTACTAAGCTGGGCTTGATGTCACCTTACAATACAAAGGTGACATCAACCCTCCAACTATTACCCCACTTGCCACCGCTACAAGGCAAGTAGGAATAGAGAGGCTAAGTGCTGGAATTGGTGCATCCTAGAGAGGTGCCATTTCTGGGGTGGCAGTGTGCTGGTATTTGTAGCCAGAGGGGCCAATATTCATGGTCCCTTCCTAGACTATTAATATCAGCCTGCAGCTGTCTGCATAGCCTTTTCTTTTTATTAATTATAGGGGGACCCCACGTCATTTTTGGGTGGCTTCCCTATTTTAATAGCCAGTAAAGGCTAAGTATACAGCTGTGAGCTGATAGTAATAGCCTGGGAAGATCCGTGGGTATTACCCCCTTCCCAAGCTATAAACATCTGCCCCCAATCATTGGCTTTTACTCTCTGGTCTTGAGAATTGCATGGGAGCCCACGCAATTTTTTTCCCTTTTTTTAAATTAAACAGATATTGCGTTTAAGGCTGGGGTCACACTTGTGAGAAACTTGCATGAGTCTCGCACCTCAATACTCGGCACTGCTGCCAGAACTCGGGACCACAGTGTGCGGCTGCATGTATTTCTATGCAGCTGAATGCTCTGGTCCGAGTACCGGCGGCAGTGCCAGGTATTGAGGTGTGAGACTCGTGCGAGTCTCTCACAAGTGTGACCCCGGCCTAACGCAGATTTTTTCTATCTATAGATCTAGCTATAGATTGATAGATAGATCTATAGATCTATCTATAGATAGATATATCTAAAGATATACAAAAAAAATGACCAGTACCTCCTAAGTGTGAACATGTGCAAGCTGCCAGACTGCATTATATAGAAAAAACGATAATGTATAAGTTTATGCCATGTGAAAACACAGAAAAACATTAATAACATATCATCTAGATTTTACTACTCAAATTTTTTTTTCTCAAAAACATTTTTTAAACTTGCGAAAATGAATGAAAATGAGGTTCTTAGCGTATAAATGGGCCAATTCATGTATGCCCATCAACCACGGCAAGGTGACCTCTCTCTGATGGGTCCCTGCTCTACTGTACATGCCTTCTCTTGGACTATCAACCTACAATTTTGAACACTCATGTTTACTCCTGGGTTTAGGCTACAATTTATAGACAAGTAGTGCTGATTACGGCCACCTGCAGGTCAATGGGAGGAGTGCAGAATCAGGCTGGATGCAGACAACATCCAACAGTTAAATATAGAAAAAAAACTGACCAGGACCACCGAAGTGTGAACATGTGCAAACTGCCAGACTTCATTATATAGAAAAAAGAAAGCACAGCAGCACTGTGTATAGGTTTAGGCCATGTGCAAACACAGAAAAACATTAAAAACATATAATCTAGATTTTACTAATTAAGAAAAAAATTCAAAAATTGTTCTATTTAAACTTATGGAAATTAATGAAAATGAAGGTTCTTAGGCATACATGAATTCCTAATTTATGCGCTATCAACCACAGCACGGTGACCTCCCTCTGATGGGTCCCTGCTCTACTGTACATGCCTTCTCTTGGACAATCAACCTGCAATTTTGGACACTCATGTCTATTCCTACTCTTACTCCTGGGTTTAGCCTACAATTTATGGGCAAGTAGAGCTGATTACGACCACCTACAGGTCAATGGGAGGAGACATGAGTGTCTAAAGCTGTAGGTTGATAGTCCAAGAGAAGGCATATACAGTAGAGCAAGGACCCATCACAGGGAGTTCACCTTGCCGGGGTTGATGATAATGAGTTGAGTTTGCGTGTCCACCCTGTCCTGTGGCTTAACCCCTTTCTGACATCAGGAGAACTATTCCGTCCATGTTACCTGGGCCAATTTGATCATGGATGGAAAAGTATGTCTGAGCGGTCGGCCGCGATCACGGGGGGTGCCCTGCCGATTGCCACCGGATGTCAGCTGATTCTGACAGCTGGCACCTGGAACTTGGTGCCAGGAGCGGTCACAGACCACTCCCAACACTTTAATCCCCGAAATAATGCGATTGAACATGATCACAGAATTCCAGAGGCCGGCACAGGGGCTGACAGTCCCTCTGCCTTTGGTTCGGAGACCCCTCGGCGTAATGTGGGTTCCTGATCTTTGTCATGGTGACCCGATGTCGTCATGATGACATTCGGGTCACCAGAGCTAGGAAACTTGGTGATCACACGCTAAAGTTAGGGTTAGGGTTGGGGCTACATTTAGGGTTAGGGTTGGGGCTAAAGTTAGGGTTAGGATTGGGGCTAACCTTAGGGTTAAGGTTGAGGCTAAAGTTAGGATTAGGATTGGGGCTAGAGTTATGGTTTGGATTATGTTTATGTTTGGGATTAGGGCTAGAGTTGGAATTAGGGTTAGGGGTGTGTCAGGGTTAGGTTTGTGTTTAGGGTTATGGTTAGGGGTGTGTTGGGGTAGGGGTGTGTTGGGGTTATGGTTAGGGTTGGGATTAAGGTTAGGGGTGTGTTGGGATTAGGGGTGTGGTTAGCGTTATAGCTAGGGTTAGGATTAGGTTTAGGGGTGTGTTGGGGTTAGGGTTGGAGTTCGAATTGGGGGGGTTTCCACTGTTTAGACACATCAGGGGCTCTCCAAATGCGACATGGCATCCGATCTCAATTCCAGTCAATTATGCGCTGAAAAAGTCAAATGGTGCTCTTTCCTTCTGAGCTCTGCCATGCGCCCAAAAAGTGGTTTACCCCTACAAATGGGGTATCGGCGTTCTCAGGACAAATTGGACAACAACTTTTGCAGTCCAATTTCTCCTGTTACCCTTGTGAAAATAAAAAATTGTGGGCTAAAAATAATTTTTTCTGAATGAAACACTTGGGGGTTCAAAGTTCTCACAATACATCTAGATAAGTTCCTTGAGGGGTATAGTGTCCAAAATGGGGTCACTTGTGGGGGGGTTCTACTGTTTGGGCACATTAGGGGCTCTGCAAAGGCAACATGATGCCCGCAGACCATTCCATACCAGTCTGCATTCTAAAACGTCACTTCTTCCCTTCCAAGCCCCGACATGTTCCTAAACAGTACTTTTCTCCCACATGGGTACCAGCATACTCAGGACAAATTGGACAACAATTCTTTGGGTACAATTTCTCCTGTTACCCTTGTGAAAATACAAAATTGGGGGCTAAAAAAATCATTTTTATGGAAAAAAAATATGTTTAATTTTCAGGGCTCGGCGTTAAAAACTTTAGTGAAACACTTGGGGGTTTAAATTTCTCACAACACATCAAGATAAGTTCCTTGGGGGGTCTAGTTTCCAAAATGGGGTCACTTATGGGGGGGTTTCTACTGTTTAGGCTCATCAGCGGCTCTGCAAAGGCAACATGATGCCCACAGACCATTCCATCAAAGTCTGCAATCCAAAGCGTAACTACTTCCCTTCCAAGCCCCGACATGTGCCCAAACAATGGTTCCTTCCCACATATCCGCGTACTCAGAACAAATTGCACAACAACTTTTGGGGTCCAATTCTTCCAGATGTCCTTGGGCTAAAAGATCATTTTTGTGGAAAAAAATGATTTTTTATTTTCACGGCTCTACATTATAAATGTTAGGCTACGTTCACATTGGCGTTCCGCCAATGTGCGTCGCTGTTGCGCCGGTGACGCAGCGGCGACGCGCCCCTATGTTTAACATAGGGGACACGTGCGTCGTTTTGGTGGCGTTTTTCGCCACGTGCGTCGTTTCCGACGCTAGCGTCGGACGCAAGAAAACGCTACATGTAGCATTTTCTGTGCGTCCGATTTTCGTCGGAAAACGACGCACGCGTCGCAAAACGCGCGCGTTTTTGCGCGCGTTGCCGACGCACGGCGGCGCAACGCTAATGTGAACGTAGCCTTAGTGAAACAATTTCCACTGTTTAGGCACATCAGGGGGTCTCCAAACGCGACATGGTGTCCCATCTCAATTCCAGCCAATTCTACATTGAAAAAGCCAAAAACACATATCAATATATGTAAGGTATTGGTTGATATGCTCTGCATTCGTTGTGTCAACATTGCCACATACAGAGTATATATTTTTTGCATTGGTGTGCCACACGGCCAATTGATTGAAGGCTGGCTGTTTCATTTGGTATTGCACCTGTGCAGTTGCCATTTTACTTGGGTCCGCTGCACCCTGTCAGTGCAATTGTATTGAAGCCCAGTTAGACAGGTAAGCATCGCGGCCTGTGTTAGGAGTCGAGTTTCCTCTGCTGCACAGGGGGAATCTCGATCCGTCTCCGCTGCGGTCTCCCATTCTCCTCCAGCCGCAGTGGAGCCTGCTCAGCAGGGACGTCGATCCCAGCGTCTCGCTCAGTCTGACTCTGTGAGAAGAGTTACTGCTGCTTCTCCAGCTTCTGCCTTTAAAGCCAATACTGGTCAGCAGCGAGTGGACTTCTCTGGGACTAAGTCCTTGTCTGCGCACACTGAGCATGCCCAGGGCAAGATCTCCCGTTGGAGATCGAGGGTCATGTGCTCAGACTCTGCAGCGCATTCTATTGGTCCTCTTGGCAGGTCTTGGAAGGGCAAAGTTTCTGTGGCCGCTTCCTGTCCTGCAGCTATATAAACTGCGCATGACCGCACGGCCATGCGCTAGTGTACAACTTTATACGTGTGTTTGTTGTGAGTGCAAGTCGTCCTTTAAATACCCCTACCCTACTGTATGATTGTTCGCGTATGGTGTATGGCTGCTATCTAGCGCCCGACTTAACACTCAACGTGTCACACACGTGTCAGCGTCCTCTGCTGTGACCGCCAGTGCGGCGCCACGCACCTGTGTGCGCTTCCTGACCCATGTCTGGGTACTTAGTGGTGCCTGCCAGCACGGCACAGTTTGCACTTTGGTGCCTCTATTGTATATACTTTTCACACCCAGTTGTGGTGTAGTGCCAGCAAGGGTCTAATCGGACTACTATCCTTGTTGGGGTCTAGTTCGCTGACCACTTGCTCGCGCTCTATGTGCGGTACCGCGATCCTGTGACGCAACAGGATCGCTTTCTTCACGCTGGGTGAGGTTTAACCCACGCGTGTATACTTATGAGTACCGCCATATCGTCTGTCATGTCCTAGCAGCAGGTTTCACCTGCACGGTGGACCCCGGACTGCGAACGCATCCATTGCATCTCTCTTGGTGCGTTCCGCCAGTCCTAACATTACACTAGCGCCAGGGTCTGGCTAGTGATGACAGACATACAGCAATCTCTGCGGCATATCCAGCAGCTGGAGGGTAGGTTGGCGGCTCTCGAGAGCGCGACCTCAGCTGTGGATGTTACTGCAGTAGCTGTACAGGCTGCCAGCGTGGCTGCAGCTACTATGTCCATTGCCACCCCTGTTCCGACATTATCTCACCTCCCGCTGCCAGAAAAATTTTCTGGTGATAGCAAGTTTTGTAGGGGATTTGTGAGTCAGTGCGCTATTCATCTCGAGCTCCTGGCTACACGTTTTCCCACAGAGCGGGCTAAGGTGGGATTTATTTTGTCTCTATTGTCGGACAGGGCGTTGGAATGGGCTACGCCGCTGTGGGAGCGTGGCGATCATGTGGTGCAGAGTGCTCCGCTGTTTCTGAGCGCTCTGAAACAGGTCTTTTTAGGACCTCAAGTCACCCATGATACTGCGCTCCAATTGCTGGCATTAACTCAGGGTGAGTCCTTGGTCAGTCATTTTGCCGTCCAATTCCGCACCTTAGCATCTGAGCTGGATTGGTCGGATAAAGCTCTTATCCCCATATTTTGGAGGGGCTTGGCTGACCACGTAAAGGACGCTCTGGCCACTAGGGAGATTCCTGCCACACTGGAGGAGTTAGTAACTGTCTCCACTCGAATTGACCTCCGTTTTAACGAGCGGAGGTTAGAGCGAGCCCAGTGTAGGCAGAGGTTTCGGCTGGCTCCTACTTTTGCCAAACCTCTTGAATTTCCAGTCCTGGTTCCTGAGTCACATGAGGCCAGGGAGGTGTCACAAGCAGGATCTAAGTCCCGGACCGCTTGTGCACTCAGGGTCTGTCATGTTTGCCAGCAGTCAGGACATCTAGCCACCAGATGTCCTCAGCGGTCGAGGAAACGTCAGCGTCTAGAGGTAGTTGGTGGAGGTACACTAGACACGGCGACGTTTGCCTCTAAGTTGTCCTTTAAGGGGACAATTACTATTGGCTCATTTTCCCACTCGGTAGAGCTCTGCGTGGATTCTGGGGCGGAGGGCAACTTTATGTCTTCTGCCTTCGCCCAACGTCACGCAATACCCTTGGTTATGCTTGCTCAACCAGTAACGGTGCGAGTGGTGAATGGGTCGACATTGCCCTCACAGATAACACACCAGACCATCCCTTTTACTCTGTCCATATCGCCATCTCATCAGGAGATAATTTCTCTGCTCGTCATTCCGGAAGGAATTGATGAGATCCTGTTGGGAATACCTTGGCTACGGTACCACTCTCCTCATATCGAGTGGTCCTCAGGCAGAATTCTGGGTTGGGGTGAATCTTGTGGGGGTAGGTGTCAGAGGGAGTGCGTTCAGGTTGCTACTACTGAGGTATCCGCAGATCTATCCTCTCTCCCCAAGCAGTATTGGTCATATGCAGACGTATTCTCCAAAAAGGCGGCGGAGACCCTTCCGCCCCATCGCCCCTATGACTGTCCTATTGACCTCTTGCCTGGTGCTGAGCCTCCCCGGGGTCGAGTCTATCCGCTATCTCTCCCGGAGACGGAGGCAATGTCACAGTACATACAGGAAAATCTGGCAAGAGGGTTCATCAGGAAGTCAGTGTCACCTGCTGGGGCAGGATTCTTCTTCGTGCAGAAGAAGAGTGGGGAATTGCGTCCATGCATAGACTACAGGGGTCTTAACGCCATCACCGTTAAGAATAAATACCCTTTGCCTTTGATATCTGAACTGTTCGATAGGCTTCGGGGAGCAAGGGTATTTACTAAATTAGATCTGCGGGGTACTTACAACCTGATTCGCATCCGTGAGGGGGACGAATGGAAGACGGCTTTTAACACCAGGGATGGGCACTATGAATATCTGGTGATGCCCTTTGGGCTCTGTAATGCCCCAGCCGTTTTCCAAGACTTTGTGAACGATATCTTCCGGGATATGCTTTCCACCTCGGTCGTAGTCTATCTGGATGATATTCTCATCTACTCTCCAGATATTGACTCCCACCGGAGAGATGTTTGCAAAGTCTTCGACCTCCTACGGGCAAACTCCCTCTATGCCAAGTTGGAGAAGTGCATGTTTGAGCAGGAGTCCTTACCTTTCCTAGGCTACATCATCTCAGCCCAGGGATTGGCTATGGATCCTGCCAAACTACAGGCTGTGATGGACTGGCAGGAACCTCATTCTCTTAAAGCGGTGCAGCGCTTTATGGGGTTCATCAATTATTATCGCCAGTTCATCCCGCATTTCTCAACTTTGGTAGCTCCCTTGGTTGCCCTCACCAAGAAGGGGGCAAATCCTAAATTGTGGTCTGAGGAGGTCTCCTAGGCCTTTATCTCTATAAAGTCACACTTCGCTAGCGCTCCCATACTTCATCGCCCCGATATTGATAAGCCATTTATCATGGAGGTGGATGCCTCTTCTGTTGGTGCTGGAGCAGTCCTCTTCCAAAAGGATGCTCAAGGTCGGAAGCATCCTTGCTTCTTTTTCTCCAAGACCTTCGCACCAGCAGAGAGGAATTATTCCATCGGGGACAGGGAGTTGCTAGCCATGAAGTTGGCTTTCTCGGAGTGGAGACATCTCTTGGAGGTAGCACGTTTTCCCTTCCAAGTCTTCACAGATCACAAAAATTTGGTGTATCTGCAGACAGCTCAGCGGTTGAATTCTCGCCAGGCCAGATGGTCCTTGTTCTTCTCCCGGTTTCATTTCACCCTCCATTTCCTTTCTGGGGAGAAGAACATTCGGGCCGATGCTCTCTCTCGCTCCGTTGTGTCATCTGCGAAGGAGGAGGAGGAGCCTCGGCTTATTGTCCCCACCGAGAGTTTGAGAACCGTGGCCCCGGTTTCGCTGGAGTCTGTGCCCCCGGGCAAGACTTTTGTTCCATCTAGTTTGCGGCCGGAGGTTCTCTCTTGGGCGCATTCGTCCAGGGTGGGTGGACATTTTGGTACTAAAAGGACATCTGAGTTACTGGCGAGGACATACTGGTGGCCGCATATGGCTCGTGATGTCGCGGAGTACGTTCGGGCGTGTGTCTCTTGCGCCAGGAACAAGACTCCTCGGCAACGGCCAGCTGGTTTGCTTTACCCTCTGCCCGTGGCTGACAGGCCCTGGGAGATGGTCGGGATGGACTTTGTGGTGGGCTTACCCAAGTCTCGTAATTGCACCATTATCTGGGTGATCACCGACCATTTCTCCAAAATGGTGCATTTGGTGCCTCTTCCACGGCTACCATCTGCACGGGCGTTGGCTGTCTTGTTTATCAAGCATATCTTTCGCTTACACGGTATGCCAGACAAAATTGTTAGTGACCGGGGTCCCCAGTTTGCGTCTCGATTCTGGAGGGAGCTATGTCGTTTACTCAGTATTGAGTTAAATCTCTCTTCGGCATATCATCCCGAGACGAATGGGTTGGTAGAAAGGGCCAACCAGACCTTGGTCACATATCTGCGACATTTTGTTTCTGCCAGACAGGATGACTGGGCATCCTTGCTACCGTGGGCAGAGTTTGCACTTAACAATGCCGTAGCCGACTCCACCGGTCAGACTCCATTCCTCTTAAATTACGGCCAGCATCCGCGTGTTCCAGTGCCCATGCCTGTGTCTTCCGCTGATCCCAGGGTGGCAGACTGGGCTGTGGAGGCACGGGACATTTGGGATCGCACGCAGGATGCCATTCGGGCCTCCAAGGAGAGAATGAGGTCCTCCGCCGATGTTCATCGGCGCCCTGCTCCGACTTTTGTCCCTGGCGACTTGGTGTGGCTCTCCGCCCGTAACATCAGGCTGCGAGTTGAGTCCACTAAGTTTGCTCCTCGCTACTTGGGTCCCTTCAAGGTTCTCGAACAGGTTAATCCTGTGGTCTACCGCCTGGCTCTTCCTCCACGCTTGGGTATCACCGACACCTTTCATGTGTCCCTCTTGAAACCCGTATACATGTCCCGGTTTTCCGAGTCATCTGCCGGGACATCGGGTTCGTCTACGGACGATTACGAGGTGAACGCTATTTTGGGGTGTAAGGTGGTACGCGGCAAAAAGTTCTATCTGGTGGATTGGAAGGGTTATGGTCCAGAGAACAGGTCATGGGAGCCTGCTGAAAACATTCGGGCCCCACAGCTCATTGCTGCCTTCGAACGTAGCGAGGCCCAAGGAGGGGGGGGCCCTAGGAGGGGGGGTAATGTTAGGAGTCGAGTTTCCTCTGCTGCACAGGGGGAATCTCGATCCGTCTCCGCTGCGGTCTCCCATTCTCCTCCAGCCGCAGTGGAGCCTGCTCAGCAGGGACGTCGATCCCAGCGTCTCGCTCAGTCTGACTCTGTGAGAAGAGTTACTGCTGCTTCTCCAGCTTCTGCCTTTAAAGCCAATACTGGTCAGCAGCGAGTGGACTTCTCTGGGACTAAGTCCTTGTCTGCGCACACTGAGCATGCCCAGGGCAAGATCTCCCGTTGGAGATCGAGGGTCATGTGCTCAGACTCTGCAGCGCATTCTATTGGTCCTCTTGGCAGGTCTTGGAAGGGCAAAGTTTCTGTGGCCGCTTCCTGTCCTGCAGCTATATAAACTGCGCATGACCGCACGGCCATGCGCTAGTGTACAACTTTATACGTGTGTTTGTTGTGAGTGCAAGTCGTCCTTTAAATACCCCTACCCTACTGTATGATTGTTCGCGTATGGTGTATGGCTGCTATCTAGCGCCCGACTTAACACTCAACGTGTCACACACGTGTCAGCGTCCTCTGCTGTGACCGCCAGTGCGGCGCCACGCGCCTGTGTGTGCTTCCTGACCCATGTCTGGGTACTTAGTGGTGCCTGCCAGCACGGCACAGTTTGCACTTCGGTGCCTCTATTGTATATACTTTTCACACCCAGTTGTGGTGTAGTGCCAGCAAGGGTCTAATCGGACTACTATCCCTGTTGGGGTCTAGTTCGCTGACCACTTGCTCGCGCTCTATGTGCGGTACCGCGATCCTGTGACGCAACAGGATCGCTTTCTTCACGCTGGGTGAGGTTTAACCCACGCGTGTATACTTATGAGTACCGCCATATCGTCTGTCATGTCCTAGCAGCAGGTTTCACCTGCACGGTGGACCCCGGACTGCGAACGCATCCATTACATCTCTCTTGGTGCGTTCCGCCAGTCCTAACAGCCTGTGTTTGATTTTTCCTTGAATATTGGAGGATTTTTTCCTCTTTTTGTGGTTTTCAGAATCACTGGGATCCATTGAAGCTTTCCAGAGATATTACCTCATAAAGTGACAGTGGTCAGAATTGTAAAAATCGGTTGGTCATTAACATGCAAACCACCCTGGGGGGTAAAGGGGTTAATTAATCCACCTCTGAAACGCTGATTTTTTTGTGAACATCAGGATTTTTTTCTGTTGTGACCAGTGTGTATTTCCCTGACAAGTAATAGCTTTCATAATAAGTACTATTTTCTATACCATTACCCTCAATTTTTGTGAGAATTGTTTTTTTTTTACTATGTTGACTTGTGTTATTGACCTACAGTGGTTTGTGAAAGTATCCACCCCCTCTCCCCCTGGCATTTTTCATGTTTTACTACCTCACAACCTTGAGTTTCACTAGTTTTTTGAGGGTTTGCATCAGTTCATGTAAAGAACATGCCTACAACTGTGAACATTTGGTCTTCTTTTTATTAGTAAATAAATAGAACAAAATAACTGAAAACTTTACTGTGTATTACTACTCACCCCAAAATTCAGTAATTTGTAGAATCTCCTTTTGCGGCATTTACAACTGCCAGTTGATTGCATCATTTTCTATGTTTCTACATCTTGGATCTTGGATTTTTGCCCATTCTTCAAGGCAAAACTGGTTCAGCTCCTTCAAACTAAATGTTTCCTATGGTGAACAGCAATCTTCAAGTCTGACCACAGATTCTTAATTGGATTAGGGTCGGGGCTTTTACTAGGCCACACCAAAATGTTTTCACATCTCCCCTTAAACCACTCAAGTGTTGCTTTACCAGTATGATTTGGATCATGGTCTTGTTGGAAGGTCAACCTCCATTCCAGTCTCAAATCAATGACAGACTGAAACAGGTTTTACTTAAGAATATCACTGTATTTTGCACCATCAATCTTCCCCTCAACTTGAACCATTTAACCTTGTCCTTGCTGCCAAAAAACATCACCACAGCCTGATGCTGCCACCACCATGTTTCACTGTGGTGATGGTGTTTTTTGGGTGATGAGCACTGTTGGTTTGATGCCAGACATAGCGTTTACCTTAGTAGACAAATAGTTCAATTTTGGTCTCCTCTGACTACAGCACCTTCCTCCATGTATTTGGTGCGTCTCCCATGTGCCTTTTGGCAAACTTAAAACTAGCCTTACAATTTTGTGTATATGGGCCTTTTTATGCCCACTCTTCCATAAATGCCACCTCAATGGAGTGTATGGCTTATTGTAGTGCTATGGATAAATACTCCAGTCTCTGCTTGGGAACTATATCCTCTTTCTGACATATGACATACTATCCCGTCGAGGTGGGGTGGGCTCGTATGACCACCGACGGTATAGTACATCATATGCAATCAGCCGCGCTCACGCAAATGCAATGTGACGCCTACAGACCAACTGATCTAAGTCTGCATTCCAAACAGACATATGGGTACCAGCGTACTCAGGACAAATTGGACAACAACTTTTGAGGTCCAATTTCTCCTGTTACCCCTGGGAAAAAATACAAAACTGGGGGCAAAAAAATGATTTTTGTGAAAAAAAAAGAATTTTTATTTTCACGGCTCTGCGTTATCAACTGTAGAGAAACACTTGGGGGTTCAAAGCTCTCACAACACATCTAGATAAGTTCCTTTGGGGGTTTAGTTTCCAATATGGGGTCACTTTGTGGTGGGTTTCTACTGTTTAGGTACATTAGGGGCTCTGCAACTGCAATGTGATGCCTGCAGACCATTCCATCTAAGTCTGCATTTCAAACGGTGCTCCTTCCCTTCCAAGCTCTGCCATGCGCCCAAACGGTAGTTCCCCTCCACATATGGGGTATCAGCGTACTCAGGACAAATTGGACAACAATTTTTGGGGTCCAATTTCTCCTGTTACCCTTGGGAAAATACAAAACTGGAGGCTAAAAAATAATTTTTGTGAAAAAATGCGTAATAAACTGTAGTGAAACACTTGGGATTTCAAAGCTCTCACAACACATCTAGATAAGTTCCTTAGGGGGTCTACTTTTTAAAATGGTGTCACTTGTGGGGGGTTTCAATGTTTAGGCACATCAGAGGCTCTCCAAATGCGTCATGGTGTCCCATCTCAATTCCAGTCAATTTTGCCTTGAAAAGTCAAATGGCGCTCCTTTCGTTACGAGCTCTGCCATGCGCCCAAACAGTGGTTTAGCCCCACATATCGGGTATCAGCGTACCCAGGACAAATAGCACAACAACTTTTGGGGTCCAATTTCTTCTCTTACCTTTGGGAAAATAAAAAATTGGGGGCAAAAAGATAATTTTTGTGAAAAAGTATGATTTTTTATTTTTACGGCTCTGCATGAATAAATTTTTTGTGAAAAAAAGTTAAATGTTAATTTTTTTTTAAACATTCCAAAAATTCCTGTGAAACACCTGAAGGGTTAATAAACTTCTTGAAAGTGGTTTTGAGCACCTTGAGGGGTGCAGTTTTTAGAATGGTGTCACACTTGGTTATTTTCTATTATATAGACCCCTCAAAATGATTTCAAGTGTGATGAGGTCCCTAAAAAAATGGTGTTGTAAAAATGAGAAATTGCTGGTCAACTTTTAACCCTTATAACTCCTTAGCAAAAAAAAAATGTTCCAAAATTGTGCTTATGTAAAGTAGACATGCGGGAAATGTTACTTATTAAGTATTTTGTGTGACATATCTCTGTGATTTAAGGGCATAAAAATTCAAAGTTGGAAAATTGCAAAATTTTCGCCAAATTTTCATTTTTTTCACAAATAAATGCAGGTAATATCAAAAGAAATTTTACCACTATTATGAAATACAATATGTCACGAGAAAACTGTCAGAATCATCAGGATCTGTTGAAGGATTCCAGAGTTATAATCTCATAAAGGGACAGTGGTCAGAATTGTAAAAATTGGCCCTGTCATTAACGTACAAACCACCCTTGGGTGACTCACCGCTGTGGCTGTGCTCTGCTTTCACTTTACGGCCAGCAGTCAGTGCAGGAACCAGACGGCAAGGGACAGACAGCTGAATGTAAGTATGTACTGTTTGTTTTTTTACGCTGGTAACCAGGGTAAACATCGGGTTACTAAGCGCGGCCCTGCGCTTAGTTACCCGATGTTTACCCTGGTTACCAGTGAAGACATCGCTGAATCGGTGTCACACACGCCGATTCAGCGATGTCTACGGGGAGTCCAGCGACGAAATAAAGTTCTGGACTTTCTTCCCCGACCAGCGATCTCCCAGCAGGGGCCTGATCGCTGCTGCCTGTCACACTGGACGATATTGCTAGCGAGGACGCTGCAACGTCACGGATCGCTAGCGATATCGTCTAGTGTGACAGTACCTTTAGTGTTGCCTCTTCCTTTATGGTGTTGCTAACTCTGTGGCCTTTCAGAAATGGTGTGTATATACTGACAGACCATGTGACATATATATATATTACACATGGATGGACTTTCTTTCACTAAGCATGTGACATAAGGTATATGCTTGCACCATTTTTATGGGCTTCATCACAAAAGGGGTGAATACTTAGGCACATACCAATTTTTAGTTATTTCAGCCCATAAATTTATTTTATACCTAAAAATGAAAAGCAAAACGTGGATGTGAAAACACCTGTATGAAAGCAACACAAAGCAAAGACAAACTGTCTTTGCTTTATCAGCAGTTGGACAGATACAACACAGGCTGTGCTCAAACAGAGAGGGAAACCAATCCACAGCCACAGATCACTGGATCAAGGACATGAGTTCAGCCATGACACTTTGTAGATTGAACAATTCTCATAAAAATAATGTTCTAAGGAATGTACTTTCACAATAGTCATGCAGTCTAAATGTATCTTAAGCATCAGTTCCTGTGAACCTCATTTAGCTACAGCATGTATTGCTCACCACTGTTTTATCAAGATATGAAAGGTCTAGTGATATTTTATGGTTGGTTGGTTGGTAGGTTGGTGAGGTTTTTTTTTTTTTTCAAAAACGGCTAACATAGAAAAATAAAAAAAACAGATACCATAAGGATACAGCATTCCCAAAACCTGTCTGATGACAAAAGCACTCCTAGCAGGATGCAGCAGGCCCCCACTAATAAAGGCAGGGGCAGCACAGGCACAAACTATTGATAAACCAGCCACCCACACACCTACCAGATTATGGAGGAGTTGGCTGCCTAGTAGAAAAATTGTAAATATAGGAAAACTGACTGAACAGCAATCTAGTCTGAACTGGTGCATAACCAAAAAAGACTTATATAGCAAATAGATCAATGGCTGCACTCAATTTTACTGTACTAAAGCAAGGAAATGTGCGATACATGAAATGTGAATAGCATAATGGCTTGTGAAATTTATGAAAAAACACATGAGATTCTTAGCACAAGATTTGGCCAAAAGTTGTGAGCCCATCCACCAAACGTCAAGGTAATCTCAGAACGGATGGGTACCTGAGCTTACTGCCTAGTGTGAACACTTACCTATGGCTAATAACATGGTAAAGCCTGCTTTTATAGGAAGCTCAGAACCAACTGTGTTTGGATGTAATTAAAATCACAGCATGGTGAAGGGCGGGGTGTTCAAGTCTGAAAAAATAGTACATAGTAAATATAGGAAAACTGACTGAACAGCAATCTAGTCTGAACTGGTGCATAACCAAAAAAGTCATATAGCAAATAGATCAATGGCTGCACTCAAAATTTAATGTGCTAAAGCAAGGAAATGTGCGATTCATGAAATGTGAATAGCCCATCCGATCTGGGATTACCTTGAAGTTTGGTGGATGGGCTCACAACTTTTGGCCAAATCTTGTGCTAAGAATCTCATGTGTTTTTTCATAAACTTCACAAGCCATTATGCTATTCACATTTCATGTATCGCACATTTCCTTGCTTTAGCACAGTAAATTTTGAGTGCAGCCATTGATCTATTTGATAGTAGAAAAATTGCACACAAATAGGGTTTGTGTAGAACGCCAGTCACACAGGTATGTGTGGTGCAAAGTGTCCGGCTTACAGCCTATTGATAACGCCCATAGTATTATCAGGTGTTCTGCCCAAGCAATATACATATGCATTCCACAGGTGGGTGGCTGTTTCTGTCAATAGTTTGCACTATTGAGTACATTTGTCATCAGACAGGTTTTGGGAAGGCTGTATCCTCATGGTATGTGTTTTTTTTTTTTTTTTCTATGTTAGCCATATTTGAAATTAGTATTAGGACTCGCAAGCATGAGGACCCTTGACGCTGGGTTGTGAGCTTGTCTGTTTTTGCCAAAATATTAAAAAATACCTCATTTTATGTATTTATCATATGCATTAATTTTTTCGCACTTTTTATCAGTTTTTGCAGGATGCAGCTAGGCCTCTTTTAATAAAGACAGGGGCATTTGTCATCAGACATGTTCAAAGTTGCTTTTTTCACCTTCACCCTACTCTGGAATTGTTTGAAATATTTCTAAATAATTTACTAATACACATATATTACCAAAAATGCTACATTTTTTAAACATTAGTGTTGAGTCCTGGGTCCATGCAGCTTTACTTCCAACTTGGATTAGCTACAGGGGACATTTACTACTGAGATATACTGTATATTTGAGGAGGGTTATAGGGTCTGTTCAGATTTGTGACTAAAATATCTATGACTGTGACAAATCTAATAACTACAGCTTGAAAAGACAGATGGATGGTGACACTTCTACAAAAAAATAACTTCCATGTGTAAATTTAGCCAGAGTGTCCACTATATTGATCTTTATTAGTTTCTTGGAGATATCCTTGTTCAAAAAGGATCTGCCGCTAGCTCATGGGTGGGGTGTGTCTATATGTAAAATCGTCCTTAAAACCCATCCTGCGTGATAATATAGGTGAATTTAATGAAAATGTAGAATCCCTGTGGGTGGAGGTAAGGGGAGGGGGAAAAATAATAAATTACTGATAGGGGTTTGTTATAAATCTCCAAAAATAATGGAAGCAATGGAGAATATCCTCGTAAAGAAAATAGATGAAGCTGCGACTCAGGGAGAAGTCATTATTATGGGGGACTTCAACTACCCTGAAATAGATTGGGGAACAGAAACCTGCAGTTCCAGCAAAGGTAATCGGTTTTTGACAACTATGAGAGACAATTACCTTTCACAACTGGTTCAGGACCCAACAAGAAGGGGGGCACTGCTAGACCTAATATTAACCAACAGGCCAGACCGCATAGCAAATATAAGGGTTGGGGGTCACTTGGGAAATAGCGATCACAAAATAATAAGTTTTCATGTATCCTTTAAAAAGATGTGTAATACAGGGGTTACAAGGACACTAAACTTCAGGAGGGCAAATTTCCAACGGATGAGAGAGGATCTTGGTGCAATTAACTGGGACGATCTCCTGAGACACAAAAATACACAAAGAAAATGGGAGACATTTATTAGCATCCTGGATAGGACCTGTGCACAGTATATACTGTATGGGAATAAACATACTAGAAATAGGAGGAAACCAATATGGCTAAATAGAGCTGTAAGGGGAGCAATAAGTGACAAAAAGAAAGCATTTAGAGAATTAAAGGAAGTAGGTAGTGAGGAGGCATTAAATAAATACAAAAAATTAAATAAATTCTGTAAAAAGCAAATCAAGGCAGCAAAGATTGAGACAGAGAGACTCATTGCCAAAGAGAATAAAAATAATCCCAAAATATTCTTTAACTACATAAATACTAAGAAACTAAAAAATGATAGTGTTGGCCCCCTTAAAAATAGTCTGGGTGAAATGGTGGATGAGGATGAGGATGAGGAAAAAGCCAATATGCTAAATGACTTTTTTTCATCAGTATTTACACAAGAAAATCCCATGGCAGACAAAATGACTAGTGATAAAAATTCCCAATTAAATGTCACCTGCTTAACCCAGCAGGAAGTGCGGCGGCGGCGTCTAAAAATCACTAAAATTGACAAATCTCCGGGCCCTGATGGGATACACCCCCGAGTACTGCAGGAATTAAGTACAGTCATTGATAGACCATTATTTTTAATCTTTAAAGACTCCATAATAACAGGGTCTGTACCACAGGACTGGCGTATAGCAAATGTGGTGTCAATATTCAAAAAGGGGACAAAAACTGAACTCGGAAACTATAGGCCAGTAAGCTTAACCTCTACTGTGGCTAAAATCCTGGAGGGCATTCTAAGGGATGCTATACTGGAGTATCTGAAGAGGAATAACCTCATGACCCAGTATCAGCACGGGTTTACTAGGGACCGTTCATGTCAGACTAATTTGATCAGTTTCTATGAAGAGGTAATTTCCAGATTGGACCAAGGGAACCCAGTGGATGTTGTGTATATGGACTTTTCAAACGCTTTTGATACGGTGCCACACAAAAGGTTGATACATAAAATGGGAATAATGGGGATAGGGGAAAATATGTGTAAGTGGGTTGAGAGCTGGCTCAGGGATAAGAAACAAAGGGTGGTTATTAATGGAGCACACTCGGACTGGGTAGCGGTTAGCAGTGGGGTACCACAGGGGTCAGTATTGGGGCCTCTTCTTTTTAACATATTTATTAATGACCTTGTAGGGGGCATTCAGAGTAGAATTTCAATATTTGCAGATGACACTAAACTCTGCAGGGTAATCAATACAGAGGAGGACAATTTTATATTACAGGATGATTTATGTAAACTAGAAGCATGGGCTGATAAATGGCAAATGAGGTTTAATGGGGATAAATGTAAGGTCATGCACTTGGGTAGAAGTAATAAGATGTATAATTATGTGCTTAATTCTAAAACTCTGGGCAAAACCGTCAATGAAAAAGACCTGGGTGTATGGGTGGATGACAAACTCATATTCAGTGGCCAGTGTCAGGCAGCTGCTACAAAGGCAAATAAAATAATGGGATGCATTAAAAGAGGCATAGATGCTCATGAGAAGAACATAATTTTACCTCTATACAAGTCACTAGTTCGACCACACTTAGAATACTGTGCACAGTTCTGGTCTCCGGTGTATAAGAAAGACATAGCTGAACTGGAGTGGGTGCAGAGAAGAGCGACCAAGGTTATTAGAGGACTGGGGGGTCTGCAATACCAAGATAGGTTATTACACTTGGGGCCATTTAGTTTGGAAAAACAAAGACTAAGGGGTGATCTTATTTTAATGTATAAATATATGAGGGGACAGTACAAAGACCTTTCTGAGGATCTTTTTAATCATAGACCTGAAACAGGGACAAGGGGTCATCCTCTGCGTTTGGAGGAAAAAAGGTTAAAGCATAATAACAGACGCGGATTCTTTACTGTAAGAGCAGTGAGACTATGGAACTCTCTGCCGTATGATGTCGTAATGAGTGATTCATTACTTAAATTTATGAGGGGACTGGATACCTTTCTGGAAAAGTATAATGTTACAGGGTATATATACTAGATTCCTTGATAGGGCGTTGATCCAGGGAACTAGTCTGATTGCCGTATGTGGAGTCGGGAAGGAATTTTTTTCCCCAATGTGAAGCTTACTCTTTGCCACATGGGTTTTTTTTTGCCTTCCTCTGGATCAACATGTTAGGGCATGTTAGGTTAGGCTATGGGTTGAACTAGATGGACTTATAGTCTTTCTTCAACCTTAATAACTATGTAACTACAGTATGTATAAGTGATCAGTTTTAGTTGTATTTTGCTATTGTTGTTAATCTGTGAAATGTGTATTTAATTATTATAGGTTCACTTTGCGGTTTCCGGACTATTGCTCTTTTTAATTAGTGATCATTTTTATTCTCTTCATCAAGAGGGTGGTGCTCATTGGGTAATATTGCAGAACATCCTATATACATATATAGTATAGTATAGTATACCTATATACTTCATCGCATTCAAACAGTCCCTCACTGCTTTCAAAACCATGCTCGCCACAGCAAAACAAACCTACTTCTCATCTCTCATATCCTCCCTGTCTCACAACCCCAAACAGTTATTCAACACCTTCAACTCTCTCCTCCGTCCCCCAGCACCTCCTCCCTCCCCACTCATCTCAGCTGAAGACTTCGCCTCATTTTTCAAGCAGAAAATTGAGAACATCAGAGACAATTTTAGTAAACAACCCCCAGAACCCTTCCTCCCAACTACCCAGCCCTCCACCTCCAAAACCAACTTCTCCACCATTACAGAAGACGGACTCTCCACTCTACTCTCAAGATCGCATCTCACCACCTGTGCACTTGACCCACTCCCATCCCACTTCATCCCAAACCTCACCACAGTCTTCATCCCAACCCTAACCCATCTCTTTAACCTATCACTAACAACTGGCATTTTCCCCTCAAGCTTTAAACATGCCACAATCACACCTATCCTCAAAAAGCCCTCTCTTGACCCATCCTCTGTATCTAGCTATCGCCCTATATCACTTCTCCCCTTTGCCTCAAAACTACTGGAACAACATGTCCATATTGAACTGTCCTCCCATCTATCTTCCTGCTCCTTCTTCGACCGCTTTCAATCAGGCTTCCGGTCACACCACTCCACTGAAACTGCCCTAACTAAGGTCACCAATGACCTATTAACCGCCAAGAGCAAGCGACACTACTCTGTCCTCCTCCTCCTGGACCTGTCCTCTGCCTTTGACACAGTGGACCATTCCCTGCTGCTGCAGACCCTCTCATCCCTTGGCATCACAGAATTGGCCCTATCCTGGATCTCATCATACCTAACTGACCGTACATTCAGCGTCTCCCACTCACACACCACCTCCTCACCTCGCCCCCTATCTGTCGGAGTCCCGCAAGGTTCAGTTCTAGGACCCCTGCTCTTCTCCATCTACACCTTTGGCCTGGGACAGCTCATAGAATCTCACGGCTTTCAGTATCATCTCTATGCTGACGACACACAGATCTACATCTCTGGACCAGATATCACCTCCCTACTAACCAGAATCCCTCAATGTCTGTCTGCTATTTCATCCTTCTTCTCCACTAGATTTCTAAAACTTAACATGGACAAAACAGAATTCATCATCTTTCCCCCATCTCACGCGATCTCCCCAACGAACCTATCCATTACAGTAAACGGCTGCCCACTCTCCCCAGTCCCACAAGCCCGCTGTCTTGGGGTAATCCTTGACACTGATCTCTCCTTTAAACCACATATCCAAACCCTTTCCACTTCCTGCCGCCTCCAACTCAAAAATATTTCACGGATCCGCACATTCCTAAACCAAGAATCTGCAAAAACCCTAGTCCATGCCCTCATCATCTCCCGCCTTGACTACTGTAACCTCCTGCTCTGTGGCCTCCCCTCTAACACTCTTGCACCCCTCCAATCTATTCTAAACTCTGCTGCCCGACTAATCCACCTGTCCCCCCGCTATTCCCCGGCCTCTCCCCTCTGTCAATCCCTGCACTGGCTCCCCATCACCCAGAGACTCCAGTACAAAAGCCTAACCATGACATATAAAGCCATCCACAACCTGTCTCCTCCATACATCTGTGACCTCGTCTCCCGGTACTTTCCTGCACGCAACCTCCGATCCTCACAAGATCTCCTTCTCTACTCCCCTATTATCTCCTCTTCCCACAATCGCATACAAGATTTCTCTCGTGCATCCCCCCTACTCTGGAATGCTCTACCACAACATATCAGACTCTCGCCTACCATCGAAACCTTCAAAAAGAACCTGAAGACCCACCTCTTCCGACAAGCCTACAACCTGCAGTAACCACCGATTGACCAAACCGCTGCACGGCCACCTCTACCCTCACCTACTGTATCCTCACCCATCCCTTGTAGATTGTGAGCCCTCGCGGGCAGGGTCCTCTCTCCTCCTGTACCAGTTGTGACTTGTATTTTTCAAGATTATTGTACTTGTTTTATTATGTATACCCCTCCTCACATGTAAAGCGCCATGGAATAAATGGCGCTATAATAATAAATAATAATAAATAATAATAATAATATACATGCTCCCAGAAAATCTTGTGAGCAATGCCCCCTTGGTAAAAACCTTAAAAATGAGCATTAAAAAAGCCTCTATCTCTTGAACAGTACAGCAGATTTCAAAAATACATGGAAATAAAGTAAAAGTAAAAACTGTCGACTTTTCACCCGAAGGCAGGTCCTTTTCTAGTTATCTTTGTCTCAAAACATTTTTTTAATTAGCTTTAAATGAAACACAAGCATATTTGTATTTTTGAACTTCAAAATAATTGGTATTTAGTACGTTAATTACTAGTTTAAGAGCTGAAACATCCTTACATTTCTATAAGGAAATAAGCTAGGATAGACACTTAAAATGCAAAGCAAGTTGCCACAGGGAATGAATTTACAATTTGATTTAAAACCTTTTCATTCCAGCTATTCAAATAAACAAAATTGAATTGGTAATTAGATATTTGTTTCATTATTTTTGTCAATCAATGCTGTTCTTCTAAAGTCCAGAGGAGCAGGTTTTTTTTTTATTGCATTGTCTCAATATTTGAACATAAACTTCTTGCTACACATTTCATGCATGGCAAGGCTGATCCAGTGCAGTGCATCAATAATAATGTTTTTCTTCAGAATAGCTACTGCATCAGTGTAATACTTAACCCCTTCATGACCTTGGGATTTTTCGTGTTTCCGTGTTCGTTTTTCACTCCCCTCCTTCCCAGAGCCATAACTTTTTTATTTTTCCGTCAATTTGTCCATGTGAGGGCTTATTTTTTGTGGGACGAGTTGTACTTTTGAACGACATCATTGGTTTTAGCATGTCGTGTACTAGAAAACGGGAAAAAAATTCCAAGTGCGGTGAAATTGCAAAAAAAAGTGCAATCCCACACTTGTTTTTTGTTTGGCTTTTTTGCTAGGTTCACTAAATGCTAAAACTGACCTGCCATTATGATTCTCCAGGTCAGTACGAGTTCATAGACACCTAACATGAGTAGGTTATTTTTTAACTCAGTGGTGAAAAAAAATTCCAAACTTTGCTAAAAAAAAAAAAAAAAAATTGCGCCATTTTCCGAAACCCGTAGCGTCTCCATTTTTCGTGATCTGGGGTCAGTTGAAGGCTTGTTTTTTGCGTGCCAAGATGACGTTTTTAATGATAGCATTTTGGTGCAGATACGTTCTTTTGATCACCCGTTATTGCATTTTAATGCAATGTCGCGGCGACCTAAAAAACGTACTTCTGGCGTTTCAAATTTTTTTCTCGCTACGCTGTTTAGCGGTCAGGTTTATGCTTTTTTTAAATTGATAGATCGGGCGATTCTGAGTGCGGCGATACCAAATATGTGTAGATTTGATTTTTTTTTTAATTGATTTATTTTGATTGGGGCGAAAGGAAAGTGATTTAAACTTTTATATTTTTTTTATTTTTTTCACATTTTTTGTAACTTTTTTTTTTTACTTTTGCCATGGGAGGCTAGAAGCAGGCACAACGCGATTGGCTCTGCTACATAGCAGCGATCTGCTGATCGCTGCTATGCAGCAGAATTGCAGGTGTGCTGTGAGCGCCGACCACAGGGTGGCGCTCACAGCCACCGGTGATCAGTAACCATAGAGGTCTCAAGGACTTCTATGGTTACAGTGGAGACGCATCGTTGACCCCCGATCATGTGACGGGGTCGGCGATGAAGTCATTTCCGGCCACCCGGCCGGAAGCGGTAGTTAAATGCCGCTGTCTGCGTTTGACAGCGGCATTTAACTAGTAAATAGGCGCGGGCAGATCGCGATTCTGCCCGCGCCTATTACGGGCACATGTCAGCTGTTCAAAACAGCTGACATGTCCCGGCTTTGGTGCGGGCTCACAGCGGAGCCCTGCATCAAAGCAGGGGATCTGACCTCGGACGTACTATCCCGTCCAAGGTCAGAAAGGGGTTAAAATACTTTTAGAATCCCTATGCACTTTTTATAATGTCTTTATTTCAGTTGCAAGCAGAAATGGAAAGATAAATATAATGAACATAATATAAGTGAAATAAAATATTATATAAGTTAATGTGTTTGTATTGTTCCATAGAGTGCTTATAATTGCAATTCTTTGTGCATATTGTAAATAACGTTAATTTTTTTTTCTGTTTTATTACACAATATACATGTACTGTACAAGTGATAAAAAATTTATTGAAGGGGAAAAACCATTTTAGCCAGAAAGGAATTAAATTCTGCACTTGCTTTTGAATATTTGTATCTTTGATCCGTAATATAATATTTATACACATTATACTAGGGAGCATAGATGCACATATTCACTGGAAGAACTTAGTCTAACACAAGAACAGAAATATTACCGTATATACTCTAGTATAAGCCAACCCAAGTATAAGCCGAGGCACCTAATTTTGCCACGGAAAACTGGGTGAGCTTATTGACTCGAGTACAAGCTGGGTATGCATTGTCCCCTCACCCTGTCCTGCTCTGTGTGACTCCCCCCATCCTGTCCTGCTCTCTGTGGCTCCCCCGGTCCCCTCATTGCATGCGTGGCTCCCCCGGTACACTTCATTGTGTGCGTAGCCACCCCTTCCTCCCCATCATATGCATGGCTCCCCCTTCTTCCCCGTCATATGCGCGGCTCCCCCGTCATATGCATGGCTCTCCCTTCCTCCCCCATCATATGCGTAGCTCCCTGTCCTCCCCCATAATATTCGTGGTTCCCCCATCATATGCGTGGCTCTCCTGGTCCCTTTGTTATATGCGTGGCTCCCCCGTACTCCCCCATCATATGTGTGGCTCCCCATCCTCTCCAGTAGTATGCGTGGCTCCCCCGTACTCCCCAATCAGTCTCACCTTCCTTGGTCCATTGCTGCACATCTCTTGATCTTCGTTGTCCCGGCGCGGCACTGGCAGCTCTCCTGCGCTGAGCGGTCACGTGGTACCGCTCATTAAGGTGATGAATATACGCTCCACCCCTATGGGAGTGGAGACAAGTCCATATTCATCACCTTAATGAGCGGTACCACAAGATCGCTGAGAATAGGAAGAGCTGCAGGCAGGCGTCGACGGCCAGAATGAGATGCAGTGCCAGCACTGAGGGTGCGCCGGTAGGTAAGTATGATGTGTGCGCCGGCTCCTGGCACCCGCTGCTCCCCATCCCCCATCTCCCGCCAGCTTTCTGTGCCATGACTCGTGTATAATATATACAGTAAAGGTTTACTGTATAACAGTAACATTACTATTATTGTGAACAGTTAAGCAAGTTGAAATTGAAATGATCTCTAAAAGGTCTAAAGTTAAAGATAACACATTTCCTTTGTATTTTAGGGAGAAACAAAAATGGTACTTTTTACATTTTAAATTTTAAAATTCCTTTACAAAAAGGAAAATAGTCCAATGTGAAAATGTGGGCAACCTACGTGGTAAGTATGTAGTGCCACCTCCTTTTTGCAAGTATCAAAGCTTGTTAATGCTTTTTGTAGCCAGCCAAGAGTATTTCAATTTTTGTTTAAGGAATTTTCATCCATTTGTCCTTGGAAAATTCTTGAGTCCTGTGAGATTCCTTGGTTGTCTTGCATGCACTGCAATTTTGAGGTCTAGCCACAGATTTTCAATGATGTTCAGATCGGGGGACTGTGAGGGCCATTGTAAAACCTTCAGCTTGCGCCTTTTGAGGTAGTCTATTGTGGATATTGAATTGTGTTTAGGATCATTATCCATTTATAGAGGCCATTCTCTTTTCAACTTGACCTTTTTTTAAAGATGGTGTTGTTAGGGCTAGCGGAGCGCACCGAGTATAGATAAGTAGTAACAAGGTGCGTTTGCAGCCCGGGGTACATCGTGCAGAGATATCTGCTGCAAAGTAACGGTGGATAAACTCTGAGCTCACATGTGGGTTGAGCTTCACCCCGTGTGAACTGGAAGCGATCTCTGTTGCCTCACAGAGTTGTGTTGTACACAAAACTATTACCCTAACTAGAGTTGTGCTTGCTCTGGTACTCTTCTGTGCTAACCGCACACATGAAGGAACCAGATGCTAAGCCAAGGCTAATTGCCCCCACTGATGCTAGCTGCCTGCCTGATTGTACAGTCCCAAAGCTACAGCCTCACACCACATATATATAAAGTTGTATAGTATCCACTGGCATAAGCCAAACACATTTGATACTAGTGCATGGCCGTGCGGCCATGTGAGCCTTTTATAGATGCAGCTCTTTAGGACCTTCCTGGTGGACCAATAAGAGCTGCTACAGGGCCTGAGCGTGTGACCCCCTCCAATGAGAGGTCCTCCCGTGGACATGCTCAGTGCGTGAAAAGCAGGACTTAGTCCCAGAAAAGCCTGCTTGCCGCTGACCAGTGCTGGCTACAAAGGCAGAGCCTGGAAAGGCAGCAGTAACCATTCACACAGTATGAGATTGAGCCAGACGCTGGGACCGACGTCTTGGCTGAGCAGGTTCCACTGTGGCTGGAGGAGAATGGGAGACCGCAGCAGACATGTTTTGAGATTCCCCCTGTGCAGCGGCAGGAACTTGTCACCTAACAGGTGTTATGTTTGCATCAAGAATTTGTTGAAATTTAATTGAATCCTTTTTTCCCCTCTAGCCTTAGAATGTTCAATGTGACATTGACTGCAACAAAACCCAAAGCATGATTGATCCACCCCCATGCTTAATGTTTGGTCAGATGTTATTTTCCTGAAATTCTGTGCCTTTTTTGTCTCCACACATATCTTTGATCATTGTGGCCAAAGAGTACTATTTTAACATCGGTCCACAGGACTTTTTCCCAAAATGCATACGGCTTGTTATTATTATTATTATTTATCATTATAGCGCCATTTATTCCATGGCGCTTTACATGTGAGGAGGGGTATACATAATAAAAACAGGTACAATAATCTTGAACAATACAAGTCACAACTGTTACAGGAGAGAGGACCCTGCCCGCGAGGGTTCACAATCTACAAGGGATGGGTGAGGATAAAGTAGGTGAGGATAGAGCTGGTTGTGCAGTGGTTTGGCCGATCGGTGGTTACTGCAGGTTGTAGGCTTGCCGGAAGAGGTGGGTCTTCAGGTTCTTTTTGAAGGTTTCGATGGTAGGTGAGAGTCTGATATGTTGTGGTAGAGAGTTCCAGAGTAGGGGTGATGTGTGAGAGAAGTCTTGTATGCGATTGTGGGAAGAGAAGATAAGAGGGGAGTAGAGAAGGAGATCTTGTGAGGATCAGAGGTTGCATGCAGGAAAGTACCGGGAGATGAGGTCACAGATGTATGGAGGAGACAGGTTGTGGATGGCTTTGTATGTCATGGTTAGGCTTTTGTACTGGAGTCTCTGGGTAATGGGGAGCCAGTGAAGGGATTAACAGAGGAGAGACGCCAGGGAATAGCGGGGGGACAGGTGGATTAGTCGGGCAGCAGAGTTTAGAACAGATTGCAGGGGTGCGAGAGTCTTAGAGGGGAGGCCACAGAGCAGGCGGTTACAGTAGTCGAGGCAGGAGATGATGAGGGCATGGACTAGGGTTTTTGCAGATTCTTGGTTTAGGAATGTACGGATCTGTGAAATATTTTTGAGTTGAAGGTGGCAGGATGTGGAAAGGGCTTGGATATGCGGTTTGAAGGAGAGATCAGTGTCAAGGATTACCCCGAGACAGCGAGCTTGTGGGACTAGGGAGGGTGAGCAGCTGTTTACTGTAATGGATAGGTTCGTTGGGGGGGTTGCGTGAGATGGGGAAAAGACAATGAGTTCTGTTTTGTCCATGTTAAGTTTTAGAAATCTAGCGGAGAAGAAGGATGAAATACCGGATAGACATTGAGGGATTCTGGTTAGTAGGGTGGTGATATCTGGTCCAGAGATGTAGATCTGTGTGTCATCAGATGATACTGAAAACCATAAGATTCCATGAGCTGTCCCAGGCCAAAAGTGTAAATGGAGAAGAGCAGGGGCCCTAGAACTGAACCTTGCGGGACTCCGACAGATAGGGGGCGAGGTGAGGAGGTGGTGTGTGAATGGGAGACGCTGAATGTTTGGTCAGTTAGGTATGACAAGATCCAGGATAGGGCCAAGTCTGTGATGCCAAGGGATGAGAGGGTCTGTAGTAATAGGGAATGGTCCACTGTGTCAAAGGCAGCGGAAAGGTTAGAGTAGTGTCACTTGCTTTTGGTGGTTACTAGGTCATTGGTGACCTTAGTTAGAGCAGTTTCAGTGGAGTGGTGTGACCAGAAGCCTGGTTGTAAGCAGTCGAAGAGGGAGCAGGAAGATAGATGGGAGGACAGTTCAAGATGGACGTGTTGTTCCAGTAGCTTTGAGGCATAGGGGAGAAGTGATATAGGGCGATAGCTTTGATACAGAGAATGGGTCAAGAGAGGGCTTTTTGAAAATAGGTGTGATCGAGGCATGTTTAAAGCTTGAGGGGAAAACACCAGTTGTTAGTGATAGGTTGAAGAGATGAGTTAGAGTTGGGATGAAGACTGTGGCGAGGCTTGGGATAAAGTGGGAAGGGTTTGGGTCAAGTGCACAGGTGGTGAGATGCGAGCTTGAGAGTAGAGTGGAGAGTCGATCTTCTGTAATGGTGGAGAAGTTGGTTTTGGAGGTGGAGGGCTGGGTAGTTGGGAGGAAGGGCTCTGGGGGTTGTCGACTAAAACTGTCTCTGATGTTCTCAATCTTCTGCTTAAAAAATGAGGCAAAGTCTTCAGCTGAAATGAGTGGGGAGAGAGGAATCACACAGTAAACTAAAGTCATTGCAGACTTGTGCTATGCAATATATGTACAGCTAAGTGTTTAGATGTTCTTTAGCATACTTCTTCTAACTATTTAACATACTTCTAACTTCTTCTAGCTATTTAAGGTCTGAAACATTGGAGCACACAAATCTCCAAGGTTGCCCAAACTTTTTCATTTGCCCATTTTCCTTTTTGTAATTTTTAAAATGTAAAATATGACTATATATACATTTTTGCATAAAATACAAAGGAAATGTGTCATATTTAACTGTAGGCCTTTTAGAGAACATTCAATGTTCAACTTGCTTACCTGTTCACTATAACAGTAATTTTACTTTTACATGCATATATATATATATATATATATATATATATATATATACAGTACAGACCAAAAGTTTGGACACACCGTTTGGACACAGTTTTCTGTATTTTCATGACTATGAAAATTGTACATTCACACTGAAGGCATCAAAACTATGAATCAACACATGTGGAATTGTATACTTAACAAAATAGTGTGAAACAACTGAAATTATGTCTTATATGCTAGGTTCTTCAAAGTAGCCACCTTTTGCTTTGATGACTGCACACTCTTGGCATTCTCTTGATGAGCTTCAAGAGGTAGTCACCGGGAATAGTTTTCACTTCACAGATGTGCCCTGTCAGGTTTAATAAGTGGGATTTCTTGCCTTATAAATGGGGTTGGGACAATCAGTTGCGCTGTGCATAAGTCTGGTGGATACACAACTGATAGTCCTACTGAATAGACTGTTAGAATTTGTATTATGGCAAGAAGACAGCAGCTAAGTAAAGAAAAACGAGAGGCCATCATTACTTTAAGAAATGAAGTTCAGTCATTCCGAAAAATTGGGAAAACTTTGAAAGTGTCCCCAAGTGCAGTGGCAAAAACTATCAAGCGCTACAAAGAAACTGGCTCACATGAGGACCGCTCCAGGAAAGGAAAACCAAGAGTCACCTCTGCTTCTGAGGATAAGTTTATCTGAGTCACCAGCCTCAGAAATCACAGGTTAATAGCAGCTCAGATTAGAGACCAGGTCAATGCCACACAGTTCTAGCAGCAGACACATCTCTACAACAACTGTTAAAAGACTTTGTGCAGCAGGCATTCATGGTAAAATAGCTGCTGGGAAACCACTGCTAAGGACAGGCAACAAGCAGAAGAGACTTGTTTGGGCTAAAGAACACAAGGAATGGACATTAGACCAGTGGAAATCTGTGCTTTGGTCTAATGAGTCCAAATTTGAGATATTTGGTTCCAACCACATGTCTTTGTGCGACGCAGAAAAGATGAAAGGATGGACTCTACATAATAATAATAATAATCTTTATTTATATAGCACCAACATATTCCGAGCGCTTTACAGTTTAACAGTTTCAAACACAACAGTCATAAGTAACAACGTTAACAATACAATAATTAAAGCGAAATAAGATGACCCTGCTTGTGGGAGCTTACAATCTACAATGAGGTGGGGGAGATACAAAGTACAGGTGTGTTTTTACAATGATGTATTTACAATGATGGTCCAGCCATCTTAAGGGGGTGGGGGATAGATGGAGATAGTGAATGGGCTACATGACTTTGATTACTGAATGTGATAGGCCGCTCTGAACAAATGTGCAAATTGTGAATGGTTCTAATATTTTGGGGTAGAGTATTCCAGAGGATTGGCGCAGCGCGGGAGAAGTCTTGGAGTCGGGAGTAGGAGGTACGGATTAGTGCAGAGGTTAGTCGAAAGTCATTTGCAGAGCGCAGTGGTCGGCTAGGCCAATAGACCGAAATGAAGGAGGAGATGTATGGGGGTGCCGCACTGTGGAGAGCTTTGTGGATGAGAACAAGTACTTTGAATTGTATCCTGTAATAAATGGACAGCCAGTGTAATGACTGGCGAAGAGCGCACGCATCCGAGTAATGACTAGCCAGATGGATGACCCTGGCTGCTGCATTAAGGATAGACTGGAGAGGGGAAAGTTGAGAAAGGGGGAGGCCAATTAGAAGACCATTACAGTAGTCCAGGCGGGCATGTATCAGGGCGACAGTGAGGGTTTTTGTTGTTTCCATGGTGAGAAAAGGGCGGATTCTAGATATGTTCTTTAGGTGTAAGCGGCACGAGTGGGCAAGAGATTGTATATGGGAGGTGAAGGAGAGATCGGAGTCAAACATAACTGTTATGATCTGGTGGCCTAGGAGCAGCATGAGACGTACTCTGGAGAAGGTTGTACCTTTACTGACCACAAACCCTGAAATAGCAGCGCAACTAGAAGTAGCCGTGGGGGGTACCTAACACTCCCTAGACCCCTCGACACAGCCTAAGAACTAACTACCCCTAAAGACAAAAACGGGAAAACTATCTTGCCTCAGAGAAAATCCCCAAACGATAGACAGCCGCCCACAAATATTGACTGTGAAAGGAGAGGGAAATAACATACGCAGACATGAAATCAGGATTTAGCATAGGAGGCCATACTAGCTAAAAAGGAAGAATAGGACACAGCAGGTGGACAGCAAAAACAAGGCCAGAACTTATCTTTGAAGAAATGAACAGCAGACCAGGAGAGACCAAGAATGGATGTGAATCCTCCAAAAACAATGGGCAACTGGCACTGACTAAAGGATAAAGCAGGACTTAAATAGCCCAGACCAAATTGCAAAAAATGGATACACCTGATAAATGCTGCGATCTAACTACCGCAGCACTACCACTCATAACCACCGGAGGGAGCCCAAGAGCAGAATTCACAACAGTACCCCCCTTGAGGAGGGGTCACCGAAGCATCACCAGAGCCCCCAGGCCGATCAGGACGAGCCAAATGAAAGGCACGAACCAAATCGTCAGCATGAACATCGGAGGCAACAACCCAAGAATTATCCTCCTGGCCATAACCCTTCCATTTGACCAGATACTGAAGCTTCCGCCTCGAAAAACGAGAATCCAAAATCTTCTCAACCACATACTCCAACTCCCCATCAATCAACACAGGGGCCGGAGGATCAGCAGAGGGAACAACGGGCACCACATACTTAAGCAACAAAGATCTATGGAACACATTATGGATGGAAAAAGAGGTTGGAAGGGCCAAATGAAAAGACACTGGATTGATAATCTCAGAAATCCTATAAGGACCAATAAACCGAGGCTTGAACTTAGGGGAAGAAACCTTCATAGGAACATGACGGGAAGACAACCAGACCAAATCCCCAACCCGAAGCCGGGAACCAACACACCGACGACGGTTAGCAAAACTGAGCCTCCTCCTGAGACAACACCAAATTGTCCACCACATGAGCCCAAATCCGCTGCAGCCTGTCAACCACTGAATCCACACCAGGACAATCAGTAGGCTCACCCTGCCCTGAAGAAAAACGAGGATGAAAACCAAAATTACAAAAAAAAAGGCGAAACCAAGGTAGCAGAACTAGCCCGATTATTAAGGGCAAACTCGGCCAATGGCAAGAAAGCCACCCAATCATCCTGATAAGCAGACACAAAGCATCTCAAATAAGTTTCCAAAGTCTGATTAGTTCGCTCCGTCTGGCCATTTGTCTGAGGATGAAATGCGGAAGAAAAAGACAAATCAATGCCCAGCCTAGCACAAAAGGCCCGCCAAAACCTAGAAACAAACTGGGAACCTCTATCGGACACAATATTCTCCGGGATGCCATGCAAACGAACCACATGCTGAAAAAACAACGGAACCAAATCAGAAGAGGAAGGCAATTTAGGCAAAGGTACCAAATGAACCATCTTAGAAAACCGGTTACAAACCACCCAGATAACCGACATCCTCTGGGAAACCGGAAGATCTAAAATAAAATCCATAGAAATATGCGTCCAAGGTCTCTCAGGGACCGGCAAAGGCAGAAGCAACCCACTAGCGCGGGAACAGCAAGGCTTAGCCCGCGCACAAATCCCACAGGACTGCACAAAAGAAGACACATCCCGTGACAAAGAAGGCCACCAAAAGGACCTACCAACCAAATCTCTGGTACCAAAAATCCCAGGATGGCCAGTCAACACAGAACAATGAACCTCAGAAATTACTTTACTAGTCCATCTATCAGGAACAGTTTCCCCACTGGACAGCAGTCAGGTTTATCAGCCTGAAATTCCTGAAGAACCCGTCGTAAATCAGGGGAGATGGCAGAAAGAATCACCCCTTCCTTCAGAATGCCGACCGTCTCAAGAACCCCAGGGGAATCAGGAAAAAAACTCCTAGAGAGGGCATCCGCCTTAACATTCTTAGTACCAGGAAGGTACGAGACCACAAAATCAAAACGGGAGAAAAATAGGGACCATCGAGCCTGTCTAGGATTCAGTCGTTTGGCAGACTCGAGGTAAATCAGATTCTTATGATCGGTCAAGACCACAATACGGTGCTTGGCCCCCTCAAGCCAATGACGCCACTCCTCAAATGCCCACTTCATAGCCAACAACTCCCGATTGCCGACATCATAATTGCGTTCCGCAGGCGAAAACTTCCGAGAAAAGAAGACACACGGTTTCATCAAGGAACCATCAGAATTCCTCTGAGACAAAACGGCCCCTGCCCCAATCTCAGACGCGTCAACCTCAACCTGAAATGGAAGAGAAACATCCGGCTGACGCAACACAGGGGCAGAAGTAAATCGGCGTTTAAGCTCCTGAAAGGCAGAAACAGCCGCAGAGGACCAATTCGTCACATCAGCGCCTTTCTTCGTCAAATCGGTCAGAGGTTTAACCACACTGGAGAAGTTGGCAATGAAACGACGATAAAAATTAGCAAAGCCCAAGAATTTCTGAAGGCTCTTCACAGATGTGGGCTGAATCCAATCATGAATGGCCTGAACCTTAACCGGATCCATCTCTATAGACGAGGGAGAAAAAATAAAGCCCAAAAAGGAAACCTTCTGCACCCCAAAGAGACACTTCGACCCCTTCACAAATAAAGCATTCTCACGGAGGATCTGAAATACCATCCTGACCTGTTCCACATGAGACTCTCAATCATCGGAAAAAATCAAAATATCATCCAAATATACAATCATGAATTTATCAAGATATCTCCGAAAGATATCATGCATGAAGGACTGGAACACAGATGGGGCATTAGAGAGTCCGAATGGCATCACAAGGTATTCAAAATGGCCTTCGGGCGTATTAAATGCAGTTTTCCATTCGTCACCCTGCTTAATATGAACAAGATTATATGCCCCTCGAAGGTCAATCTTAGTAAACCAACTAGCCCCCTTAATCCTAGCAAACAAATCAGTAAGCAAAGGCAAAGGATATTGAAATTTGACCGTGATCTTATTCAAGAGGCGATAATCAATACAGGGTCTCAAGGAGCCATCCTTCTTGGCAACAAAAAAAAAACCTGCTCCCAATGGTGAAGAAGATGGCCGAATATGCCCCTTCTCCAAAGACTCCTTAATATAGCTCCGCATGGCGGCATGTTCTGGCACAGACAGGTTGAAAAGTCAGCCCTTAGGGAATTTACAACCTGGAATCAAGTCAATAGCACAATCACAGTCCCTATGCGGTGGAAGGGAACTGGATTTGGGCTCATCGAATACATCCTGGAAATCTGACAAAAACTCTGGAATCTCAGAAGAGGGGGAAGAGGAAATTGACATCAAAGGAATGTGACCATGAACCCCCTGACAACCCCAACTAGTCACAGGCATAGATTTCCAATCTAACACCGGATTATGTACCTGTAACCATGGAAAACCTAGCACAATAGCATCATGCAAATTATGCAACACCAGAAAACGACAATCTTCCTGATGGGCTGGCGTCATGCACATGGTCAGCTGTGTCCAAAACTGAGGTTTATTTTTAGCCAACGGTGTAGCATCAATGCCCCTTAAAGGAATAGGGTTCTGCAAAGGCTGCAAGGGGAAACTACAACGTCTGCCAAATTCTAAGTCCATTAAGTTCAGAGCGGCGCCTGAATTCACAAATGGCATGACAGAAAATGACGATAATGAGCAGATCAAGGTCACAGATAACAGAAATTTAGGTTGTACAGTACTGTTGGTAACAGAACTAGCGATTCTCTTTGTACGCTTAGGGCAATCAGAAATAACATGAGCAGAATTGCCGCAGTAAAAACACAACCTATTCTGACGCCTGAATCTTTGTCATTCAGCTCTAGACAAAATCCTATCACACTGCATAGGCTCAGGGCTCCGCTCGTAGAACAACGCCACAGTGTGCACAACTCTGCGCTCGCGCAAGCGCCGATCAATCTGAATGGCCAGAGACATAGAATCACTCAGACCAGCAGGCGTGGGGAACCCCACCATAACATCTTTAACGGATTCAGAAAGAACCTTTCTGAAAATTGCCGCCAAGGCATCTTCATTCCATTTAGTCAATACAGACCAATTTCTAAATTTCTGGCAATACGATTCTGCCGCTTCTTGACCCTGACACAGGGCCAACAAGGTCTTCTCTGCATGATCCACTGAATTAGGTTCATCATACAATAACCCTAGCGCCTGAAATAAGGTGTCTACATTAAGCAAAGCAGGATTCCCAGATTCCAGGGAAAATGCCCAATCCTGAGGATCACCACGCAGCAGGGAAATAACAATTTTAACCTGCTGAATGGGATCACCAGAAGAACGGGGTTTCAGAGCAAAAAACAGTTTACAGTTATTTTTAAAGCTCAAAAATTTGGACCTATCCCCAAAAAACAAACCAGGAGTAGGAATTCTAGGTTCTAAAACCGGAGTCTGAATGATATAATCGGAAATACCCTGTACTCTAGCAGCAAGTTGGTCCACACGAGAAACCAATTCCTGAACTTCCATGCCAGCGCCTAACTCCTGAGCCACCCAGAGGAAAAGAGGGAAGGAAAGACACAACAGACTACAGAAAAACAAATGGCTCAGCACTTTCCTTCCCTTCTTCTGAGATGCGTTTAACTCATTGTTGGCCAGTTGTACTGTTAAGATCTGGTGGCCTAGGAGCAGCATGTGACGTACTCTGGAGAAGGTGGTACCTGTACTGACCGCAGACCCTGAACTTAGCACCGCAACTAGAAGTAGCCGTGGGATGTACCTAACACTCCCTAGACACCTCGACACAGCCTAAGGACTAACTTCCCCTAAAGATAGAAACGGGAAAACTATCTTGCCTCAGAGAAAATCCCCAAAGAATAGACAGCCCCCCACAAATATTGACTGTGAGAGGAGAGGGAAATTACATACGCAGACTGATATCAGGATTTAGCAAAGGAGGCCTTGCTAGCTAAAAAGAAAGAATAGGACAGAGAACTATGCGGTCAGTATTAAAACACTAGAAAATATCCACCACAGAAAATACAAAACTCCACCTCTGACTAAAGACATGGAGGGTATATCTGCATCTCTAGAGGTACAGCTTGGCTGCAAAAAATCCTAACACAGACCAAGCTGGACAAGACAAAACATGAAAATGCACAGAACTATAAGGCCCACAGCATGTGGACAGCAAAAACAAAGCCAGAACTTATCTTTGTTGAAAAGAACAGCAAACAGGAGAGACCAGTCAGGGATGTGAATCCTCCAAAAACAATGGACAACTGGCACTGACTAAAGGATCAAGCAAGACTAAAGAGTCCAGTCCAAATTGCAATTTGTCCAAGTGGACACACCTGATAAATGCTGCGATCCAACGACAGCAGCACTACCACTCATAACCACCGGAGGGAGCCCAAGAGCAGAATTCACAACATAGGACGGTGCTGGGATGAGCGAGAATTTGTGAGTGTGAAGGAGAGAATGTTGTAGTCAGAGAGGGGAAGCGGTGAGTTATCTAGGTAGGAGATTGAGCAGAGCCGGGCGAAAACCAGGTCCAGGGTGTTACCGTCTTTGTGTGTTTCAGAGGCTGAGGGTTGTGAGAGGCCTAGGGAAGTGGTTCGTGATAGAAGCTGGGATGCAGATGTGGAAGTGGGGCTGTTAATGGGGATGTTGAAGTCTCCCAGGATAAGGGTTGGTAGTTCTAAGGACATGAAGTGCGGCAGCCAGGCAGAGAAATGGTTCAGGAAGTGGGTGGGTGAGCCTGGGGGCTGGTATATGACCGCTACTCTGAGGGAGAGGGGACGGAAGAGCCTGATGGTGTGGACTTCAAAAGAAGGGAATGAGAGCGATGGAACTGGGGGGATGACCTGGAAAGTGCATTTTGGGGACAGGAGTATGCCGACTCCACCACCAGGTCTGTTTGTGTGTCTCGGGGAATGGGAGAATTGTAAGCCACCATGGGAAATGGCAGCAGGAGAGACAGTGTCAGAATCCTGAATCCAGGTTTCCGTGAGGGCAAACAGATTCAGAGAGTTTTTCAGAAAGTAATTGTGAAGGAAAGGAAGCTTGTTGCAAACAGACCGTAGATTCCAAAGGGCACAATTAAAAGAAGGAGATGAAGGAGTGCAAATAATATTAGTAAGATTATTAGGGTTTCGATGTGAGGTAGGGTAGGGGTTGAGGTTGGTGGATGGTGGACCGGGGTTGGGGGAGATGTCCCCTGAAATCAGTAGGAGCAGGAAGATAAAGAGCAAGTAGTTTTTGGAATTGTATGAAGTTTTTTTTTGCAGTGTGTTTGGGTAAGATGGACTGAGGTTTTTCAAGAAGGTGAGAAGTGCATGGGAGCTGTACATGGGAGAGGCAAGGAGTGAGGAGCTGATATATATGAGTCGTGATGGAGGGGGGATTGGTCAGTGTAAGTGGATTGCAGGGGAATATATGAGGATAGGAATAAAGCACATGGATAGACGGGAGAGCAGAGTGTGGGTTACCTCATTCCTGCCCTGACTAACTGCCATGGAATAACTGCTGCATCATGATGCTTAGCTCTGTGACGCATTGCTTCTGGGATGCGTGCACCCCCACATGCGTGCACCCCTAAGGATGGTTCTAAATTTATAGTCCAGACTATTGGGTCAGGAGAGATGGATTGTGGGAACTTTTGAGGATAATTTGGCAGCTGGGGCCAGCACACCAGGGTTTTTTTTTTTTTAGATGATCAAAGACATTCAGCCTGGTAACATCTACTTTAACACCTTCCTTCCACCAGATAAGATCTACACTGATCCCAGTCATGGATATGCAACAGTGAGTTTTAAGTACAGTACAGTGCACCAAATGAATTATACCGATGAATTAGCAAACATTAAATTATGTTTCTAGATGGTAAAGCAGCAGATGACAGACAGCAGACAGCAAGCAGAGGTGAGAAGTTATTACATAAGAGTCTATTGCAGCAGATGGGACAGCAAGCAGAGGTGGGAAGTTATTCCATAAGAGTCTATTGCAGCAGATGGGACAGCAAGCAGAGGTGGGAAGTTATTCCATAAGAGTCTATTGCAGCAGATGGGACAGCAAGCAGAGGTGAGAAGTTACGCTTTGCTTCTGGGACGCGTGCACCCTCACATGCGTGCACCTCTACATGCCTGGTTCCCACCGTGAAGCATGGAGGAGGAGGTGTGGGGGTGTGAGGGTGCTTTGCTGGTGACACTGTTTGGGATTTATTCAAAATTGAAGGCATACTGAACCAGCATGGCTACCACAGCATCTTGCAGCGGCATGCTATTTAATCCGGTTTACATTTAGTTGGACCATCATTTATTTTTCAACAGGACAATTACCCCAAACACACCTCCAGGCTGTGTGAGGGCTATTTGACCAAGAAGGAGAGTGATGGGGTGCTACACCAGTTGACCTGGCCTCCACAGTCACCAGACCGGAACCCAATCGAGATCGTTGGGGTGAGCTGGACCGCAGAATGAAGGCAAAAGAGCCAACAAGTGCTAAGCATCTCTGAGAACTCCTTCAAGATTGTTGGAAGACCATTCCCGGTGACCACCTCTTGAAGCTCATCAAGAGAATGCCAAGAGCATGCAAAGCAGTCAGCAAAGCAAAAGGTGGCTACTTTGAAGAACCTAGAATATAAGACACAACTTCAGTTGTTTCACACTTTTTTGTTAAGTTTATAATTCCACATGTGTTAATTCATAGTTTTGATACCTTCAGTGTGAATGTACAATTTTCATAGTCAAAAAAGAAAAATCTTTAAATGAGATAAAATCTTTTGGTCTGCACTGTATGTATAGTATGTATATATATATATATATATATATATATATATATATATATATATATATATATATATATATACTTTATCAATCTCCATCAGGTGACTCAGCAGATGAGCTAAATAGCACTGGATACCAGAGAAATCCACGAACAATGAGAATACAGTATAACACATTGACACTACACTATGCTAACATTTACACAAGTTTAGGGAATAAAAAATTAATGGAGGTGCATCTTTAATGCAAACTTTTTATTGGACTTTTTCTAGTTTTTTACAAACATACAGTAGTTATAAACAAATGCATCACAGTTTCCTCATAATTCTACTTTTCTAAAGCACCAAAAGCTTGTAATTATTGGGCCTTATTTAATGCAGATATATATTATTTTAATAGTATAAACTAACTAGTGAAAAATATTCATTTTTGCACAGTTTAGAAAAGGGAGGAGGTGAGCTGTTACATCAACTATTGTATATTGTGAATAGTGTGTTATTCAGGTGCTACCTTTCATTGGAAAAAAAAAAACACGATGTTCCAGCTCCAAAAGGTAAAATAAACAAACTTTATTGGGAAAATATAAAAACCTGAAAAATCATGAGCTCCATGAAGACAACACCATGACCTGCGTGAGTTAGGCTACGCTTTGACAAAGACCTTTCCGGTTGAAACGTGTAGCCTAACTCACGCAGGTCATGGTGTTGTCTTCATGGAGCTCATGATTTTTCATGTTTTTATATTTTCTCAATAAAGTTTGTTTATTTTACCTTTTAGAGCTGGAACATCGTGGTTTTTTTTTTTTTTCCATTGTGTCAGGACTTGGTTCCGTGCTCTGCTGGATATGGTGAGCTGGCTTTTTTTCTTTTTTCTTTGCAGATACCTTTCATTGCAGTCCTGTCAGTTGTCATATTGAAATGGCTGTTGAAAAGTGATCCGTACAGAACTGGAACTATGAGCTTACGATTTAACTTAGTGACTAGAGTGTAAAATTTTGTATTTTGGTATTATTTTAAAATATAAATGTCAGTATGGAAAAGTATACAATTGGATTTAACCCCTTCCTGAACTTTGACGCCACGTAGGCGTCTTGAAAGTCGGTGCCAATCCGACCCATGACGCCTATGTGGCGTCATGGAAAGATCGCGTCCCTGCAGATAAGGTGAAAGGGTTAACTCCAATTTCACCCGATCTGCAGGGACAGGGGGAGTGGTACTTCAGCCCAGGGGGGTGGCTTCACCCCCCCGTGGCTACGATAGCTCTGATTGGCTGTTGAAAGTGAAACTGCCAATCAGAGCGATTTGTAATATTTCACCTATTAAAACTGGTGAAATATTACAATCCAGCCATGGCCTATGCTGCAATATCATCTGCCATGGCTGGAAACACTGGTCTGCCCCCCCACCCCACCGATCGCCCCCCCAAGCCACCGATCTGTCCTGTACACTGCTCCGCTCCCCTCCGTACTCCTGTCCGCTCCCCCGTGCTCTTGTCCGCTCCCCCGTGCTCCAATCCCACCCCCCATGCTCCGATCCAACCCCCCTGCACTCCGATCCACCCCATGCTACGATCCACCCCCCATGCTCCAATCCACCCCCCCATGCTCCGATCCACCCCCCGTGCTCCAATCCACCCCCCCCGGGCTCTGATCCAGCCCCCCATGCTCCGATCCACCCCCCCTTGCTCCCCGCCACCCCATCATACTTACCGAGCCTCCCGGGGTCCGTCCGTCTTCTCCATGGGCGCCGCCATCTTCCAAAATGGCGGGCGCATGTGCAGTGCGCCCGCCGAATCTGCCGGCCGGCAGATTTGTTCCAATGTGCATTTTGATCACTGTGATAAAACCTATCACAGTGATCAAAATAAAAAAAATAGTAAATGACCCCCCCCTCCTTTGTCATCCCCATAGGTAGGGACAATAATAAAATAAAGAACATTTTTTTTTCCACTAAGGTTAGAATTAGGGTTAGGGTTAGGGTTAGGGTTTCGGTATGTGCACACGTATTCTGGTCCTCTGTGGATTTTTCCGCTGCGGATTTGATAAATCCACAGTGCTAAACCGCTGCGGATTTATGGCGGATTTACCGCGGTTTTTCTGCGCATTTCACTGCGATTTTACAACTGCGATTTTCTATTGGAGCAGTTGTAAAACCGCTGCGGAATCCGCAGAAAGAAGTGACATGCTGCGGAATGTAAACCGCTGCGTTTCCGTGCAGTTTTTCTGCAGCATGTGAACAGCGATTTTTGTTTCCCATATGTTTACATTGAACTGTAAACTCATGGGAAACTGCTGCGGATCCGAAGCGTTTTCCGCAGCGTGTGCACATACCTTTAGAATTAGGCTATGTGCACACGGTGCGGATTTGGCTGCGCATCCGCAGTGGATTGGCCGCTGCAGATTCGCAGCAGTGTTCCATTAGGTTTACAGTTCCATGTAAACCTATGGAAAACCAAATCCGCTGTGCCCATGGTGCGGAAAATACCGCGCGGAAACGCTGCGTTGTATTTTCTGCAGCATGTCAATTTTTTGTGCGGACTCCGCAGCGTTTTACACTTGTTTCTCAATAGGAATCCGCAGGTGAAATCCGCACAAAAAACACTGGAAATCCACGGTAAATCCGCAGGTAAAACGCAGTGCCTTTTACCCGCAGATTTTTCAAAAATGGTGCTGAAAAATCTCACATGAATCCGCAACGTGGGCACATAGCCTTAAGGTTAGGGTTGGAATTAGGGTTGTGGTTAGGGTTGTGATTAGGGTTATGGTTACAGTTGCGATTAGGGCTAGGGGTGTGTTGGGGTTAGTGTTGGAGGTAGAATTGAGGGGTTTCCACTGTTTAGGCACATCAGGGGTCTCCAAACGCAACATGGCGCCACCATTGATTCCAGCCAATCTTGTATTCAAAAAGTCAAATGGTGCTCCCTCACTTCCGAGCCCGACGTGCGCCCAAACAGTGGTTTACCCCCACATATGGGGAAACAGCATACTCAGGACAAACTGTGCAACAATTACTGGGGTCCAATTTCTCCTGTTACCCTTGTGAAAATAAAAAATTGCTTGCTAAAACATCATTTTTGAGGAAAGAAAAATGATTTTTTATTTTCACGGCTCTGCGTTGTAAACCTCTGTGAAGCACTTGGGGGTTCAAAGTGCTCACCACATATCTAGATAAGTTCCTTTGGGGGTCTAGTTTCTAAAATGGAGTCACTTGTGGGGGGTTTCTACTGTTTAGGCACACCAGGGGCTCTGCAAACGCAACGTGACTCCCGCAGACCATTCCATCAAAGTCTGCATTTCAAAAGTCACTACCTCCCTTCTGAGCCCCAACGTGTGCCCAAACAGTGGTTTACCCCCACACTTGGGTTGTCAGCATACTCAAGAGAAACTGGACAACAACTTTTGGGGTCCAATTTCTCCTGTAACCCTTGGGAAAAATAAAAAATTCTGGGCTAAAAAATTATTTTTGAGGAAAGAAAACGTATTTATTATTTTCACAGCTCTGCGTTATAAACTTCTGTGAAGCACTTGGGGGTTCAAAGTGCTCACCACATATCTAGATAAGTTCCTTTCGGGGTCTAGTTTCCAAAATGGGGTCACTTGTGGGGGGTTTCTACTGTTTAGCCACATCAGGGTCTCTGCAAACGCAACGTGACGCCAGCAGAGCATTCCTTCAAAGTCTGCATTTCAAAACGTCACTACTTCACTTCCGAGCCCCGGCATGTGCCCAAACAGTAGTTTACCCCCACATATGGGGTATCACCATACCCAGAAGAAACTGGACAACTTCTGGGGTCAAATTTCTCCTGTTACCCTTGGGAAAATAAAAAAATTGCAGGCTAAAAAATCATTTTTGAGAAAAGAATTTTTTTTTTAAATTTTCATGGCTCTGCATTATAAACTTCTGTGAAGCACTTGGGGTCTCTGCAAACGCAACGTGACGCCAGCAGAGCATTCCATCAAAGTCTGCATTTCAAAACATCACTACTTCACTTCCGAGCCCCGGCATGTGCCCAAACAGTAGTTTACCCCCACATATGGGGTATCACCATACTCAGGAGAAACTGGACAACAAATATTGGGGTCAAATTTCTCCTGTTACCTTTGGGAAAATTAAAAAATTCTGGGCTAAATAATTATTTTTGAGGAAAGAAAACGTATTTATTATTTTCACAGCTCTGCGTTATAAACTTCTGTGAAGCACTTGGGGGTTCAAAGTGCTCACCACACATCTAGATAAGTTCCTTTCGGGGTCTAGTTTCCAAAATGCGGTTGCTTGTGGGGGTTTCTACTGTTTAGCCACATCAGGGGCTCTGCAAACACAACGTGACGCCCGCAGAGCATTCCATCAAAGTCTGCATTTCAAAACGTCACTACTTCACTTCCGAGCCCCGGCATGTACCCAAACAGTGGTTTAGCCCCACATATGGGGTATCAGCGTACTCAGAAGAAACTGGACAACTTCTGGGGTCAAATTTCTCCTGTTACCCTTGGGAAAATAAAAAAGTTGCAGGCTAAAAAATCATTTTTGAGAAAAGAATTTTTTTTTTAAATTTTCATGGCTCTGCATTATAAACTTCTGTGAAGCACTTGGGGTTCAAAGTGCTCACCACACATCTAGATTAGTTCCTTTGGGGGTCTAGTTTCCAAAATGGGGTCATTTGTGGTGGATCTCCAATGTTTAGGCACACAGGGGCTCTCCAAACGTGACATGGTGTCCGCTAACGATTGGAGCTAATTTTCCATTTAAAAAGCCAAATGGCGTGCCTTCCCTTCTGAGCCCTGCCGTGCGCCCAAACAGTGGTTTACCCCCACATTTGAGGTATCAGCGTACTCGGGAGAAATTGCCCAACAAATTTTAGGATCCATTTTATCCTATTGCCCATGTGAAAATGAAAAAATTGAGGCGAAAAGAAATTTTTTGTGAAAAAAAGGACTTTTTCATTTTTACGGATCAATTTGTGAAGCACCTGAGGGTTTAATGTGCTCACTAGGCATCTAGATAAGTTCCTTAGGGGGTCCAGTTTCCAAAATGGGGTCACTTGTGGGGGAGCTCCAATGTTTAGGCACACAGGGGCTCTCCAAACGTGACATGGTGTCTGCTAACGATGGAGATAATTTTTCATTCAAAAAGTCAAATGGCGCTCCTTCCCTTCTGAGCTTTACCATGTGCCCAAACAGTTGTTTACCCCCACATGTGGGGTATCAGTGTACTCAGGAGAAATTGCCCAACAAATTTTAGGATCCATTTTATCCTGTTGCCCATGTTAAAATGAAAAAATTGAGGCTAAAAGAATTTTTTTGTGAAAAAAAAGTACTTTTTCATTTTTTCGGATTAATTTGTGAAGCACCTGGGGGTTTAAAGTGCTCACTATGCATCTAGATAAGTTCCTTGGGGCATCTAGTTTCCAAAATGGGGTCACTTGTGGAGGAGCTCCAATTTTTAGGCACACGGGGGCTCTCCAAACGTGACATGGTGTCCGCTAAAGAGTGGAGCCAATTTTTCATTCAAAAAGTCAAATGGCGCTCCTTCCCATCCAAGACCTGCTGTGCGCCTAAACAGTGTTTTACCCCCACATATGAGGTATCAGCGTACTCAGGACAAATTGGACAACAACTTTCGTGGTTCAGTTTCTCCTTTTACCATTGGGAAAATAAAAAAATTATTGCTAAAAGATCATTTTTGTGACTAAAAAGTTAAATGTTCATTTTTTCTTTCCATGTTGCTTCTGCTGCTGTGAAGCAGCTGAAGGGTTAATAAAATTCTTGAATGTGGTTTTGTGTACCTTGAGGGGGTGCAGTTTTTAGAATGTTGTCACTTTTGGGTATTTTCAGCCGTATAGACCCCTCAAACTGACTTCAAATTTGAGGTGGTCCCTAGAAAAAATGGTTTTGTAAATTTCGTTGTAAAAATGAGAAATCGCTGGTCAAATTTTAACCCTTATAACTTCCTAGCAAAAAAAAATGTTGTTTCCAAAATTGTGCTGATGTAAAGTATACATGTGGGAAATGTTATTTATTAGCTATTTTGTATCACATAACTCTCTGGTTTAACAGAATAAAAATTCAAATTGTAAAAATTGCAAAATTTTCAAAATTTTCGCCAAATTTCCGTTTTTATCACAAATAAATGCAGAATTTATTGACCTAAATTTACCACTATCATGAAACACAGTATGTCACAAAAAAACAGTCTCAAAACCGCTAGGATCCGTTGAAGCGTTCCTGAGTTATTACCTCATAAAGGGACACTGGTCAGAATTGCAAAAAACGGCCAGGTCATTAAGGTCAAAATAGGCTGGGTCATGAAGGGGTTAAAAAAAATTATCATTAAAATACATACTTTATTTGAACAATGTTATTTTCTGTTGACAGATTCCAGCATATACAGGATACATAGGACATATTTGTTCTTAAAAGGGTTGTCCGGTCTTCTGATTAATGTCTACATTCACTCTATGTGACTGCAGACTCCTTAGTCTGGATAGTGTGTGGTAAGCACACTGTTAGGATTTACCGTATTGCCAGGTGTTCATGCAATTGATTTGCATACATGTGTTCCCTTGCTGTCTGGACGCATTCAGCTTCCCTCTATTTTCTTGTATTCATTGAAATCAGGCATGTCTAGTTGGAGTGTGGCCAGAAGTATGCAAATTGCATACTTATGGTAATGTGACAGTCCACTCTCACCAGCAATACCAGTGTGTCCTGAGAGTGTGCACTGTGCATACAGAAAGAATTCAGAAGTTCGAAGTCTAATAGAATGACTGTGGACTTTTATCAGAAGATCGAATAACGCCTTTAAAATTTGTGTATATTCTGAAAGGCTTTGCAGATGTTGATCATTTGTACCCGGAAAATGCTTCTGATGAATATTCATTAACATGTTCTAAGTGCTGGATGTACGCCAAACAGTGCAGATTTGTGGTTATGATCATTGGTACATTTTTTTTAACTGTAACCTTTATAATGCAGGATTTTTCTCATTTTTATACACTGTATAATCTGAAAAATACAAATATTTCAAAACTATTATGCAGATGATAGAAAAACCTACTACTAATAAGTATTTTTAATATTCAAATGTGTAAATGTGAATAACAAGCATTGTCCTCTGACAAGCTTTGAATAAATGAAAAAGAATAAATAAAACGTAGAATTGCCATTTCAGGTTTGTATGGAAACAGAATTCAGCTGTGAATAAAAAAATTACTGTTCGACTTGGTTCCCAGATAATAATACATTTTATGAAATAGTAAAGTATGAGCGTACAATAATTGTTTAATCCAAACAAATTACTTATTTGCTAAACAACTTTTAGCAAAGCAATGCAGAAGCTAAGAGGACACTTTGCTGGCAGTAGCATTTTTATTTTATAATATTAGTTTCTAAGTTCATTATTAAAAATATTTTTCCAGTATAGTATTATTTACCAAGCATAAGGATATTTTAACATGTACCATAGGAAACAGGTATAAGGAGACTCAATAGTCGATATCTATTACACAAATCTATTTACAGTGGCATGTAAAAGTTTGGGTACCCCTGATCAAAATGACTTTTATTGTGAACAGTTAAGCAAGTAGAAGATGAAGTGATCTCTAAAAGGCCTAGATGGGTTAAAGATGACACATTTCCTTTGTATTTTATGCAAAAAAAAAAAAAAAAAAAAATATATATATATATATATATATATATATATCTACTATATAAAGCTGAATGTGTGTATGTGTGTATGTGTGTATGTATGTCCGGGATTGGCATCTGCACCGTCGCAGCTACAGCCACAAAATTTTGCACAGTCACACGTCTGGACCCCGAGAGCGTCATAGGCTATATTGTGAGGTGAAATTTTAACCCCGCGCGTTCCAATTCACCAAACAATTTTGCCCCTATCTACATAATGGGGAAAAAAGTGAAAGGAAAAGTGTTGGAGGCGTTGAAGCTACAGCCACAAAATTTTGCACAGTCACACGTCTGGACCCCGAGAGCGTCATAGGCTATGTTGTGAGGTGAAATTTTAACCCCGCGCATTCCAATTCACCAAGCAATTTTGCCCCTATCTACATAATGGGAAAAAATGAAAGGAAAAGTGCTGGAGGCAAATTGACAGCTGCCAGATGTGAACAAGGGGGACGTAAAGAGTGAGAGCGATGGCGCCAAAGAGTATATACCGTACAGTTGCTAAGGTGGGGCCCCGACATGGGATACTCACCACACACGGGGATATGAACACACACACAAAATGCGCCACACACTTCCACGTGCTTGAACACATATCACCCTCAGCACACATTTCACCACACATTCTCCAACCTCGCCACATAAAAGTCAAAACACAAAAGTCGCCGCTCAAAACTCGCCACGCGCAGAACTCACCACATGCAAAAACTAGGCTCTTGCAAATCTCGCCACAAGTGCAAAACTCACCTCATGGAAAACTCGCCACACGCAAAACTTGCACATGCGGAAAAATTGCCACATGCACAAAAGTTACAACACATGCAAAATTTCTTCACACAAAACTTGCACATACTCAAAAGGCACCACACAAAACTCGCCACGTGCAAAACTCGCCATGCGCAAAACTTGCTGCACACAAGTTGCTACACTAACCTGTCACATGCAACTCGACACACAAAAAGTTGCTACACGCATGTTGCCACACACAACTCATCTCACAAAAGTCGCTACATACATGTCGCCACACGCAACTCAACACACACAACTTGACAAACGAAACTCGCCCTAAAACACACACAAGTCTGGTCTTATCCTTCAAAAATAAAAATCTGATTAATAAGCAGACAAACTACAACAAATGTACCATAAAGGAAATACGGCAGCTGTCAGTCACATGACCTGTCTATTATGTGTATGTGTGAGCTAATATATACTGCCAGGGGGAGGGCTTCCTGCTGGCTGGGGATTTATCAGGCTGCCAATTTAGCTTACAAATACTGAGGTAAAAATACTGAGCAAATAACGAGAACGAGGTCTAATACAGGAGGAGATGACACACAGGTATATACTATATACAGGAGAGATGACACACAGGTATATACTATATAGAGGAGGAGATGACATACAGGTACATATATATACAGGAGGAGATGACATACAGGTATATACTATATACAGGAGGAGATGACACACAGGTATATACTATATACAGGAGCAGATGACCTACAGGTATATACTATATACAGGAGGAGATGACATACAGGTATATGCTATATATAGAAGATGACATGCATGTATATACTATATACAGGAGGAGATGACACACAGATATATACTATATACAGGGGAGATGACACACAGGTATATACTATATACAGGAGGAGATGACATACAGGTATATACTATATATAGAAGGAGATGACATTCAGGTATATACTATATATAGGGGAGATGACACACAGCAGGTATATAATATATACAGGGGAGATGACATACAGGTATATACTATATACAGGAGATGACATACAGATGTATACTATATATAAGGGAGATGACAAACATGTATATACTGAGGTGATGAGGTGAAAATGAGAGGTGTGAGGTGAAAATGAAAAGATGTGAGTGCAAAATGAGAGGAGTGAGGAAAAATAATGGAGTGATCAGAAAATGACAGATGTGAGGTTGAAATGACAAGTGTTAGGGGGGAATGAGAGGAGTGAGGGAGAAAATGAGAGATGTGAGGGAGAAAATGAGAGATGTGATTGGGAAAATGAGAGGCGGGATGGGAAAATAAGAGAAGTGACGTGCTATAACTAACCACAGATATTTACTATGCCCAGGCAACGCCGGGCTCTTCAGCTAGTCTACTATATAAAGCTGAATGTGTGTGTGTGTATGTATGTGTGTGTGTGTATGTCCGGGATTGGCATCTGCACCGTCGCAGCTACAGCCACAAAATTTTGCACAGTCACACGTCTGGACCCTGAGAGCGTCATAGGCTACGTTGTGAGGTGAAATTTTAACCCCGCGCGTTCCAATTCACCAAACAATTTTGCCCCTATCTACATAATGGGGAAAAAAGTGAAAGGAAAAGTGTTGGAAGCGTCGCAGCTACAGCAACAAAATTTTGCACAGTCACACGTCTGGACCCCGAGAGCGTCATAGGCTATGTTGTGAGGTGAAATATTAACCCAACGCTTTCCAATTCACCAAACAATTTTGCCCCCATCTACATAATGGGGAAAAAAGTGAAAGGAAAAGTGTTGGAGGCGTCGCAGCTACAGAAACAAAATTTTGCACAGTCACACGTCGGGACCCTGAGAGCATCATAGGCTTCGTTTTGAGGCGAAATTTTAACCCCGCGCGTTCCAATTCACCAAACAATTTTGCCCCTATCTACATAATGGGGAAAAAGTGAAAGGAAAAGTGTTGGAAGCGTCGCAGCTACAGCAACAAAATTTTGCACAGTCACACGTCTGGACCCCGAGAGCGTCATAGGCTATGTTGTGAGGTGAAATTTTAACCCCGCGCTTTCCAATTCACCAATTTTGCCCCTATCTACATAATGGGAAAAAATGAAAGGAAAAGTGTAGGAGGCAAATTGACAGCTGCCAGATGTGAACAAGGGGGACTTAAAGAATGAGAGCGATGGCGCCAAAGAGTATATACCGTACAGTTGCTAAGGTGGGGCCTCGACATGGGATACTCACCACACACGGGGATATGAACACACACAAGATGCGCCACACACTACCACGTGCTTGAACACATATTACCCTCAGCACACATTTCACCACAAATACACCAACCTCGCCACATAAAAGTCAAAACACAAAAGTCGCCACTCAAAACTCGCCACGCGCAGAACTCGCCACATGCAAAAACTAGGCTCTTGCAAAACTTGCCACAAGTGCAAAATTCTCCTCATGAAATACTCGCCACACGCAAAACTTGCACACGCGGAAAAATTGCCACATGCACAAAAGTTGCAACACATGCAAAAGTTGCCTCACACAAAACTTGCACATACTCAAAAGGCACCACACATAATACTCGCAACGCGCAAAACTCGCCATGCGCAAAACTTGCTGCACACAACTTGCTACACTAACCTGTCACATGCAACTCGACACACAAAAAGTTGCTACACGCATGTTGCTACACAAAACTCATCTCACAAAAGTCGCTACATGCATGTCGCCACACGCAACTCAACACACACAACTTGACAAACGAAACTCGCCCTAAAACACACACAAGTCTGGTATTATCCTTCAAAAATAAAAATCTGATTAATAAGCAGACAAACTACAACAATTGCACCATATAGGAAATACGGCAGCTGTCAGTCACATGACCTGTCTATTATGTGTATGTGTGAGCTAATATATACTGCCAGGGGGAGGGCTTCCTGTTGGCTGGGGATTTATCAGGCTGCCAATTTAGCTTACAAATACTGAGGTAAAAATACTGAGCAAATAACGTGTGAATGAGGTCTAATACAGGAGGAGATGACACACAGATATATACTATATACAGGGGAGATGACACACAGATATATACTATATACAGGAGAGATGACACACAGGTATATACTATATAGAGGAGGAGATGACATATAGGTACATATATATACAGGAGGAGATGACATACAGGTATATACTATATACAGGAGGAGATGACATACAGGTATATGCTATATATAGAAGATGACATGCAGGTATATACTATATGCAGGAGGAGATGACACTCAGATATATACTATATACAGGGGAGATGACACACAGGTATATACTATATACAGGAGGAGATGACATACAGGTATATGCTATATATAGAAGATGACATGCAGGTATATACTATATGCAGGAGGAGATGACACTCAGATATATACTATATACAGGGGAGATGACACACAGGTATATACTATATACAGGAGGAGATGACATACAGGTATATACTATATATAGAAGGAGATGACATTCAGGTATATACTATATATAGGGGAGATGACACACAGCAGGTATATACTATATACGGGGGAGATGACATACAGGTATATACTATATACAGGAGATGACATACAGATGTATACTATATATAAAGGGAGATGACAAACATGTATATACTGAGGTGATGAGGTGAAAATGAGAGGTGTGAGGTGAAAATGAAAAGGTGTGAGTACAAAATGAGAGGAGTGAGGAAAAATAGTGGGGTGATCAGAAAATGACAGATGTGAGGTTGAAATGACAAGTGTTAGGGGGGAATGAGAGGAGTGAGGGAGAAAATGACAGGAGTGAGGGAGAAAATGAGAGATGTGAGGGGGAAAATGAAAGATGTGATTGGGAAAATGAGAGGCGTGATGGGAAAATAAGAGAAGTGAGGTGCTATAACTAACCACAGATATTTACTATGCCCAGGCAACGCCGGGCTCTCCAGTTAGTATATATATATGTCACAAATAGACAACTATACCACATATTAAGGGAAAATAAGATATTATTAAAAGTATCTGAAATATTATTATAATTTAAATATCCCATGTGGAGACCCTATATTACGGACACATCCATATACTACAACGCTAATTCCCATAGGGAAAAGATGATGTACAAGTCCACTATAAAAAGTATAAATCCTTTATTAGAAGCTTTTAAAATACACAAAAAGACAGAATCAGGTGTATGGAAGTCACAAACTGAAAACAATACAATAACACCAGGGGCCCCACCCCCCACCAGTCAACCCACCATATATAGAGAACCAATTAGCATGCTGTAACCTATAAACGGCCAGAAATTGGTACATATGTACCTCCGATCAAAGGCACATGGGCTAATAATGCATATCCCTCCTCCTAATTATAACGGGATTTTCCATCGTTGGCCCGTACATGTCTAAACCAAGATAAATAGTCACAAATATGTAATGTGGAAATATCCACCTATTAATGCAGACATATATGACGTGACTATAATAATACTGTTATTTTATTTTAATTTAAATAGGCCCAGACCTTAGGGGTTAATGCCCATGTCCTACTGATCCACCATATAGTAGTATGTGCAACTATGCAATAACCCTAGCCTACAGTATAAATGGTTACCAAGTACTTACATAATGCTGATAATAGTGGGAGAACCAGGGGGGGTGAGTGCCCGCCCCAATGCGCGTTTCGGTCCGTTCCTTCGTCAGGGGGAGCTAGTATATATATCTATATATATATAGTCATTGTTTACATTTTAAAAATTACAAAAAGAAAAATGAGCCAACGAAAAGGTTTTGGCAACCTTGGAGATTTGTATGTTCAGATAACTTTATATTAAAGGGAACCTGTCACCCCCAAAATCAATGGTGAGGTAAGCTCACCATCATCAGGGGCTTATCTACAACATTCTGTAATGCTGTAGATAAGACCCCGATGTAACCTGAAAGAGGAGAAAAAGAGGTTAGATTATACTCACCCAGGGGCGGTCCCGCTGCTGTCTGGTCAAATGGGTGTTTCAGGTCCGCTTCGGCGCCTCCCATCTTCATTCCATGACGTCCTCTTCTGGTCTTCACTCCGCTGCTCCGACGCAGGCGTACTTTGTCTGCCCTGTTGAGGGCAGAGCAAAGTAATGTAGTGCGCAGGCGCGGGCCTCTCTGACCTTTCCAGCGTCTGCGCACTGCAGTACTTTGCTCTGCCCTCAACAGGGCAGACAAAGTACACCTGCGCCGGAGCCACGGCATGAAGACCAGAAGAGGACATCATTGAATGAAGATGGGAGGCGCCGGAGCGGACCTGAGACACCCATTTGACCAGACCGCAGCGGGACCGCCCCTGGGTGAGTATAATCTAACCTCTTTTTCTCCTCTTTCAGGTAACATCGGCGGCTTATCTACAGCATTACAGAATGCTGTAGATAAGCCCCAGATGACGGTGAGCTTACCTCAACATCGATTTTGAGGGTGACAGGAGGTTCCCTTTAAAGAAGCAAAGAAAAAACACCTCACCCTCTTGTGGTTTCAATCAATTGTGACATCCATGATCAGCACTACTGCAGGCTCTCAATACCAAGTTTAAGAACAAGTGTTAAGTTCAAAATGCATCTCGTAATTACATCTACCTTTATTGCCATATTCCCCCATTCCTCCTGTTATGGACTATAGCTTCATATGCTACCAAATATGTACTTGGACACGCACATGTTTTTGATCGATTTTGGAATAAAGAAATTAGACATTTTATTGAATCTTGGTGTCCTGTGAGCTGGATATTCTTCCTGTTCTCTCATTGATAACTTTGACCAAGATTTCAGACTTTAACTAAACTTGACTTGATCATTATCATGATTCGGAAAGGCCAGGTGATGCAAATTTCCTAGCTTTGTAAAATTTCAGCCTCCTTTAACCTTGTGCCAAAAAACAGCAGCTATGGGTTCTTCTATATAGCTGATTAGCACTCTGAAAATGAGCAGAAGGCTATAAGAAGATAGCAAAATGTTTTCATGTTGCTCTTTCCTCAGTGCGAAATTTCATTAAGAAATGGCAGTTAACAGGAACAGTGGAGGTCAAGATAAGGTCTGGATGACCAAGTACAATTTTAGTGAGAGCTCTTGCATGGTTGCAAGAGAGGCAAATCAGAACCCCTGCTTGACTACAAAAAACCTTCAGAATGATTGAGCAGATTTTGAAGTCGTGGAGGTACATTGTTCTACTGTTCAGAGACACTTGCAAAAATCTGGTCTTTATGGAAGAGTCATCAGCAGAAAACATTTCCTGCTTCCTCACCATAAGTATGCAAAAGAACATCTAAACAAGCCTGATGCATTTTGGAAACAAGTTATGTTGACCAATTAGGTTACAATAACTTCAGGAAAAGAACATATTGCCAACCATTAAGCCCAAGAGTGGATCAATCATGCTTTGAGATGGTGTTGCAGCCAATGGGACGGGGAACAGTTTGTGGATAGATGGAAGAATGGATTCAATGAAACTTCAACAAATTCTTGATGTAAACATAACACCAACTGTAAAAAAGCTGTAGTTGAAAAGAAGCTGGCTTATAGAACTAGATAATGATCGTAAACATGTGTCAAAATCCACAATAGTCTACCTCAAAAGGCACAAGATAAAGGTTTGACAATGGCCCTCACAGTCTCCTGATCTGAGCATCATTAAAAATCTGTGGCTAGACATCAAAATAGCAAACAATCTCACAGAAATGAAAGAGTTTTCCAAGGAAGAAAGGATGACAATCTCTCAAAAAAGAGTTGAAAGACTCGTGGCTAGCTACAAAAACAATTTACAAGCTGTGATACTTTCAAAAAGAGGTGCTACTAAATACTAACCATTCAGGATGCCCAAAATATAGCATCAGCCCATTTTTAAAATATAAAAGATGAACACATATATTTTTTCCTTTAACCCCTTCACCCCGAAGCCTGTTTTCAACTTTCTGACCAGGCTATTTTTTTCAATTCTGACCACTGTCACTTTATGAGGGTCATAAGTCTAAAATGCTTCAACAGATCCTGGTGATTCTATAATTTTCTCATGATATATTGTACTTTATGATAGTGGTAAAATTTTGTCGATTTGACTTGCGCTTATTTGTGAAAAAAAATGGAAATTTGGCGAAAAGTTTGAAAATTTTGCAATTTTTAAACTTTTAGTTTATATGCCCTTAAATTAGAGAGTCATATCATACAAAATAGTTAATAAATAACATTACCCACATGTCTGCTTTACACGAGCACAATTGTGGGAACATAATTTTTTTTATTAGGAAGTTATAAGGGTTAAAAGTTGACCACTGACCAGCGATTTCTCATTTTTACAACAAAATTTGCAAAACCATTTTTTGTAGGGACCACCTCACAATTGAAGTCACTTTGAGGGGTCTATATGGCATAAAATGCCCCAAAGTGGCACCATTCTAAAAACTGCACCCCTCAAGGTACTCAAAACGATATTCAAAATGTTTATTAACCCTTCAGGTGCTTCACAGGTATTTTTGGAATGTTTAAAATAATTGAACATTTAACTTTTTTTCACAAAATTTTTACTTCACATCTAACTTGTTATATTTTACCAACGGTAACAGGAGAAATTGGACCACAAAAGTCGTTGCACAATTTGTCCTGAGTACGCCGATACCCTATATGTGGGGGTAAACTACTGTTTAGGCACATGGCAGAGCTTGGAAGGGAAGGAGCGCAATTTGATTTTTGAATGCAGAATTTGCTGGAATTGAGATCGGACACCATGTCGCGTTTGGAGAACCCCTGATGTGCCTAAACAGTGGAAACCCCCACAAATGACAACATTTTGGAAAGTAGACCCCGTAAGGAACTAACCTAGATGTGTGGTGAACACTTTGAACCCCCAAGTGCCTCACGTAAATTTATAATGTAGAGCCGTAAAAAATAAAAGTCATATTTTTTCCACAAAAAAATGATTTTTCGCCCCCAAGTTTTTATTTTACCAAGAGAAACAGGACAAATTGGACCACAAAAGTTGTTGTGCAATTTGTCCTGAGTACGCTGATACCCCGTGTGTGGGGGTACACCACTGTTTGGGCGCATGACAGAGCTCGGAAGGGATAGAGCGCCGTTTGACTTTTCAATGCAAAATTGGCTGGAATTAAGGTCGGACACCATGTCGCGTTTGGAGAGCCCCTGATGTGCCTAATCAGTGGAAACCCCCCACAAGTGACACAAATTTGGAAAGAAGACCCAGTAAGGAACTTATCTAGATGTGTGATGAGCAATTTGAACCCCCAATTGTTTCACTAAAGTTTAGAATGTAGAACCGTGAAAATTAAAAAAATATTTTTTTCCACACAATGATCTTTTAGCCCACTATTTTTTATTTTCCCAAGGGTAACAGGAGAAATTGGACCCTAAAAGTTGTTGTCTAATTGGTCTTGAGTATGCTGATACCCCATATGTGTTGGGGAACCACCTTTTGTTCGCATGGCAGAGCTCAGAAGGGAAGGAGCGCTGTTTTGGAATGCAGACTTTGGTGGAATGGTCTGCGGTCATCAAGTTGCATTTGCAGAGCCCCCGATGTACCTAAACAGTAGAAACTCCCACAAGCGATGCCATATTGGAAACTAGACCCCCCAAGGAACTTATCTAGATGTGTTGTGAGAACTTTGAACCCTCAAGTGTTTTGCTAAAGTTTATAACAAAGAGCCGTGAAAATAAAAATATATTTTTTTCCACAAAAACGATATCTTAGCCCCCCAAATTCTATTTTCCCAAGGGTAACAGGAGAAATTGGACCCCAAAAGTTGTTGTCCATTTTGACCTGAGTACGCTGATACCCCATATGTGGGGGGAACCACTGTTTAGGTGCACGGCAGTGCTCGGAAGGGAAGGAGCGCCGTTTGGAAAACAGATTTAGATGGATTGGTCTGCAGGTGTCAGGTTGCATTTGCAGAGCCCCTGATGAACCTAAACAGTAGAAACCGCCAACAAGTGACCACATATTGGAAACTAGACCACCCAAGGAACTTATCTAGATGTGTTGTGAGAACTTTGAACCCCCAAGTGTTTCACTACAGTTTATAACACAGAGCCGTGAAAATAAAAAATCTTTTTATTTTCCACAAAAATTATTTTTTATCCCCCAGTTTTGTATTTTTCCAAGGGTAAAAAGAGAAATTGGACCACAAAAGTTGTTGTCCAATTTGTTCTAAGAATGCTGATACCCCATATGTTGGGGTAATCCCCTGATTGGGTGCACTGGAGAGCTCGTAAGGGAAGGAGCACTATTTTACTTTTTCAACGCAGAATTGGCTGGAATTGAGATCGGACACCATGTCGCGTTTGGAGAGCCCCTTATGTGCCTAAACAGTGGAAACCCCCAATTCTAACTGAAACCCTAACCCAAACACACCTCTAACCTTAATGCTAACCATAACCCTAACCACACCCCTAACTGTTGTGAATTCTGCTTTTGGGTTCCCTCCAGTGGTTGTAGGTGGTAATGCAGTTGTCCCTGAGTTGCAGTCCAGGTCAGGTGTTTCTGTTGATTGCAGTTCTGACTGGGGTATTTAGGTGTGCAGGATTCTTTAGTCCTTGCCAGTTGTCCATGGTTCTGGGAGGTTTTGGATCTTTGTCTGGTTCCTCCTGCCTTGCTGCCAATTCAGCAAAGATAAGTGTTGTGAATTTAGCTTTTGGGCTCCCTCCGGTGGTTGTAGAGGGTAATGCAGTTGTGCCTGGATTGCAGGAGTGGACATGTGTATCTACTAATTGCAGGACTGACTGGGGTATATAGCTTTGCAGGATCCTTTAGTCAGTGCCAGTTGTCCATTGTTCTTGAAGGATTCACTTCCCTGCTGGTCTCTCCAGTTTGCGGTGTTTATCTACAAAGATAAGTCTTGGCTTTGTTTTTGCTGTCCACCTGCAGTGGACCTTATAGTTCTGTGCATTTTCATGTTTTTGTCTTGTCCAGCTTGGTCTGTGAAGGATTTTTTGCAGCCTAGCTATTTCTCTGGAGATGCAGATATACCCCCCATGTCTCTAGTCAGATGTGGTGATCCGTATTTTCTGCGGTGAATATTTTCTAGTGTTTTTATACTGACCACATAGTACTCTGTTCTATTCTTTCTTTTTAGCTAGTATGGCCTCCTATGCTAAAATCTGATTTCATATCTGCGTATGTTTTTTCCCTCTCCTCTCACAGTCAATATTTGTGGGGGGCTATCTATCCTTTGGGGATTTTCTCTGAGGCAAAATAGGTTTCCTGTTTCTGTCTTTAGGGGTAGTTAGATCTTAGGCTGTGCTGAAGGGTCTAGGGAGTGTTAGGTACCCCCCACGGCTACTTTTGGTTGCGCTGCTAGGTTCAGGGTTTGCGGTCAGTACAGGGACCACCTTCTCCAGAGTACGTCTCATGCTGGTCCAAGGCCACGAGATCATAACAGTACAACTGGCCCACAGTGAGTTAATTGCATCTCAGAAGAAGGGTGGAAAGATTTTGAACCATTTTTTTTCCTTAGCCTGTTTGGTCTGTTCCTTCCTCTTTACCTCTGGGTGGCTACGGAGTCTAGTATTAACATGAATGTTCAGGAGTTAGTTTCTCGGGTGGATTAGCTTGCTGCTAGGGTACAGGGTATTTCAGATTTCATTGTTCAAACTCCTGCCTTAGAACCTAAGATTCCCACTCCTGATTTATTCTTTGGTGACAGATCCAAATTTTTGAGTTTCAAAAATAACTGTAAACTGTTTTTTGCATTAAGACCCCGGTCTTCTGGTGATCCTATTCAGCAGGTTAAAATCATCATATCTCTGCTGCGTGGTGACCCACAGGATTGGGCATTTTCCCTGAAATCTGGCAATCCTGCTTGGCTTAATGTTGATTCGTTCTTTCAGGCATTGGGGTTGTTGTATGATGAGCCTAATTCTGTGGATCAGGCTGAGAAAATCTTGTTAGCCCTGTGTCAAGGTCAAGAAGCGGCAGAATTGTATTGCCAGAAATTTAGAAAATGGTCTGTACTGACTAAATGGAATGAGGATGCCTTGGCGGCAATTTTCAGAAAGGGTCTTTCTGAATCCGTTAAAGATGTTATGGTGGGGTTCCCCACGCCTGCTGGTCTGAGTGATTCTATGTCTCTGGCCATTCAGATTGATCGGCGCTTGCGCGAGCGCAGAATTGTGCACACTGTGGCGTTGTCCTCTGAGCGGAGCCCTGAGCCTATGCAGTGTGATAAGATTTTGTCTAGAGCTGAACGTCAAACATTCAGGCGTCAGAATAGGTTGTGTTTTTACTGCGGCGATTCTGCTCATGTTATTTCTGATTGCCCTAAGCGTACAAAGAGAATCGCTAGTTCTGTTGCCATCAGTACTATACAACCTAAATTTCTGTTATCTGTGACCTTGATCTGCTCATTATCATCATTTTCTGTCATGGCATTTGTGGATTCAGGCGCCGCTCTGAACTTAATGGACTTAGAATTTGCCAGACGTTGTGGTTTTCCCTTGCAGCCTTTGCAGAACCCTATTCCTTTAAGGGGCATTGATGCTACACCGTTGGCTAAAAATAAACCTCAGTTTTGGACACAGCTGACCATGCGCATGGCGCCAGCCCATCAGGAAGATTGTCGTTTTCTGGTGTTGCATAATTTGCATGATGATATTGTGCTGGGTTTTCCATGGTTGCAGCTACATAATCTGGTGTTGGATTGGAAATCCATGTCTGTGACTAGTTGGGGTTGTCAGGGGGTTCATGATCAGGTTCCTTTGATGTCAATCTCCTCTTCCCCCTCTTCTGAAGTTTCTGAGTTTTTGTCTGACTTCCAGGATGTATTCGATGAGCCCAAATCCAGTTCCCTTCCACCGCATATGGACTGTGATTGTGCTATTGATTTGATTCCAGGTTGTAAGTTCCCTAAGGGCCGACTTTTCAACCTGTCTGTGCCTGAACATACCGCCATACGGAGCTATATTAAGGAGTCTTTGGAGAAGGGGCATATTCGGCCATCTTCTTCACCGTTGGGAGCGGGGTTCTTTTTTGTTGCCAAGAAGGATGGCTCCTTGAGACCCTGTATTGATTATCACCTCTTGAATAAGATCACGGTCAAATTTCAATACCCCTTGCCTTTGCTTACTGATTTGTTTGCTAGGATTAAGGGGGCTAGCTGGTTTACTAAGATTGACCTTCGAGGGGCATATAATCTTATTCGTATCAAGCAGGGTGACGGATGGAAAACTGCATTTAATACGCCCGAAGGCCATTTTGAATACCTTGTGATGCCATTCGGACTCTCTAATGCCCCATCTGTGTTCCAATCCTTCATGCATGATATCTTTCAGAGTTATCTTGATAAATTCATGGTTGTATATTTGGATGATATTTTGATTTTTTCCAATGATTGGGAGTCTCATGTGAAACAGGTCAGGATGGTATTTCAGATCCTCCGTAATAATGCTTTATTTGTGAAGGGGTCAAAGTGCCTCTTTGGAGTGCAGAAGGTTTCTTTTTTGGGTTTCATTTTTTCTCCCTCATCTATAGAAATGGATCCGGTTAAGGTTCAGGCCATTCATGATTGGATTCAGCCCACATCTGTGAAGAGCCTTCAGAAATTCTTGGGCTTTGCTAATTTTTATCGTCGTTTCATTGCCAACTTCTCCAGTGTGGTTAAACCTCTGACCGATTTGACCAAGATCTTATGATCTTATGATCGGTCAGGACCACAATACGGTGCTTGGCCCCCTCAAGCCAATGTCGCCACTCCTCAAATGCCCACTTCATAGCCAACAACTCCCGATTGCCGACATCATAATTGCGTTCCGCAGGCGAAAACTTCCGAGAAAAGAAGGCACACGGTTTCATCAAGGAACCATCAGAATTCCTCTGAGACAAAATGGCCCCTGCCCCAATCTCAGACGCGTCAACCTCAACCTGAAATGGAAGAGAAACATCTGGCTGACGCAACACAGGGGCAGAAGTAAATCGGCGTTTAAGCTCCTGAAAGGCACAAACAGCCGCGGAGGACCAATTCGTCACATCAGCTCCTTTCTTGGTCAAATCGGTCAGAGGTATAACCACACTGGAGAAGTTGGCAATGAAACCACGATAAAAATTAGCAAAGCCCAAGAATTTCTGAAGGCTCTTCACAGATGTGGGCTGAATCCAATCATGAATGGCCTGAACCTTAACCGGATCCATTTCTATAGATGAGGGAGAAAAAATGAAACCCAAAAAAGAAACCTTCTGCACTCCAAAGAGGCACTTTGACCCCTTCACAAATAAAGCATTATTACGGAGGATCTGAAATACCATCCTGACCTGTTTTACATGAGACTCCCAATCATTGGAAAAAATCAAAATATCATCCAAATATACAACCATGAATTTATCAAGATAACTCTGAAAGATATCATGCATGAAGGATTGGAACACAGATGGGGCATTAGAGAGTCCGAATGGCATCACAAGGTATTCAAAATGGCCTTCGGGCGTATTAAATGCAGTTTTCCATTCGTCACCCTGCTTGATACGAATAAGATTATATGCCCCTCGAAGGTCAATCTTAGTAAACCAGCTAGCCCCCTTAATCCTAGCAAACAAATCAGCAAGCAAAGGCAAGGGGTATTGAAATTTGACCGTGATCTTATTCAAGAGGCGATAATCAATACAGGGTCTCAAGGAGCCATCCTTCTTGGCAACAAAAAAGAACCCCGCTCCCAACGGTGAAGAAGATGGCCGAATATGCCCCTTCTCCAAAGACTCCTTAATATAGCTCCGTATGGCGGTATGTTCAGGCACAGACAGGTTGAAAAGTCGGCCCTTAGGGAACTTACAACCTGGAATCAAATCAATAGCACAATCACAGTCCCTATGAGGTGGAAGGGAACTGGATTTGGGCTCATCGTTTTTTCGCGGATTTTTATGATTGGCAGCTATCACACACTGAAAGATGCTTTTAATTGCAAAAAATAGTTTTTGCATCACTACATTTTGAGAGCTATAATTTATCCATATTTTGGCCCACAGAGTCATTTGAGGTCTTGTTTTTTGCGGGACGAGTTGACGTTTTTATTGGTACCATTTTTGGTCACATGACATTTTTTGATCGCTTTTTCTTCCGATTTTTGGGAGGCAGAATGAACAAAACCCAGCAATTCCTGAATTTCTTTTAGAAGGGCGCTTATACCATTCCGCGTGTGGTAAAATTGATAAAGCAGCTTTATTCTTCAGGTTAGTACGATTACAGTGGTACCTCATTTATATCATTTTTTTATGTTTTGGTGCTTTTACACAATAAAAACTATTTTATATAAAAATTAAATGTTTTTGCATCGCTTTATTCTGAGAGCTATAACTTTTTTTATTTTTCTGCTGATGATGCTGTATGGCAGCTTCTTTTTTCTGGGACAAGATGACGTTTTCAGCGCTACCATGGTTATTTACATCCTTTTTTATCACATTTTATTGCACATTTTGTTCGGCGGTATGATAATAAAGCATTGCTTTTTGTCTCGTTTTTTTTTTCACTGAAAGGGTTAACTAGTGGGATAGTTTTATAGAGTGGGTTGTTACGGACGCGGCGATACCAAATATGTGCACGTTTATTGTTTTTTTTTATTTACATAAATAAATGGATTTATTGGAAAATATATATTTATTTTTTTCTTTATTTGGGGATTTTTTTTTATACTTTCTATTTTTTTACACTTTATAACATTGTCCCGGGGGGACATCAATATATTTAATCAGATCGCTGATCTGACACTTTGCATAGCACTGTGTCAGATCAACGATCTGACTGGCAGTGCAGGCTGCAAGCCACCTCAGTGAAGAACCCAGAAGGAGCCCCGTGGCCATCTTGGATCTGGGGACTCCTTCCAGAACAACGTTGGGAGCGCGCAGGGAGCCCCCGTCCCTGCGCGATGCCCTTCTATGTCGCTGTCACTACTGACAGCGGCATCAGAGGGGTTAAATGCCCACGATCGGTGCTAGTGCCGATTGTGGGCATTGCTGCGGGGTGTCAGCTGTTACATACAGCTGACACCCACACGCGATCACTGCGCTGCTCACTGTGAGACCGCGCGATCGTGCCGTCGTACTAGTACTGCGGTTTGCGGGAACTCAGTTCCCGCAGAGCAGTACTAGTATGGTGCATGTCGGGAAGAGGTTAAAATACAAAGGAAATGTGTCATCTTCAATTTTAGGCCTTTTAGAGATAATTTAATCGTCAACTTGACCAGGGGTGACAAACTTGTACATGCCACTATAGTTGTTTCTGCAGCATGTTCAATAATTTCTAAATTCAGATGAGTCGGTGAATCGCAGAAATTAGTTAACTTATTTTATAGAGACACTCAAAATATAACAATAGTCACAGAATGCTCAATACACATACTTGGTGACCTCCTTTTATATTTTGTGCTGTCTATCAGCTGATTACCCAGTTTGTTCAATAATCTAACATAGCCACAGAACATCTCACATTGTTCAATGCAAATTTGTTGCCTGAAAGACTTTATGCCACACTTTGTTAGGCACGTGGTTTTCACCTGAAGTATTTTCTCAAAGATGCACTGCATCTAAGGGACAATAATGTAATATTGCTCAGCACAGAGGCACCATACCATAGTAGTAATTTTTTCAGGGCAATTGCCAGCAAAGTTGAATCTCTTTAGGGCATTGACAAATACACAGTAAAGAAATGAAAATCAAATGCCAGACAATAGTGCATAACATTGTTAAATAATTTTTAGAAGAGAATCAAAACACAAAAAAATGGAGAACATAGGCATGACCAGCATGGGAAACATGCAAAAAGATGGGTGCTAATGGAAAATGGCCATTATAAAAGTCCATAGAGGATAAATAGACTGCTAAGGGCATAATATTGTTAGCAATATTATAACTTGGCTAATATAACAAGTTAGTTTTGATAAAAAAAATTTGTCAGGAGACACAGAGTACTCAGAGGTTCAAAGTCATGTCACAGTAATAAATAATAAATGACATAAATGGTAGTCTAAGTGCATATGTTGTGAAAGTATATATACCGTAAATAAAAAGTATCATTGATTGATGCACCACATATACATAGGGACTAGTGATGAGTGAATGTGCTCAGATAAAGCGTTATCCAAGCATGCTTGTATTTGGCTGTCGAACAGTTGCGATACAGGCAGCCGCAGGGACTCGAACATATTTTTCAAGAATGCCAAAGACCCTCTGCTAGCACATGAGCATGCTCGGATTACGCCTTATCCAAGCAAGTTCTTTCATCATTGATAAGGACATATATATAGATGGACAATGTCAACCAAATGTCCAGATAAAAAAAATACATGAATATCCATAAGTGCAGCCTATTATGCATGGTGGTTTTCTCAGCAGCCAAATAGAAAATCACAGTCACAAAGTGAGTCCAAAAGTAGAAGAATAGCGCTCCAATCGAGTGTGGTAGTATCAAAAAGTAGTTTATTTCGCCATGAAACAGCAACGTTTCGACCAGAACCTGGTCTTTTTCAAGCATATACAAAGGTACAAAATGCCAGCTTAAATCGTGTGGATACCAAACAGAGCACCAATCACCATCCAGCTGCTAATTGCTATAAAAATACAACACATAATACACATCAGATAAATCTAAAATCCATAGTGATCAATAAAAAAGTACCTGCAACATAGATAATTGTGAAACCATTTCAAAATATAGAGTTAATACTATGTTTATTTTCTGTTGAGCAAATCAGAATCCGGCGTTGTCATATCCATGGTAACATTCCGCCAATGCTAGAGCTCATATGCTAGTCCTCCAAGCCAATCCGGTTTGTCCAAGGAATCGGCGCCAGAAATGGAAACAGCCAATCACATCTCCACATGCATTAGAAGATGACCTAGATATCAAATCGGGAAACCATTTACATAGTACATCCGTACCTGCATAATAACTCCGCGTCATCCACTTGTTCTCCTGCTGGGTCGCAGATCTCCCAAGAACTGCCCGATGAGAGCGCACACGCGTCACAGCACAGGCCCACCCACATCACATGACCGCGAAATGGGTACGCCCAGCAGCGACGCGTCCGCAACTCCCCCCACAGCATAGGCCACAGCACGAGAGCGCAAGCGCGCCACATCAAGGACCCACCCACGTCACATAACCACGACACAGGTGCGCCCAGCGATGACGCGCCCGCGACTTCCCCACAGCGTCAGCCGCAGCACGGGAGCACAGGCGCGCCACAGCACACCAGAGACCCACCCATATCACATGGCCGCAACACGGGTGCGTCCAGCAACAGCGCATGCGCACCCCTTCTGACAGCGGACCTGCAAGGCCGCGGCCCCAGCTGGTTACCAAGGTGACCCTACTGGAGAAAGCACCCGATGCGGTCATCTATCAGATTGTCAGGAAGCCCATCTATAAAACATTAATGGATCCAACATTATTGCTCTACACAGATAATTTACAAAAAATAGAAAAAAATCACCACACAAACAATAAACTATTATAATGGGGCAGTCGGGAGATAATGGATCAACGGCATATATACCATATCCCTATATTACTCATTTCCAAAACAGCCAAGAGGACATAATGGTATTTTCCAAGGATCTCCACCAACTGCCACATCAATTACCTATATCCGGGGAAAACAAAACATGTAAAACACACATAGTAAAAAGAAATCAATACATTAAAACCACAGCACTGATGACTCTGCTACATCAAAGAGGGGAATAGGATTATTTGGGGACACATACCTGCAGGTTAAAGTCCAAATTTAGACCCCTGGGTTGTAATGACCCCAATGTATAGATCCATCTCATCTCCTTTTTTCTAAGTAATAATAACTTATCTCCGCCTCTTCTTAAAGCTGGAACACTGTCAATCACCCTAAAACGCAGCTGGTTTACTGAATGTTTATTATCCATAAAATGTTTAGGGATTGGCAAATCAGTAAGCCCTCTCCGGATAGTGCTTTTGTGTTTACTGATACGGGCCCTCACTCACAAAGTGAGTATCAATAAGTAAGACATATTATATACAGTAGAGTACAAATACTCATCCATAAGGAACACACTTGACATGCATTTTACTGGGATACTAGATGAAGACTCAGTGAAACATGCGTCCAGTGTGTTCCTTATGGATGGGTATATATACTAAGTGTAATGTAGCTCTGCTCTCTTTATTTTATTTTATTTATTTATTTTTTTTTTATTTTTTTTTTTCAAATTTTTCAGCACATAAAAACAAATGAACAGTCATAAAGGTTACATGAATCGGATGAAGGTGGATACATGCTTAAAATGAAATATACTATCACAATTCGGCCGAACCTTCATTGCGGATTAATACCCGGGAGTGTCCCCAGTTCTGATAATGGTGGCACTGGTGTGCGATCCAAGTAATAGGCTATGTACTCCGTAACCTGAGTCTCAAGAAGAAGTCATACAGAATAAAAACCGACATACACTCAAGAAAAATAAAAAATAAAAATAAGAAGGGAAGGGAGGGGGGATGAGGGATGTACCGGGGGGGGGGGGGGGAGAAAAGCTGTCAAAGCAGAGCTCCTTGTACAAAAATACCCCGTCAGAGGTAAAAAAACGGTCAGAATGAAACCATAAACATACGGGGAGCAGAACAGACAATTTTGACCAGTTATGATGCAGAGAAACATACTCTCTTTATTTTCAAGCTAAACTCATTATATCGGCCAAGTAATAATATTGATGATATTCTTATGTCCTATACAGTCTATGTATCTTCTTTTTACTTTTATTATGGCAATTTTTGTAAGATTTGTGACAGCATAAAAGAAGATGATTACATCCATACTGGATTTTTCCTTGTCTCTGTTCATTGAAGTGATCAACAAAACCAAAAGAACATCATCATATAGCCATAGGGTTGAGAGTGGTTGAATAATTCCCTCTGCTAACTCCTTCAGTACCCTAGGATGTAATTCAACTGGACCTGGATACTTGAATTAATTTATGTTAGCTAAGTATTCCCTCACTTTCTCTCTGTTTAAAGATAATGTGAATTATTTTATTCCTTCAACAGTACAGTGAAGATCAGTTGATGTTACATTTACTGAGAGAAAACAGATGCAAAATAGGAATTTAAAAATTTGGTATTCTCAACATCAGTTTTTATTACTTTAGAATTTTCATCCTGTAAAAATCCTATAGCATCTTTGACTTTCCTTTTACTTTTGACCTGGCTCCAAAATCCTTTATTATTGTTTTTGACATCTCTTACAAGCCTTAATTCATTATCAACTTTAGTAATCTGATGCATGCCCTGCAGGTTCTGCATTTTATTCTTCTTTAGATTTGTCTCCCTCTTTTCATTTGATAAACATTTCTTTCTTCCTTGTTATCATATATTTAAATTCTGTGTTCCTGATTTCCTTAAAAGCTTTCTTTTCTTCCCTGTTTTAGGGATTGTGCTTTGAAAATCTAATTTCTCCAAATTTCCTTTCCTTCCTGTACTTTTCTGTCCTTAATTATTTCCTGCCATTGTATCCCTTGTTTCGTCTTTCTGAGTCCCTTAATATCGGCCTTTCTGAAGTCCAAACTTGAAGCAGAAGTCTTCCTCCTCGAGTTATCCAAAATGCATGATCTCTGCCTCCTAGGGTCCCAGCCACCCTTACCTCCTAAACCATTTCCTCCCTGTTTATAAGGATTAGATCCAGGGTAGCAGTTGTTTTCTCCTCTGCATTTTGGAAGATAAAGTTGTCGGCTAGAGAGGATAAAAATTTGCTGGAACTGTCGCTTTTGCCTGAGAAAGATTCACAACAAATGTCAGGATAGTTGATATCTCCCGTGATAACTACGTCATAATTTTTTGAGAACTTGGCCGTTTATACATATCTTCAGCTTGCCCAGGTGGCTTGTAGTAAACTCTTACAATGGTGTCCTTTCCCATGTTCTCTCCTTTTATTCTTACCCAAACAGTATCCACAGATCTCCAGTCTCTGAAGCTTCAATCCCTGAGGAGATATACAATTTTCTAACATACAGTGCAACCATCTCCTCCCCATTTATTAAGTCTGTTTCTTGCAAATAAGTTGCATCCTTCTAGCCTTTTATTCCAATCACTAGATGGTGGCCCGATTCTAACGCAGCCACATAGTATATAGCACAGGCCACGTAGTATATAGGAGCCATGTAGTATATAGCAGACAAATACTACGTGGCCTGTGCTATATACTATGTGGCTGCTATATACATACATATTGAAAAAATGTACAGAGCCAATCCAGAATACCAAAAGATAATAAATAAATAATAACTAAGTCTATAATGAGATAATGGGATCTGGCCAATACACAAAGAAAAAAGTGGCAAACCATTCGGGATATATGGCAAAACACTACAAAAAGAAACCCAGAATAATACAGACCTCCATAGAAAAATATTAGGGACAAATAGGTATAAAATAAGCCTTTATTTAGACATATTGGCAATGGCACCAACAGTATGCCTGTATTCGGAGTTAAAAAAGATATATTATATATATCTATTTATATATATATATATATATATATATATGCAACCGAAGAGAAAACAGCCGGACGGCACCAACGCCAAAGAAACAGTGGGAGCCGCTCACCTGCGTCCTGAAGGCTGTAAAGCTCGGTCCTGGGTGCGAAGCTCCAATGGAAAACAGCCACATACGACACACCAAAGCAAAGAAAGGAGCGCACTACCTGGACGTCCAATGCAGGTAACCTTTATTCCAACGGTATAAAAGACATCTTCACGACCGGGGGTGCTATGAAAGAGGTGCGGCAAGACTAGACGACGGCCGTTTTGCGCCCGACTGGCGCTTCAACGGGTCAATAAGGATGTAATCAGTAACACCGGGAGAAATAGGATCAGGTGAGACACAAGCTCCACCCTCCCACTTCCTCCCGTAATACACCGAGCACATCCCACTGCGTGACGAGTCACTTAAAACATAAGTAAAAACATTACAAGAAACACCAAATGGATAACAGAAGATACTGGACCTAGAAACAAACAAAACAATTTAAACATCAGGCAAAAGAACCATGATACCAAAGATACAAAACAATAACCATAATGCAAAGTATATACTAATAACTGACATATTGAAGATACTATGATTCACATTATTGTACCCGGAAAACCAGAGGACATGATCACAAAAAAATAGACATATCAACCCTATCGTTGAAACCTAGGGGGCCCATCGTGTTGGTGTACATAATCCATCTCGCCTCAGCTCTCAATAGTAAATTATGTAGGTCACCCCCCCTACTGGGTAAGGTAACTTCTTCTATACCTGCAAATGTCAAAACACTAGGATCACTATGGTGCGTCTCGCGAACGTGAGCTATTAAACGCGGTACCCCTGCCGGCAGGCAGCTGGCTGACGAGAGCACTTACATCAGGCTCACACAGGATCCGACCTATAAGTGTGCTTTCACAGAATAAAGCGGAGAAGCTGCTGCCGGAGTTCCCCCTTAAGCCACATTGGTACTATGTGCCAAAAATACACAAATCTGAGGTAGACCCCCCCGGACGTCCCATCGTGTCCGGGGTGGGTTCATTAACTGAACCGTTATCCAAATATATGGATTGGCTTTTGCGTCCCATACTTACCAGTGTACCATCCTATTTAAAGGACACTGATGCATTCCTGAAGAGTATTAAATTTTTCCAATGGCAAACAGGTTTTGCATTGGCTTCAGTGGACGTGGCCAATCTATACACAAGGATCCCCCATCAATTGGGTGTAGAATCTATTAGGCATATTTTAGAGTCTACTGATCGATCTCATTCTTTTATTGATTTTGTGTGTGACGGTTTACGGTTCATATTAACGCATAATGCATTCACTTTCAGAGATTTGTGGTACAAACAAATAACTGGGACTGCAATGGGGACTCCGGCAGCATGCACCTTCGCTAATTTGTTTTTAGGTCTTTTTGAGGAGAGATACATCTACGCTGACCAAAACATGTACTCCAAGCACATTAAACACTACTGTAGATATGTCGATGACATGTTCTTTATATGGAACGGGACAGTAGACACGTTCACCGCCTTTGTTACATACCTTAATAACAATACTATGAATATGGCCTTCACATCTGAGTATGGAGATCAATGTCTTAATTTCCTGGACGTGACAGTTGAGGCGAAAAATGGGACGCTAACGACAACACTTTATCGCAAACCTGTCGCGACTAATTCGGTCCTTCACTATAACAGTTATCACCCTTCACATGTTAAACGATCTTTACCATATAGTCAGTTGTTGCGGGTGGGGAGGGCCAATAGTACACAAGAGGGGGTCACCCTCCAGACCAACGAATTATGTCAGAGGTTCAGAAATAGAGGGTATCCAGAAAAATTGTTACACGCGGCTAGAGAGAAAACTCATATAAATAGGTCAGTATCCCATAGACCAACAGGAAAACGGTTTACCTTTAGCTTCCAATTTAGTCCAGTAGATGGTCTTATAAGGAGTGCTATAAGGAAAAATTGGCACATTCTTGAAAGAGATAAAGACCTAACGGAAATCGTCAAAAAAGGCCCGTTGATATCAAACAAACGAAGTAAAAACCTAAGGGATATTTTGGTGCACAATAGACTACCTAGGGAGAATAATAATTGGCTGGTTTCCAGCGCTCCGAAGGGGAATCACCGTTGCGGCCATTGTCCTCAATGTAAATTTAATTTGACGGGGCGGTTTTTGAACATAGGCCCGATTAGACATGAGGTCAATACGTTTATATCCTGCAAAACCAAATACGTAGTGTATGTATTATATTGCCCTTGTGGACGTTTTTACATCGGGAAAACCATTAGATGTTTGCACATGTGGTTTCGCGAACATTGTAGTACTATCAGTACGGGTAAAGGGGTACCGCGTTTAATAGCTCACGTTCGCGAGACGCACCATAGTGATCCTAGTGTTTTGACATTTGCAGGTATAGAAAAAGTTACCTTACCCAGTAGGGGGGGTGACCTACATAATTTACTATTGAGAGCTGAGGCGAGATGGATTATGTACACCAACGCGATGGGCCCCCTAGGTTTCAACGATAGGGTTGATATGTCTATTTTTTTGTGATCATGTCCTCTGGTTATCCGGGTACAATAATGTGAATCATAGTATCTTCAATATGTCAGTTATTAGTATATACTTTGCATTATGGTTATTGTTTTGTATCTTTGGTATCCTGGTTCTTTTGCCTGATGTTTAAATTGTTTTGTTTGTTTCTAGGTCCAGTATCTTCTGTTATCCATTTGGTGTTTCTTGTAATGTTTTTACTTATGTTTTAAGTGACTCGTCACGCAGTGGGATGTGCTCGGTGTATTACGGGAGGAAGTGGGAGGGTGGAGCTTGTGTCTCACCTGATCCTATTTCTCCCGGCGTTACTGATTACATCCTTACTGACCCGTTGAAGCGCCAGTCGGGCGCGAAACGGCCGTCGTCTAGTCTTGCCGCACCTCTTTCATAGCACCCCCGGTCGTGAAGATGTCTTTTATACCGTTGGAATAAAGGTTACCTGCATTGGACGTCCAGGTAGTGCGCTCCTTTCTTTGCTTTGGTGTGTCATATATATATATATACAGTGGGGCAAAAAAGTATTTAGTCAGTCAGCAATAGTGCAAGTTCCACCACTTAAAAAGATGAGAGGCGTCTGTAATTTACATCATAGGTAGACCTCAACTATGGGAGACAAACTGAGAAAAAAAAATCCAGAAAATCACATTGTCTGTTTTTTTAACATTTTATTTGCATATTATGGTGGAAAATAAGTATTTGGTCGAAACAAACAATCAAGATTTCTGGCTCTCACAGACCTGTAACTTTTTCTTTAAGAGTCTCCTCTTTCCTCCACTCATTACCTGTAGTAATGGCACCTGTTTAAACTTGTTATCAGTATAAAAAGACACCTGTGCACACCCTCAAACAGTCTGACTCCAAACTCCACTATGGTGAAGACCAAAGAGCTGTCAAAGGACATCAGAAACAAAATTGTAGCCCTGCACCAGGCTGGGAAGACTGAATCGGCAATAGCCAACCAGCTTGGAGTGAAGAAATCAACAGTGGGAGCAATAATTAGAAAATGGAAGACATACAAGACCACTGATAATCTCCCTCGATCTGGGGCTCCACGCAAAATCCCACCCCGTGGGGTCAGAATGATCACAAGAACGGTGAACAATAATCCCAGAACCACGCGGGGGGACCTAGTGAATGAACTGCAGAGAGCTGGGACCAATGTAACAAGGCCTACCATAAGTAACACACTACGCCACCATGGACTCAGATCCTGCAGTGCCAGACGTGTCCCACTGCTTAAGCCAGTACATGTCCAGGCCCGTCTGAAGTTTGCTAGAGAGCATTTGGATGATCCAGAGGAGTTTTGGGAGAATGTCCTATGGTCTGATGAAACCAAACTGGAACTGTTTGGTAGAAACACAACTTGTCGTGTTTGGAGGAAAAAGAATACTGAGTTGCATCCATCAAATACCATACCTACTGTAAAGCATGGTGGTGGAAACATCATGCTTTGGGGCTGCTTCTCTGCAAAGGGGCCAGGACGACTGATCTGGGTACATGAAAGAATGAATGGGGCCATGTATCATGAGATTTTGAGTGCAAACCTCCTTCCATCAGCAAGGGCATTGAAGATGAAA